>NW_028225186.1:35227355-35687355 GCF_052327205.1 Somniosus microcephalus | reverse complement strand
GAAAGCTCCAGACTGAAGGACGTTATCAATGAATTGGTCAGGTTTGCAGAAAGGTGACAAATGGAATTCAATTCGTAGAAGTGAGAGGTAATGCATTAGGAGAGGGCTAACAGGACCAAGGAATACACAATAAATGGTAGGATATTGAGAAGCGTAAAAAAACAGAGGGACATTGGAGTGCATGTCCACAGGTCCATGAAGGTAGCGGTGCAGGTAGATAAGGTGGTTAAGAAGGCAATAGCAAAATAATGGGACTCAAGGCGGATAAATCACCTGGACCTGATGGCTTACATCCTAGTGTCTTGAGGGAAGTGACGGTAGGGATTGTGGATGCATTGGTAATAATTTTCCAAAACTCCCTGGACTTGGCAAAGGTCCCGGCAGACTGGAAAACTGCTAATGTAACACCCTTATTTAAAAAGGGCAGTAGACAGAAGGCTGGAAACTAAAGACCGGTTAGCCTAACATCTGTGGTAGGTAAAATTTTGGATTCCATTATTAAGGAGACAGTAACAGGACATTTGGATAATAATAATTTAATAGGACAAAGTCAGCATGGTTTTATGAAAGGGAAGTCATGTTTGACAAATTTGCTGGAGTTCTTTGAGGAAGTAACGTATAGGGTGGATAAAGGGGAACCAGTGGACGTAGTGTATTTAGACTTCCAAAAGGCATTTGACAAGGTGCCACACGAAAGATTATTGCTTAAGATAAAAAACCACGGGATTGGGGGTAATATTCTGGCATGGATAGAGGATTGACTATCTAACAGAAGGCAGAGAGTTGGGATAAATGGTTCAATCTCAGACTGGCAATCAGTAACTAGTGGTGTTCTGCAGGGGTCAGTGCTAGGTCCCCAAATCTTTGCAATCTATATTAACGATTTGGAGGAGGGGACCGAGTGTAACATATCAAAGTTTGCAGATGATACTAAGATGGGAGGGAAAGTAGTGAGTGAGGAGGACATAAAAAACCTGCAAGGGGAGATCGACAGTCTAAGTAAGTGGGCAGAGATTTGGCAGATGGAATACAATACTGGAAAGTGTGAGGTTATGCACTTTGGCAGGAAAAATCATAGAGCAAGTTATTATCTTAATGGCAAGAAACTTGAAAGTACTGAAGTACATAGGGATCTGGGGGTCCTGGTGCACGAAACTCAAAAGGTTAGTATGCAGGTGCAGCAAGTGATTATAAAGGCCAATGGAATGTTGGCTTTCATTGCTAGGGGGATAGAATATAAAAATAGGGAGGTATTGCTTCAGTTGTACAAGGTATTGGTGAGGCCGCACCTGGAATACTGCGTACAGTGTTGGTGTCCATACTTAAGAAAGGATCTACTTGCTCTCGATTCAGTACAAAGAAGGTTCACTCGGTTAATCCCGGGGATGAGGGGATGGACATATGAGGAGAGGTTGAGTAGATTGGGACTCTACTCATTGGTGTTCAGAAGAATGAGAAGCGATCTTATTGAAACATATAAGATTGTGAAGGGGTCGGATCGGGTTGTTGCGGGCATAGTCTAGAATAAGGGGCTGCTGTTTCAAAACTGAGATGAGGAGGAACTACTTCACTCAGAGGGTGGTAGGTCCATGGAATATGCTGCCCCAAAAAGCTGTAGAAGCTACATCATTACATAAATTTAAAACAGAAATAGACAGTTTCCTAGAAGTAAAGGGAATTAAGGATTACGTGGAGCGGGCAGGAATTTGGACATGAGTCTAGGTTCGGATCGGTCATGGCCCTGTGGGTAGCGGAGCGGGCCCAGGGGCCTTGTAGCCTGATCCTGCTCCTATTTCGTGTGTCTAATTCTGTAAGATTCAGGAGATGGTTCTGTGATAGTGGATTGGCGGTTAGGATCAGATCAGCCATGATCTTATTGCATGGCGGGGCGGGCTCGAGGGGCCGATTGGCCTACTCCTGCTCCTATTTCTTTTGTTCTTATGTTCTTATGCTGGAATCTGAAATAAAAGCAAAAAGTGCTGGCAATATTCAGCAGGTCATTATTTCAGTTTGCCTGCTGAATACTTCCAGCATTTTCAGTTTTTATTTTAGATGAGCTGCTGAATATTTCCAGGAGTTTCTGTTTTTATTCTTGGTTAAAAACTCCTAGGGAATATTTTCCTTTATTAGGCGGCAGGTGGTTAAGAAGGCAAATGGTGTGTTGGCCTTCATAGCAAGAGGGTTTGAGTACAGGAACAAGGATGTGTTGCTGCAGTTGCACAGGGCCTTGGTGAGACCACATCTTGAGTATTGTGTGCAGTTTTGGTCGCCTTATCTGGAGAAGGATGTTCTTGCCATGGAAGGAGTTCAGCGAAGATTCACCATGCAGATACCTGGAAACTTATAACATTCTGACATGACTGGACAGACTAGATGGTCGGGGAGTCCAGAACCAGGGGTCACAGTCAAAGGATAAGGGGTAAGCCATTTAGGACAGAGATGAGGAGGAATTTCTTCATCCAGCGAGAGGTGAACCTGTGGCATTCTCTACCACAGAAGGCAGTAGAGGCCAATTCATTAAATATATTCAAGAAGGGTTTGGATATATTTCTTAAGGCTAAAGGGATCAATGGGTATGGGGAGAAAGCAGGGACAGGGTACTGAATATGGATGATCAGCCATGATCGCATTGAATGGTGGAGGAGGCTCGAGGGCCCGAATGGCCTACTCCTGCTCCTATCTTCCATGTTTCTATGCTTCTATTACCAAGGCATAGAATTCAAGAACAGGGTTGTTATGCTTGAACAGTATAAAACACTAGTTAGGCCGCAGCTAGAGTACTGCAGACAGTTTTGGTCACCACCCTACAGGAAAGATGTGATTGCACTAGAGAGTGTACAGAGGAGATTTACTAGGATGTTGCCAGGACTGGAAAATTTTAGCTATAAGTAAACATTGGATAGGGTGGGGTTGCTATCTTTGGAGCAGAGGAGGCTGAGGGGATACATAATTGAGGCATACAAAATTATGAGGAGCCTAGATACAGTGGATAGGAAGGACCTATTTCCCTTAGCAGAGATGTCAATGATCAGGGGGCGTAGATATAAAGTAAATGGTAAAATTATTAAAGAGGAGTTGACAAGGACCATTTACACAGAGAGTGGAGGGGATCTGGATGTCATTACCCAACACATTAATAGAAAGCACTATGGATATGTACTTGAAGTGCTGTACACTACAGGGCTACGGGCCCAGAGCTGGAAAGTGGGATTAGACAAAATAGCACTTTTTCATCCAGCAAAGACACGATGGGTCGAATGGCCTCCTTCTCTGGCGTAAATTTCTGTATTTCTATGATCTCACCCCTTGATCTTCAATATTCCAGGAAATACAAGCCTAGTTTATGTAATTTCTGCTCATAGCCTAAACCTTGGAGCCCTGGCATCACACTCGTGAATCTGCACCGCACTCCCTCCAAGGTCAATATAAGCTTTCTAAGGTGCAGTGCGCAGAACTGTACACAGTGGCCTAACCAGGCCTCTGTACAGCTGTCACAAAACTTCCTTCCATTTGTGCAGGGCAATTGTCTAATATTTTGCACCGGTCATTCCAGTTTTGAAACATTGTGCACGCCCAGCTGCGATGGCCGAGTGGTTAAGGCGTTCAACTTGAAGTTCAATGTGATTTCTCCGTGCAGGCTCGAGCTCTGCTCACTGTGAATCTGTCGCAAAATTTTAATTGTATTTCTTCGGCTCCCTGTGGAGATCACTGGCCACGAAACTAGCCCGAATTCCCTCCACTGCACATTATTACACTGAGTAATCCAAAGCTGCTGTCCAATTGGAAACACTAATAATTTAGCGGCATCAATTAGATATTGTGGATATTTTTGAAACTATTTGCAAAGATCAGTGAGAAATTTACGCATAAGAAAACACGTAAAAATTCCATTTAATGAAGAGCCCTGCAATGTTTGGAAGGAAAAGAGTGGAAACGCGGTTTGGTTTTCTAAAGTTGAACACAAATTATAAAGTGTGTAAAATGAGCACCATAGGACTCGAACCTGCAATCTTCTGATGGCACGCAAAACTTACACCAAAGCCAGATATCTTATCCATTAGACCACACGGCCACGAAAATGGTTTGTAAACTAATCGTAATAAAGGGTGATTTAACTCCGTCACTGTGTTCATTTCAATAATAACAACAGAGAATGCTGGAAGCATTTCGTAGGTCAGGCAGCATCGAGTGAGAGAGACACAAAGTTAATGTTTCAGATCGAAGCCTTCCTCAGAACAGGAAAAGGTTAGAGGAGGGATGTTTTTAATCAGGGGTGGGAGGAGGCGAGGCAAGAACAAAGGGAATGCCTGTGACAGAATGGAAGGCAGGAGAGATTGACAGACAAAACGGATGATGGTGCAAGGCAAAACGAGAGGTAATGGGACAAGTTAACGAACAAAAGGTGGCTCAAGATGAGGTGTGAATGATGATGGCAGAAACATTAACAACTGCCATGTGAGGAAATATGAGAACAAATAAAAAAAAAAGAAATAGAGGGGCCAATTAATAGTCTAAAATTGTTGAACTCGGTGTTAAGTCCAGAAGGCTGTATAATGCCTCATAGAAAGATGAGGTGCTGTTCCTCGAGCTTACGTAGAGCTTCATTGTAACAATGTAACTGGCCAAGTAAGGAGAGATCAGAGAAGGAGTGGAGTGGAGAATTATAGTGACAGGCGCCCGGAAGCTCGGGGTCACACTTGTGGAATGAATGGAGGTGTTCCGCAAAGCAATCACCCAATCTGCGTTTAGTCTCACAATGTAAAAGCAGCGAATACAGTTTACTAAATTGTAAGAAGTACAAGTAAATCGCTGATTCACCTGGAAGGTGCCCTGGGTGATGGGAAGGAAGGAGGTAAAAGGGCAGGTGATGCATCGCCAGCACTTGCACGGGAAGATGTCAGGCGAGTGGGGAAGGGTTGTTGGGGTGATAGAGGAGTGGACCAGGGTGTCGTGGAGAGAGCCGTCCCTTCAAAATACTGAAAGTGGGGAGGGCAGATGTGTTTGGTGGTGGGATCATGTTGTAGGTGGCTGGATTGGCGCAGGCTGATCCGTTGAATGTGGAGACGGGTGGGGTGAAAGGTGAGGACAAGGGTGGAACCCTATCATGTTCCTGCGAGTGAGGGGAAGGGGTGAGAGCAGCAGTGCGGGAAATGGAACGAACAGAGTCGAGGGTAATGTCAACCACGGTCGAGGGGGATCCTCAGTTGAGAAAAATGGAAGACTTGCCGGAAGCACTGATATGGAAGGTGGCATCGTCAGAGCAGGTGCAATGGAGACTTGTTAAACTGGGAGAATGGAATATAATCCTTACAGCAAGCGGGGTGGAAGGAAGTGTAGTCCAGGTAGCTGTGGGAGTCAGTGGGCTTATAGTGGATGTTGGTAGAAAGCCTAGCCCCAGAAATGGGGGCAGAGAAGTCGAGGAAGGGAAGGGAAGAGTTGGAGATGGACCATCTGAAGGTGAGGGAAGGGTGGAAATTGGAAGCAAAGTGAAGGAAAATATCTAGTTTAGGGTGAGAGCAGGAAACGGCACCAATACAGTCATCGATGCACCGGAAAAGAGGTGAGGAAGGGGATCTGAGCCGGACTGGAACAAAGAATGTTCCACATATCCCACGAAAAGGCAGGCATAGCTACGGCCCATGCAACACCTTTAATTTGGAGGAAGTGAGTGGAATCAAAGAAGAAGTTGTACAATGTGAGGGCAAGTTCAGCCAGGCGGTCGAGGGCGGTGGTGGATGAGGACTGGTGAGGCCTCTGTTCAAGGAAGAAGTGGAGCGGCTTAAGGCCGTCCTGCTGGTGGATGGAGGCGTGGAGGGATTGGACGTCCATAGTGGAAAGGAGACGTTTGGGAACCGGAAACTGTTAAAGTGACCAATCGAGAAAAAATAGTCTAGCTATGAAGAAATCAGTTCTGTGGGGAAAGAAGAGGCCCCAACAATTGGTCGGCTAGGGCAGTCCTGTTTGTGGATCTTGGGAAGGAGGTAGAAGTGGGCAGTGCGGTGTTGAGGACGTGAGAGGTTGGCGGCCATGGGGCAAGATCTCCAGAGGAGGTGAGGTCAGTGACAGTCTTGGAAACGATTGCTTGATGTTCAGTAGTGGGGACATGGTCCAGGCTTAAGGTAGGAGGAGGTGTCAGTGAGTTGCTGTTCAGCATCCACATGGTAGAGAACGGTTCATCAAACAACAACAGCACCACCTTTGTCAGTAGGTTTAATGAAAATGTTAGGGTTGCATCGGAGAGAACGGACTGCGGCAAGTTCGGAGGGAGGGAGGTTGGAGTGGGTGAGGGGTGCAGGGAACTGGAGATGGCCGATGTCATTTCAGTCCCATTCTTTGCACTCCAAACCAACAGAGAGAGTAGACAATGGTAATGCAGCAGATGTAATGTTTCTTGATTTTCATAAGGCCTTCGATAATGTACCCGATACTAGACTGATGAACAAGGTCAGAGAATGCTGAGTCAGGGGACAAGTAGTTGAATGGATTGCTAGCTGGCTTCAGGACAGAAGGCAGAGAGTTGGAGTAAAGGGTAGCTTATTCACAGTGGCAGAAGGTTGGCGGTGGTGTTCCACAAGTATCAGAGCTGGAGCCACTGCTGTTCGCAATTTATATTAATGATTTAGATTAGTAATCTGAAACACAATTTATAAATTTGCGGATGACACCAAGTTGGGGGGCTAGTCAATGCTGAGGAGGTCTGCAACAAGTTGCAGGAGGACATTAATAAACTTGCAGAATTGGCATAGAATTGGTAAATGAAGCTCAACACAGATAAATGTGACGTATTTCATTATGGTAGGAAGAATAGGGAGGTCACTTATCACTTGGAGGGCACGAGTCTAGGTGGGGTAGACGAACAAAGGGGTCTCGAAGTACAAATACACAATAGCTGAAAGTTGTTACACAGAAGAAAAAGGCCATAAAAAAGCAAACCAAGCACTCGGGTTTATTTCTAGAGGGATAGAATTGAAAAGTATGGAAATTATGCTAAACCAGTAACAAACCTTGGTTAAAGTAAACCAAGCACTAGGGTTTATTTCTAGAGTGATAGAATTGAAAAGTAGGGAAATTATGCTAACCCAGTAACAAACCTTGGTTAGACCAAGGGTACAGAGAAGATTTACAAGGATGGTACCAGAAATGCGAAGGTATACATATCAGGAAAAGATTAACAGGCTGGGTCTCTTTTCTCTTGAAAAAAGAAGGCTGAGAAGTGACCTAATAGAGATATTTAAAAATATGAAACGTTTTTACAGGGTGAATACAGAGAGAATGTTTCCACTTGTATGGAAGAGCAGAACTAGAGGCCATCAATATAAGATAGTCAGCAACAAATTCAATTGGGAATTCAGCAGAAACATCTTTACCCAAAGGGTGCTGAGCATGTGGAGCGCGCTACCACAGGGAGGGGTTGAATAGTATAGATGCATTTAAAGGGAGGCTAGATAAGCACATGAGGGAGAAGAGAATAGAAGGTTATGCTGATAGATTCAGATGAGGAAAGACGGGAGGAGGCTCGGGTGAAGCATAAACGTCGGCATGGACTGGTTGGACTGAACGTTCTGTTTCTGGCGGTATGTTAATAATGAGTGATTAAATCCCGGGGATTGTATTTATTTCAGTTCTATTCTTTGCACTCCAAACTAATCAGCGGCTGTGAACCATTGACTGATTGAAATACGAGAAGTCCCGATGGATCTGGAATTGTTCATTTAATGTTGGAAATGCTCCGCAGGTCATAACTCAGGATTTCCGGCTTTGCTTCAAATTATTGCAGGACCCGTGTGAGTTTCCATTCAAACTTTTAAACAAATAACAAAATCAAGAAAAACCACTGTCTATCAAGAATCAAACAGTTTGCATGGGGATTGAAGCAGCGAGCATAGCAATATTGGTACCATGCTCTAACCAACTGAGCTAACCAGCCTTTAATCATTTGGTTATCAGTTCATTTATGGTTGATTTTCCTCTTTGTCGGCTCATTCACTTTTTTCTCAGCAGGCTCTAAAAGAAAGACTTGCACTTATAGAATCTTTCATAGAATCATAGAATGGTTACCACACAGAAGGAGGCCATACGGCCCGACGAGCCCGTGCCGTGTCTCTGAAAGATAACTTCTGCTGGTCCCACTCCTCCACCCTTTCCCTGCAGCCCTCCAATGTTTTCCCTGTTGAAAGCCACTCTTGAATCTGCCTCCACCACCCTTTCAGGCAGTGCACTCCAGATACTAACCACAACATTTGTATTTCTTAATAGAAGCGGGGATGCTGCAGTAAAATGAAAAGCCAATTGCAGCAGATGCTGGATCTGGAATTGTTTATTAAATGCTGGAAACATCTGTGGACAGAGAAATGCAGGGTTAATCTTTCAGGTCCATGAGCTCTGGGCAGAACTAAGTCGGTAGCTTTGCGTCAAAATATTGCAGGTCCCGTGTGCGTTTACTTCCAAACTTTTTAAGCTGCTCAAAAAGAACAAGAAGAAACTAACTCAATACAAAAATGTCAATGGCCCGTACGGGGATCGAACCGTGACCTTCATGCTCAAACAACTGAGCTAATCGGCCATCAGGTTTGGCTTTTGTGTCCTAAGATTTTATTTTCGAGAAACACTCTCTGGCATTTTTCTGCATTAATCTTTCTGCATACAACCTGCAGTTGTCGATCATACACTATCCGATCGGTAAATGCAGTAGATATGGCACTTTGTGCCACACATGAACACAGCCAACACAAGTGCCAGTAAATCAGCTCCAACAAGCGAAAGTCTATGCACCACCCCTTGACATTCAACAGCATGACCATCACCGAATCCCCAACCACCATCATCAACAATAAAACTTGCATTTATATAGCGCCTTTTATGTAGTAAAACGTCCCAAGGCTCTGCACAGGAGTATTTTCGGAAAAAAAATTGACACCAATCCACATAAGGAGAAATTAGGGAAGGTGACCAAAAGCTTGGTCAAAGAGATAGGTTTTTAGAAGTGTCTTAAAGGAGGAAAGAGAGGCAGACAGGTTTCGGCAGGGAATTCCAAAGCTTAGGGCAACAGAAGGCACGGCCACCAAAGGGTGAGCGATTATAATCAGGGATGCTCAAGAGGGCAGAATTAGAGGAGCGCAGATATCTCAGGCGGTTTTGGGGCTGAACGAGATTACAGAGATAGGGAGGGGCGAGGACATGGAGGGATATGAAAACAAGCATGAGAATTTTGAAATCGAGACACTGCTTAACCGGGAGTCAATGTAGGTCAGGGAGCACAGGTGTGATGTGTGAACGGGACTTGGTGCGAGTTAGGGAAAGGGAGAGCAGAGTTTTGGATCACCTCAAGTCTATCTAGGGTGGAATGTCGGAGGCCAGCCAGGAGTGCATTGGAATAGTCAAGTCTAGAAGTAACAAAGGCATGGATGAGGCTTTCAGCAGCAGATGAGCTGAGGCAAGGGCGGAGACGGGTGATGTTACGTAGATGGAAGTAGGTGGTCTTTGTAATGCTGTGGATATATGATGGAAAGCTCATTTCAGGGTGAAATATGACATCAAGGTTGTGAACAGTGTGGTTCAGCCTCAGACAAATGATCGTGAGATGGATGTGGTTAGTGGCTACGTAATGCAGTTTGTGGAGGGGTCTGAAAACAATGGCGGAATACAATCGAAAACATCAACATCCTGGGGGTTACCAGTCAGATGAAGAGTGTGGTTACAAGAGCAGGTCACAGGCTGGGTATACTGTGCCGAGTTTCTCATCTTCTGACTCCCCAAAACATTTCCTCCTTCTACAAGGGACAAGATAGGAGTGTGGTGGAATAATCTCCACTTGCCTGGATGCGTGCAGCTCCAACAACACTCAACAAGCTCGACACCATCCAGGACAAAGCAGCCCGCTTGATTGGCACCCCATCCACCGCCATAAACATTCACTCACTCCACCACCAACACACCGTGTCTGGAGTCTGTACCTTCTACAAGATGCATTGCAGCAACTCACCAAGGCTCCTTCAACAGCACCTCCCAAACCCACGACCTCTACCACAGCCTTATCTGCTGATGATACAAAGATAGGTGGGAAAGCAAGTTGTGAGGAGGGCACAAAAAGTCTTCAAAGGGATATAGATAGATTAAGTGAGTGGGTATAAATTTGCAGATGGTGTATAATGTGGGAAAATGTGATGTTATCCACTTTGGTAGAAAGAACAGCAAAGCAAAATATTATTAAAATGGAGGGAGACTACAGAATGCTTCGGTTAAGAGGGATCTGAGTGTCCTCGTACATGAAACACAAAAAGTTAGCATGCAGTAATTTAGAAGGCAAATGGAATGTTGGCCTTTATTGCAAAGGCATGGAGTATAAAAGTCGGGAAGTTTTGCTCCAAATGTACAGTTGCGAACACACCTAGAGTATTGCATACATTTTTGTTCTCCTTATTTAAGGAGGGATATACTTGCATTGGAGACAGTTCAGAGAAGGTTCTCTAGGTTGATTCCTGGGATGAAGGGATTGTCTTATGAGGAAAGGTTGAGCAGGTTGGGCCTATACTCATTGGAGGTTTGAAGAATGAGAGGTGATCTTATGGAAACATATAGGATTCTGAGGGGGCTTGACAGGGTAGATGCTGAGAGGGTGTTTTCCCTCATGGGTGTATCTAGAATCAGGTGGCATAGTTTTAGAATAAGGGTTTGTCCATTTAAGACCGAGATGAGGAGGAATTTCTTCTCTCAGAGGATCGAGAATCTTTGGCATTATCTAACCCAGAGAGCTGTGCAGCCTGAATCATTGATTATATTAAAGGCTGAGCTAGACAGATTGCTAAACTACAGGAGAGTCAAGGATATGGGGCAACAGGCAGAAAATTCGAGTTGAGGCCTGATCAGATCAGCCATGATCCTACTGAATGGCGGTGCAGGCTTGAGGGGACGAATCGACTGCTCCTGCTCCTATTTCTTATGTTGTTATGTTTTTATAAGGGCAGCCGGTGCATGGGAACACCATCAACTCCAAATTTCCCTCCAAGTTACACACAATCCCGACGTGAAAATATATCACCATAACTTCATCATCGCTAGGTCAAAACCCTGGAAGTCCCTCCCTAACAGTACTATTGGAGTACCTTCACCACATTGACTGCAGTGGGCCAAGAGGGCTTCTCACTAACACCTTCTCAAAGGGAATTAGGGATGGGCAATTAATGCTGGCCTTGCCAGCGATGCACAAATCCTAGGAACGAATTAAATTAAATTAAAATAGTCACGACTGGATGTGGCAGGATTTCAGAGAATTGTTCTGATCCGTTGGTTGTTGGATCGCTTAGCTCTGTATACACATGCTGTTTCCATAGTTTAGCATGTGTGTAGTCCTGTGTTGTAGCTTCATGAGGTTGGCACCTCATTTTTAGGTATGCCTGGTGCTGCTCATCACATGCACTTCTACACAACTCATTGAACCAGGGTTGGTCCTGTGTCTTGATGCTAATAGTAAAGGGAGGGAAATGCTGGTCCATAAGGTTATAGATTGTGGTGGAACAAAATTCCAAAACTGAGGCCCGCTGTGCCGTCTGTGGTGGACATAAATGATCCCATGGCACTATTGGAAGTACAGCAGGGTGGTGAGGATCACCCCGGTGTCCTGCAGCAAATATTTATCCGTAAATCAGCATCACTAAAACAGATTATTCTCGATTATATCATTGCTAGTTGCGGGAGCTTGATGTGCACAAATTGGCTGCTGCTGTTTTTCCTATATTACAACAGTGACTACAACTTCACTGGTTGTAAAGCGTTTTGAGACGTCCTGTTGAAAAGCGCTGTAGAAATCCGAGTCTTTCTTTTACAGCCTTCGAAGTCAACTGACAAAGACCAGAAGTCAACATAAATTGAATGTAACAACAAAAGAAGTGGAACAAAGCCAGTTACCGCAGTTCGTTAGAGCGTGGTGCTAATACCGCCAAGGTTGTGGAATCGATGCCCGTACCAGACATTTATTTTTTGCTGGCCTGGGTAGTTTTTTAATGTTGTTATTTGCAGAAAAGTTTAGAACTGCAATACTTTGAAGCAAAGCTGCAAAACCTTAGTTCTGCCGAGAGCTCAAGGACCTGCAAGGTTGAACCTGTGTTTCTCTATCTGCAGTTATCACCTGACCTGCACACTACTTCTAGTGGCGCGTGGATCCGAGGCTGCTCCTGATGTTATCAGAAGATTGTAGGGTCGACTCCTGCTGCGGTCGTTTTACAAACTTTTTAAATTGTGTTCAACTTTAGAAAACCAAATTGCGTTTCCACTCATTAGCTGAAGGGAATTTCCTTCCAAACACTGCAGGGCTCTTTATTAATTAGTATTTTGACGCTGTTCTGTGTGTGTATTGCTCACTAGTTCCCAACAAATCCACAATATCTAATTCATGCCGATAAATTATTAGTGTTTCAATTAGAACAACAGCTTTGCGCTAATCAGTGTAATAAATTGCAGAGGAGGGAATTCTGATCAGTTTCGGGGCCTGTGTTCTCCACAGGGAGCCGATTAATAAAATAAAGAATTTGTGGCAAAGTTGCTGAAAGCAGGTTTCGAACCAAGATTTTGAGCCAGTGAAAATGAAGGATCAGCAATATACTTCTAAGGCAGGATGGTCTGCGACTTGCAGGGGAACTTGGAGGTGGGGGCGCTCCCATGCGCCTGCTGCCCTTCTCCTTCTAGAGAAAAAGTTTGCATATTTGGCAGGTGCTGCCGAAGATGCCTTTGTGAGTTGCTGCAGTGAATCTTGTCGATGGTACGTACTGCAGCCAAGGTACACCGCTGGTGGAGGGAGTGATTGTTTAAGGTGCTTGATGGGGTACCAATCATGCGGGCTGCTTTGTGCTGGATGGTGACTAGCTTCTTGCGTATTGTTGGTGCAACGCTCATGCAGGCAAGTGGAGAGTATTCCATCACACTCCTTATTTGCGCCTTGTAGATGGCAGAAAGTCTTTGGAGAATCAGGAGATGAGACACCCGCCGCAGATATCTAGCCTCTCACCTTCTCTTGTTGTCACAGTATTTATGGGGTTGGTCCCGTTATGTTTCTGGTCACTGGTAACCCCCCAGGATGTTGATGGTCGGGGATTCGGCGATGGTAATGTCGTTGAATGTTAAGGGGAGGTGGTTAGACTCTCGTTTGTTCGAAATAGTCATTGCCGGGCACTTCTGTGGAACGAATGTTACCTGCCACTTATCAGCACAAGCCTGAATGTTGTCCAGGTTTTTTGTATACGGGCATGGATTGCTTCATTATCTGAGGAGTTCTTAATGGCACTGAACACTGCAATCATCAGCGAATATCCCCACGTTTGACCTTATGCTGGAGGGAAGGTCATTGATGAAGCAGCTGAAGATGGTTCGAACAAGGACACTGCCCTGAGTAAATCCTGCAGCGATGTCCTGGGGCTGTGATGACTGACCTTCAGTCACCACAACCATCTTCCTTTGTGCTAGGTAAGACTCCAACCAATGGAGAGTTTCCACCCCACCCGCCGATTCCCATTGACTTCAGATTTACTAGGGCTCCTTGATACCACACTCAGTCAAATGCTGCCTTGATGCCAAGGGCAGTCACTTGCACTTCTCCTCTGGAATTCAGCTCCTTATTTCATGTTTGGACCAAGGCTGTAATGAAGTCGGGAACCGAGAGGTTTTGGCAGAACCTAAGCTGGGCATCCATTAGCAGGTTATTGGTGAGTAAGTGCCACTTGATAGCACTATCGATGACAACTTCCATCACTTTGCTGATGATTGAGCGTAGATTGATGGGGCGGTATTTGGCTGGATTGGATTTGTCCTGCTTCTTGTGGGCAGGAAATACCTGGGCACTCTTCCACATTGTTGGTTCGATGCCAGTGTTGTAGCCTCACTAGAACCGCTTGGCTAGATGCACAACAAGTTCTGGATCACAAGTCTCCAGCATGATAGCCGGGATGTTGTCAGGGCCCATAGCCTTTGCTGTCGACAGTGTGCTCAGCCGTTTTTGATATCACGTGGCGTGAATCGAATTGGCTGAAGTCTGGCTTCTGTGGTGTTGGGGACCTTAGAAGGAGGCTGATATGGATCAGGACAGGTGATCCTCCCAGATTCATTTTTATTATTTTGTTTTATAGCGGTTTGTTACAACTGAGTAGCATGCTAGGCCAGTTCAGAGGGCAGTTCAGAGTCAACCACATTGCTGTGGGTCTGGAGTCACTCATCGGCCAGACCAGGTAAGGACGGCAGATTTCTTTCCCTGAAAGACATTAGTGAACCAGATGGGTTTTTACGACAATCCGATAGTTTCATGGTTACCATTACTGATCCTGGCGTTTTTTTGGTGAGTTGCAGTACAGAAGGAGGAGCCTCGTGTGGAGACCAGTTCGTGCAAATGGACTGTTTCTGTGGTGCAGACTCTATGATAATATGTAACACCCGTTTCAAACAGACATAGAATGATCTGAGTCTGACAGAAGATCCCTTTTAAACAGACACAGAATGATCAGGGACTGCCAACACACCCTTTTAAAAAGTCAAAGAATGATCCGGGACTGACAGCACATCCCTTTTAAATAGAAACAGAATGATCCGGGACTGAAAGCAGAACCATTTTACACAGGCATCTAAAGCTGCCTGACTTGCAGAGTGCTTCCAGCATTTTATCTGTTTATATTTCAGATTTCCAACATCAACAATATTTTGCTTTTGTAATACAAGTGCCTTTAGTTGGCTCTGTGGCGCAATAGAAGTGCATTGAACTTATAATTACTATGTGACTAGATGAAGTCATTCAAAGGCTAGTGGGTTCGAATCCCACCAGAGTTGAATTTTGGGTCAGGGTTCTGTGGTTCCTCCACTGACGGTGCATTTGGCAGTAAATCAGTAATTCCGTGAAGGGAAACTCCCCCCCCCAACACTTCCTTTACACAAGTGGCTCCAGTCCCACCCCACTTTCCCTCTGAGTCCTCTCAACCCCTGAATCTGTTACACAGGAACAGGAGGATTCAGTTGAACCCCTCGAGTCTGTTACACAGCAGCAGGAGGAGGCCATTCAGTCCAATGGCTCTTTTACATCGAAACAGGAGAAGGCCATTCAGTCCTATGGCCCTTTAACTTAGGAACAGGAGGAGGCCTTTCAGTCCAATGGCCCTCTTACATAGGAACAGGAGGAGGCCATTCTTTCGCATGATCCTTTGACATAGGATCAGGAGGAGGCCATTCAGGTCCATGACACATTAATAAAGGAGCAGAGGCATGCCATTCATTCCCAAGGCCCTTTTAGACAGGGACAGGCGGAGGCCATTTAATCCCATGACACTTTTACATAGGAACAGAATGCCATTCTGTCCCATGAGCCTTTCGCACAGGAACAGGAGGAGGCCATTCAGCCCCTGTAGCCTGTTATACAGGAATAGGAGGAGGCCATTCAGCCCCTCGAGCCTGTTACACAGGGACAAGAGGAGGCCTTTAACGCCTCGAGCCTGTTGCATTGGACTCGAGGAAGCCATTCAGCGATACAAGATCTGTATAAGAACAGTAGCAATCCATTCAGCCCCTTGAACCTGTTACAGAGGATGACAAGGAGATAATTCAGAGCCACGATCCAGTTATACAGGAACAGGAGAAGGCAATTCATTCCAACAAGTCTATTATACAGCAACAGGAGGAGACAATACAGACCCACGAGCCTGTTTCACATGAACAGGAGGAGGCCATTCAGCCCCTCAATCCTGTTATACATGAATAGGAGGAGGCCATTCAGCCCCTCGATCCTGTTATGCATGCACAAGAGGAGGCCATACAGCCACTCGAGCCAGTTACATAAGAACAGGAGGAGGCCATTCAACCCCTCAAGCCTGTTACAATGGAACTGGAGGAGGCTATTCAGTTCTTCGAGTCTGTTATTCAGGAAGAGGAGGAGGACATTCATCCCCTTGAGCCTTTTACACAGGAACAGGAGGTGACCATTCAGCCACTCGGGTCTGTTATACAGGAAAAGGAGAAGTCCATTCAACCACTCAAGCCTGTTACACAGTAACAGGATGAGGCGATTCAGCCACTAATGCCTGTTACACAGTGTCAGGAGGAGACCATTCACCCACTCGAGTCTGTTATCCAGGAACAGGAGGAGGCCATTCAGCCCCTCAAGCATGTTACGCAGGAACAGGAGGAGGCCATTGAGCCACTCGAGTCTGTTATATAGGAAGAGGAGGAGGCGGTGAAAAATCCTCTCCGTCACGGAATTAAACCCCGGTCTCCAGCGTGAGAGGCAATGATACTCACCACTATACTAAGAAAGAAGTGAGCGATGCAATGTCCGTCAGTGCTAGAATTGACCGAGGGACAAAGAGGCAGAAGGGAGAGAAAGAAGAATAAGAACAGAAGAAATAGGAGCAGGAGTGGGCCATTCGGCCCCTCGAGCCTGCCACGTCATTGAATAAGATCATGGCTGATCAGATCATCCACTCTACGCCAGATTCCCGCCAACTCCCCATAACCTTTGACTCCCCTGTAGCTCAAATATATGTCTATCTCTGCCAGACCTACAGAGTGAGAGCCTCAGTTTGACGTCTTACAGAGTGGCCCGAGGGATAAGGGACTTCAGTTATGTTGATAGTGTGGAGAACTGGGATTGCTTTCCTCAGAAGGTTAAGAGGAAATTTAATAGAGGCTTGCAAGATTACAAGGGGATTTGGTAGAGGAAATGAGGAGAAACGCTTTCCAGTGGCAGGAGGGTCGGTAACCAGAGATCACCGATTGGAGATAACCGGCAAAAGAACCAGAATGAGGAGAATTGTCTTACGCAGCAAGGGGTAAGGACTAATGAATGTCTTAATGCTCAGGATAAGTTATCACGGCGCAGGTACACTCTCATTCCCGTCTTGCACACGTTGCTAATGTGGCATTTTTCACACTGGCAATGAGTTGATTGATAGCCGTGCTGTGATCAGCTAAGTTTGTTCGGGAGATGCAGTCGGCAACAAAATACATGGATGACGGATAACAACCATGACGGTTCTGACACTGTGAGGTACAGTTAAATGTGTGCTAGTAAACATTTAAAGTATCTTGTTCCCAATGTCATTTCCTGCAAACATTGAAACAACAGGCTTTTCACAGAAGGCAATGAAGTGTATAACATAACATTACATAAGAACTCGGAGCAGGAGTAGACCATACGGCCCCTCGGGCCTGCTCCACCATTCAATAGGATAATGGCTGATCCGAACCTTGACTCACGTACAATTCCCTGCCCGCTCCCCATAACCCCTAATTCCCTTATCAGATAGGAAACTGTTTATCTCCTTTTTAAATGTATTTAATGTCGCAGCATCCACAGCTCTCTGAGGTAGCAAGCGCCATAGATTTACTACCCTCTGAGTGAAGAATTGTCTCCTCATCTCAGTTTTGTAATGGCAGCCCCTTATTCTAAGACTAGCTGGAGTGCCCGGCGGTGTCGAGGCTTTTTCGAGGACATGTTGTTGGAAGAGAGAGAGAGAGAGCGACTGGGGGGGTGGAAGAGAGCGAGTGACTGTGGGGGGGGGAAGAGAGCGAGCGACTGTGGGGGGGGAAGAGTGCGAGCGACTGTGGGGGGGGAAGAGAGCAAGGGAGAGAGGGGGGGAAGAGAGCGAGGGAGAGAGGGGGGAGTGAGGGAGAGAGGGGGCGAGGGAGAGGGGGGCGTGGGAGTGGGGGGCGAGGGAGAGGGGGGTGAGGGAGAGGGGGCGAGGGAGAGCGGGGGCGAGGGAGAGGGGGGGCGAGGGAGAGGGTGAGGACGAGGGAGAGGGGCGGGTGAGGGGGGGTGAGGGAGGGGGCGAGGGAGAGGGGGGGCGAGGGAGGGGGGTCGAGGGAGAGGGGGGCGAGGGAGGGGGGCGAGGGGGGGAGGGAGAGGGGGGCGAGGGAGAGGGGGCGGGGCGAGGGAGAGGGGGCGAGGGAGAGGGCGAGGGAGAGGGGGGGCGAGGGAGAGGGGGGCCGCGAGGGAGAGGGGGGCGCCGGGGGGGGAGAGAGAGAGAGAGAGAGAGAGAGAGAGAGAAGGGGGGGAGAGAGTGAGAAGGGGGGAGAGAGTGAGAAGGGGGAGGAGGTGGAGGAAGGAGAGTGGGAGGAGGGGAGGAGTGTTTTGAGGGGGTCAGCGAAAGACAAAACATTTTTTTTTTTCAAAAACGGATGTTAAGAAGATGGGAGGCTATCTTGAAAGGTTTTTAATGTTTTTAAAAAGCTGCCATGGAGAAGGAATGCGCAGTCTGTGAAACCAACAGAATTTTTTTTTTTTTTTTTTTAATCTGCTACGGAGAAGGAACCCAACAGAATTTTTTTTTTTTTAAAGCTGCCACGGAGAAGGAACGCGCAGTCTGAAACGAAAAGAATTTTTAAAGTTTTTTTTAAAAAGCTGCCACGGAGAAGGAACGCGCAGTCTGTGAAAACAACAGAATTTTTTTTAATTTTTTTATAAACGGGTGTAAGAAGATGGGAGGCCATCTTGAAAGTTTTTTAGTGTTTTTAAAAAGCTGCCATGGAGAAGGAACGCGCAGTCTGTGAAACCAACAGAAATTTTTAATTTTTTTTTTAGAAAGCTGCCACGGAGAAGGAACGCGCATTCTTGCTGAAAACATCAAAAGTTATTTTTTTTTAAACGACTATTAATAAGATGGGACACCATCTTCATTGTGTTTAAACGTTTTAGACATTGTGTTTTTACGTTTTACACATTTAAAAAAAAAAATCGCTCCTAACAAAACAACAGAAATTTCACTCACTTCTTAATCCTGCAAGTGACTCACGTGTACTCAGGCCAGTGTCCGTCTCTTTGTTGATGAAAGAAGGCTAAGCTAATGTACTGATAGTCTATGAAGGATTAGGCCCCACCCAGACAATAAACACACAGAAGGTGAGAATAAAGATGGCGGCCACTCACCTCAGTTCAGAACGATAAGGCCCGCCACAGTAGCACTGATTGGTCGATTGTCATGTCACCGAAGCATAGGATTGGTCAATCGCCCTGTCATTCGACACTAGGAGGGCCCGGCTTCACATGCGACGAACCCGCCCCCGCCACGCATTGATTGGCCGACCATCGGGTTGGTCACTCTAAGGTAATGAGTGGATAATGAGCGGAATGTTGAAGGTTTTTCGGATACCGCGAGCACAATTTTTGTCCGGCCGAAACGTAAATATGCTTACCATCGTTTTGGAACGGTGAGCTTTCTTTTGACGTAACGCACGCATAGGTACGCTCTGTAACTTTCGAGCGCATAGCCGGACAGACGCACACCCGAGGACAGACAGATGGACAGACATAATGACAGACAGAAGTACGGACAGAACGACAGACAGAAGGACAGACAGACAGAAAGAACGATCCGTTTATATATATAGATGATGTACCCTAGTTCTATTCTCACCCATCAGCGGAAACATCCTCCCCCCATCCACCCGATCAAGCTACCTTTCAATCTTATATGTTTCGATAAGATCGCCACTCATTCTTCTGCATTCCAATGAGTAGAGGCCCAACCTACTCAACCTTTCCTCATAAGTCAACCTCCGGAATCAACCTAGTGAACCTTCTCTGAACTGCATTGAGAGCAAGTATATCTTTTCTTAAATATGGAAACCAAAACTGTACGCAATATTCCAGGTGTGGCCTCGCCAGTACCCTGTATAACTGAAGCAAGACTTCGCTGCTTTTATACTCCATCCCCCTTGCAATAAAAGCCAAGATTCCATTGGCCTTCCTGATCACCTGCTGTACCTGCATACCAACATTCTCTGTTTCCTGTGCCAGGACCCCTAGATCCCTTTGTACTGTAGCACTTTACAGTTGCTCTCCATTTAGATAATAACCTCCTCTTTGATTTTTTTCTGCCAAAGTGCATAACCTCACAATTTCCAACATTATATTCCATCTGGCAAATGTCTGCCCACTTACTTAGCCTGTCTATGTCCTTTTTGCAGGATTTTTATGTCCTCCTCACTCACTGCCTGCCCTCGCATCTTTGTATCATCGGCAAACTTGGATATGTTGCAACTGGTCCCCTCCTCCAAATCGTTAATATAGATTGTAAAGAGTTGTGGTCCCAGGACTGATCCCCGCGAAACACCACTAGTTACTGATTGCCAACCTGAGAATGAAACATTTTCCCAACTCTCTGTTTTCTGTTAGATAGCCAATATTCGACCCATGCAGGAGAAAACCTCAAATCCCGTGGTATTTTATCATGTGCAGTAACCTTTTGTGTGGCACCTTGTCAAATGCCTTTTGGAATTCCAAATACACCACAACCACTGGTTCCCCTTTATCCACACTGTTTGTTACACCTGAAAGAATTCAAGCAAATTTGTCAAACATGACTTCCCCTTCATGAAACCATGCTGACTCTGTCCGATTAAATTATGCTTATCCAAATGTCCTGTTACTGCTTCCTTAATAATGGACTCCAACATTTTACCAACCACAGATGTTAGGCTAACTGCTCTATACCTTCCAGCCTTATGTCTGCCTCCCTTTTAAATAAGGGCTTTACATTAGCAGTTTTCCAATCTGCTGGGACCTTTCCTGAATCCAGGGAGTTTTGGATATTACCACCAATGCATCCGCAATCCCTACCACTGCTTCTCTAAAGACCCGAGGATGTAAACCATCAAGTCCAGGGGATTTGTCCGCCTTAAGTCCCATTATCTTACCGAGTACCATCTCCTTAGTGACTTTAATCGTGTTTAGCTCCTCCACCCCTATAGCCCCCTGTTTGTCCAGTGTTGGGATAGTTTTAGTTTCCTCTACTGTAACGATTGATACAAAATATTTGATCAGCGTTTCTGCCATCTCCATGTTCCCCAGCAGTAATTTCCCGGTCTTGTCCTCTAAGGGACCAACATTCACTTTAGCCACACTTTTTCTTTTTATATAACTGTAGAAACACTTGTAATCTATTATTTGTTAGTTTACTTTCATAATTTATCTTCCCTTTCTTAATTAATCTTTTAGTTATTCTTTGCTGGCTTTTAAATGCTTCCCAATCTTCTCTCCTCCCAGGAGATTTGGCTACTTTATATGCCCTTGTTTACAGTCGGATACTATCCTTTATTCCTTTCCTTAGCCATGGATGGCTGTCTTTTCTTTTATGCCCCTTTTTCCTCAATGGAATATATTTTTCTTGAAAGTTGTGTAATATCTCCTTGAATGTACACCACTGCTCACGTACCGTCTTACACCTTAATCTATCTTCCCAGTCCACTTTAGTCAACTCTGCTTTCATACCTTCATAATCTCCTTTACTTAAGCATAGTACGCTGGTTTGAGCTCCAAATGTCTCACCCTCCAACTGAATTTGGAATTCAACCATGTTATGGTCAGTCATTCCAAGGGGATCCTTTACTAGGACATTTTTTATTAATCCTGTCTCATTACACAAGACCAGATCTAAGATTGCCTGTCCACTGGTTGTTTCAGTAACATACTGCTCAAGGAACCCGTCCCTAATACACTCTATGAAATCTTCCTCAAGGGTGCGCTGCCCAATTTCACTTGTCCAATCATTATGAAAGTTAAAATCTCCCATGATTATAGCTGTTCCCTTATTACAAGCCCAAACTATTTCCTGATTTATACTCCGACCAATAGAGTTCCCACTATTAGGAGGCCTATAGACTACGCCCACTAGTGACTTTTTCCCCTTATTATTCCTTATCTCCACCCAAACCGTTCCACTATCCTGAACATTTGACCGAATATAATTTCTCACTATTGCAGTGATTCCATCTTTATTAACACAGCCACCCAACCTCCCTTTCCTTCCTGTCTGTCCTTCCTAAAAGTCAAGTGCCCCTGGATGTTTAGTTCCCAGTCCTGGTCACCCTGCAGCCATGTCTCCGTAAAGGCCAGCAGAACATACCCATGTGTAATTATTTGTACCGTCAACTCGTCTATTTTATTACGAATGCTGCATGCATTCAGATAAAGAACGTTTAAATATGCTTTGTGACAATTAATTCCTGCTTTTACCCCCTTTACTACTTTACCTTTATTTTTATATATTCTGTCCCTTCCTGACACGATCTGGTTTTTAATTCCCCCACTGCTACCTTGGTTTTTAATTCCCCCACTGCTACCTTGCTCTATTGCCTTCTCCGTTGACATTTTTATTTTTCACTCTCTTGAAACCTCCCTCCCCCCACTAATTATTTTAAAGCCCTCTCTACAGCCCCAGTTTTTCGATTCGCCAGGATTCTAGTCCCAGCACTGGACAAGTGAAGTCCTTCACAATGGAAAAGCTCTCTCCTGTCCCAGTACTGGTGCCAGTGTCCTAAGAAGCAAAACCCATTTCTCCCACACCAGTCTTGTAGCCACGCATTTAACTCTCTGATTTTATTTACCCAAGCCAAATTTGCTCGTGGCTCAGGTAGTAATCCAGAGATTATTACCCTTCTGGTTCTGCTTTTTAATTTGGCACCTAGCTGCTCATACTCCCTCAGAAGAACCTCTTTCCTTGTCCTATTTATGTCGTTTGTACCAACATGGACCACGACAACTGGATTCTCCCCCTCCCACTCCAAGTTTCTCTCCAGCCTAGAGGAGATGTCCTTAACCGTGGCACTGGGCAGGCAACACAGCCTTTGGGACTCTCACTCTCGGCTGCAAAGAACCCTATCTATCCTCCTAATGATGCTACCCCCTACCACTACAACATTTCTATTTACTCCCCCAACTTGAATGGCCCCTCGTTCCACGGTGCTGTGGCCAGGTTGCTCATCATCCCTGCAGTCCCCGTTCCCGTCCTCACAGGGAGTAAAAGCCTCGAACCTGTTGGACAAGAGCAAGGACTGTGGCTCGTCCAGCACTACCTCCTGCTTCCCCGTCCCTGCCTCAATAATAGTCACACCATCCTGCCCTGACCACGGACTACATCTGAATTGGTGTGACTACTTCCAGAAACAGAGAGTCCAGGTAACTCTACCCCTCCCTGATTTGTCGCAGTGTTTGAAGCTCGGTCTCCAGCTCATCAACACGGAGCCAGAGTTCCTCGAGCAGCCAGCACTTACTGCAAATGTGATCATTTTGAATATCAATGCTGTCCACCAGCTCCCACATATTGCAGCAGTAACACATCACCTGCTCTCCCATCCTATGTAATGAATTACATTTATTAATATTATTTTTAAATACCCTCTGCCCCGATTCTAGTTGATGAATATCGCACCTCTATTTAATTGAACTTATCAACTTATAAAGGTTTCAAAGGGAAGGAAAAGTACTCACGAACCAGCCAATCACCTACCAGCTTTTCTGTGATGTCACTTTTGAATTCTGACGTCCCCTTGGTATGTTGCCTTTGGAGCCTTTTTAGGCTGCTTCGCCTCGCTGCTCTGACTCGACTCAACACCCACTGTTGCTACCAGCAGCCTCGACTGGGCCTCGCCTCGCTGCTCCGCCTCCACGATGTCTGCTAATCCTGAGACTGGCAGGAAAACAAGGCCAGAAACAAAACAGAAACAGCACCTCACACCCCAATTACCCTAACTCTCTCACTTACCCAAACTCTCACAGCACGCTCTGCTACTCGCACTGATCTTTTTATACTGTTTGTTTGTAACCAATTGAATCACCCCTGCTGATTGGTTAGAGAACTGGTTTTTACTGCCTGCCAATTAACTCTGACTGCACTGTTACCTTGCATTACTCTTCTTAAATCAACAGAATCTCAAATATTTAACTTTTCCCCTTTACTTAAACTGTTTAAGTAATCTTATCAAGATACTGCTGGTAAATGCCACTAAAAATTTGCACCACTCCAAATGATTCAAAGAGAAATAACCATTAAAGAACTATGTCATTTACCCAAACTTTCACAGCACTCTCTGCTAATCGCACTCATTTTGTACCTCTGTACCGAATGATGCGCTGCTGATTGTTGAGGCAACAGCAGCGGTGTGGAAAGTTGAAAGGTTCAGAGGTGCACGCAATTTTTCTCGTGGCTGCTTTGAATGCTGCTATTACAAACAGCCGAAAAATGCACTGTTCTCTGACTGCGAATGGAACCCATGCCGCGGCGGTTTAAGCGCCGAATCCTAACCACTAGACCAGGAAGCGTCCTGCCAGCAAGCAGAACAATGCAGTCTTTCCTCCTTGCTGCTTTGAAATTCAGGTCACATTCATGCCAGGCAAACTTTTCGTACACGATGACATTTTTTAGGCGAGATCACAAAGGACATGTTCACGAAACCACAGCATCAAGTGCGGGGAGGCGTCCACCTGAAATCTATTTGCTTCTGTGCTTTTCTCAGAGACACACAGTCAGAGAAAACCCTTCGGGATATTGAATAATCAGGACTAAAATATCAAGGACAAAATAGAGGAAATAGTAATGCAGTGCTTGAGGCAAAGACTCAAACACATACACGAACACAGATGTGTGCCCACTTTGTGTGGGTATGTCTCAGATATCCTTATGGTTCATGGAGGCTTGCAGCATAGTGTGAGGCCGTTCGGCCAATCGTGCCAGTGCTGTCTCCTTGAAAGAGCAGACGTGCTTTCTTCCGCTGTTATCTACATTTCCCTGTCCTCTCTCCTTCCGCAGTGCCCCGCACAAAAGACAAACAGAAAGAAAACACGAACGAGGAATTGATGCAGGAAGTTGTTATACAGATCTCCACCGTTTAAAATTATTTTAGGTTCATTTTTATTCTGTTATTCTTTTCGAAGGAGCACTTTAATGTGCTGCCCAAAGGTTTAAAATTGGGATCGAGCCAGTTACACAGCAACAGGATGCCATTCAGCCCCTCAAACCAGTTGCACAGGAACAGGAGCAGAACATTCATAACCTTGACCCAGTTGCACAGGTACAGCTAATATATTATTAATGCTTCATGTGATGTGTTTGCTATGATATAAATTGTTAAAAAATTACGCTGCATTGACCAAGATTCGAACCCAGGTTTTGCTACGCTGGCAGGCGAGAATTCTACCCCTGCACCACCAATGCACACAGGATCAGCCGATTCCATTTTCTGGTAGCTACAATTTAATTTTGACTTTTGTTAATACAAGCGAGGACACTGCGTTAACATAAAAAGCAAGATGCAGCAGATGCTGGATCTGGAATTGTTGATTAAATGCTGGAAACACTCCGACGGTCCTGGAACATCTGTGGACAGAGAAACACAGTGTTAATCTTTCAGGACCATGAGCTCTCGGCAGAGATAAAATTTTGCGGTTTTGTAGTTCCCGTGTGAGTTTCCATCCAAAGTTGTTAAGCTGCTCAAAAATTAGATAATTAAGAAACTAACCTTCCCCAAAATAATAAATAGGTGCAGGATTGGGCCATTCGGCCCCTCGAGCCTAACTCGCCATTTAATAATTTCATGGCTGATGAGATCTCCAACACAACGCCACTTTGCTACCCGCTCCCCATAAAGCTTGACTCCCCTGTGGCTGAAATATATATCTATCTCCGCCAGACATACAGAGCCCGTTTGACGACTTACAGAGTGGCCCGAGGGATAAGCAACTTCAGTTATGTTGATAGTGTGGCGAAGCTGGGACTGCTTTCCTCTGAAGGCTAAGAGGAAATGTAATAGAGGCTTGCAAAATTACAAGGGGTTTTGATAGATGAAATAAAGGGAAACGCTTTCCAGTGGCAGGAGAGATGGTAAGCAGAGGGAGAATTGTCTTATGTAGCAAGTGTTAAGGCATAATAAATATCTGAATAAGTTATCACGGCCAAGGTATTCTCTCATTCCAGTCTTACACACGATGCTAATTTTTCACACTGGCAATGAGTTGACTGATAGCCGTGCTGTGATCAGCTAAGTTTGTTAGGGAGATGCAGTCGGTAAGATAAAACATGGAAGACGGATAATAACCGTGACTGTTCTGACACTGCGAGGCAAGGAAGCGAATGCTGCAACCTCGGTACCGAATGATGCGCTGCTGACTGTTGAGGCAACAGCAGCGGTGTGGAAAATTGAAAGGTTGATGAGGTGCAAGTATTGTTTCGCGCGGGTGCTTTGATTGCTGGCATTTCAAACAGCCAGAAAACGCACTGGTTCTCTGACCGGGAATCGAACCCGGGCCGCGGCTGTGAAAGCGCCGAATCCTATCCACTAGACCATCAGGGAAGCTGTGAGAAGCGGCCTGCCAGCAAGCAGAACAAGGCAGTCTTTCCTCCTTGCTGCTTTGAAATTCAGGTCACTTTCACGCCAGGCAAACTTTTCGTACAAGATGACATTTTTTAGGCGAGATCACAAAGGACATGTTCAGGAAACCACAGCATCAAGTGCGTGTAGGCGTCCACCTGAAATCTATTTGCTTCTGTGCTTCTCTCAGAGATACACAGTCAGAGAAAAGCCGTCGGGATATTGAATAATCAGCACCAAAATATCAAGGACAATACAGAGGAAACAGTAATGCACTGCTTGAGACAAAGACTCAAACATATGCACGAACACAGATGTGTGCTCACTTTGTGTGAGTATGTCTCAGATATCCATATGATTCATGGAGGCGTGCAGTACAGTGTGAGGCCATTCGGCCAATCGTGCCAGTGCTGTCCACTTGAAAGATCAGACGTGCTTTCTCCCGCTGTTATCTGCATTTCCCTGTCCTCTCTCGTTCCGCAGTGCCCCGCACAAAAGACAAATAGAAGGAGATCACTATGCTAACGAGTAATTGATGCAGGAGGTTTTTATGCAGTTCCTCACCGTTTAAAATTGTTTTAGGTTCAATCTTTCGCTGTTGATCTTTTCCAAGGAGCGCTTTAAGGTGCTGCCAAAACGTTTAAAATTGGGGATGTTAAAATTCCTTCCCGTCGGGGAATTTCACCCCGGTCTCCCGCGTGACAGGCGGGGATACTCACAACGAGACTAACGAGGAAGTGAGCAAAGCAATGTCTGTCAGAGTAAGAATCGAGCCTGTTACACAGGAACAGGATGCCATTCAGCCCCTCAAAGCTGTTGCACAGCAACAGGAGCAGAACATTCATACCCTTGATCCACTTGCACAGGTACAGCTAATAAATTATTTATGCTCATGTGTTTGCTATGAAATGAATTGTTAAAAAAATTAGCCTACATTGGCCGGGAATCGAACCCGGGTCTCCCGCGTGGCAGGCGAGAATTCTACCCCTGAACCACCAATGCACGCCGACTTAATCGATTCTATTTTCTGGTAGCTACAATTTATTTTTGACTTTTGTTAATACAAGCGGGGACACTGCGTTGACATAAAAAGCAATATGCAGCAGATACTGCATCTGGAATTGTTGATTAAATGCTGGAAACACTTCGAAGGTCCTGGAAGATCTGTGGA
Organism: Somniosus microcephalus; assembly: GCF_052327205.1. Classification (NCBI taxonomy): domain Eukaryota; kingdom Metazoa; phylum Chordata; class Chondrichthyes; order Squaliformes; family Somniosidae; genus Somniosus; species Somniosus microcephalus. The sequence continues at coordinate 35,660,078 of NW_028225186.1, read as the reverse complement.
CAGAGAAACACAGGGTTAACCTCTCAGGTGCATGAGCTCTCGGTAGAGCTAAGATTTTGCACTTTTCTACGTCCCGTGGGAGTTTCCTTCCAACGTTGTTTAGCTGCTCAAAAATTACATAATTAAGAAACTAACCTTCCCCAAAATAAAAAATAGGAGCAGGATTGGGCCATTCGGCCCCTCGAGCCCGCCATTTAAAAAGTTCGTGGCTGATGAGATCTTCGACACAACGCAACTTTGCCGCCCGTTCCCCATAACCTTTGACTCCCCTGTAGCTGAAATATATGTCTATCAGACATACAGAACCCGTTTGACGTCTTACAGTGTGGCCCGAGGGATAGTGTGGAGAAGCTGGGATTGCTTTCCTCTGGAGGCTAAGAGGAAATTTAATAGAGGCTTGCAAAATTACAATGGGTTTTGATAGAGGAAATAAAGACAAACGCTTTCCAATGGCAGGAGGGATGGTAACCAGAGGTAGAATTGTCTTATGCAGCGAATGTTAAGGCCTCATGAATATCAGGATAAGTTATCACGGCCCAGTTACTCTGTCATTCGAGTCTTGCACACGTTGCTAATGTGGCATTTTTCACACTGGCAATGAGTTGACTGATAGCCGTGCTGTGATAAGCTAAGTTTGTTAGGGAGATGCAGTCGGCAAAATAATACATGGAAGACGGATAATAACCGTGACTGTTCTGACACTGCGAGGCAAGGAAGCGAATGCTGCACCTCGGTACCGAATGATGCGCTGCTGACTGTTGAGGCAACAGCAGCGGTGTGGAAAATTGAAAGGTTGATGAGGTGCAAGCATTGTTTCGCGCGGGTGCTTTGATTGCTGGCATTTCAAACAGCCAGAAAACGCACTGGTTCCCTGACCGGGAATCGAACCCGGGCCGCGGCGGTGAAAGCGCCGAATCCTATCCACTAGACCACCAGGGAAGCTGTGAGAAGCGGCCTGCCAGCAAGCAGAACAAGGCAGTCTTTCCTCCTTGCTGCTTTGAAATTCAGGTCACTTTCACGCCAGGCAAACTTTTCGTACAAGATGACATTTTTTAGGCGAGATCACAAAGGACATGTTCAGGAAACCACAGCATCAAGTGCGTGTAGGCGTCCACCTGAAATCTATTTGCTTCTGTGCTTCTCTCAGAGATACACAGTCAGAGAAAAGCCGTCGGGATATTGAATAATCAGCACCAAAATATCAAGGACAATACAGAGGAAACAGTAATGCACTGCTTGAGACAAAGACTCAAACATATGCACGAACACAGATGTGTGCTCACTTTGTGTGAGTATGTCTCAGATATCCATATGATTCATGGAGGCGTGCAGTACAGTGTGAGGCCATTCGGCCAATCGTGCCAGTGCTGTCCACTTGAAAGATCAGACGTGCTTTCTCCCGCTGTTATCTGCATTTCCCTGTCCTCTCTCGTTCCGCAGTGCCCCGCACAAAAGACAAATAGAAGGAGAACACTATGCTAACGAGGAATTGATGCAGGAGGTTTTGATGCAGTTCCTCACCGTTTAAAATTGTTTTAGGTTCAATCTTTCGCTGTTGATCTTTTCCAAGGAGCGCTTTAAGGTGCTGCCAAAACGTTTAAAATTGGGGATGTTAAAATTCCTTCCCGTCGGGGAATTTCACCCCGGTCTCCCGCGTGACAGGCGGGGATACTCACAACGAGACTAAAGAGGAAGTGAGCAAAGCAATGTCTGTCAGAGTAAGAATCGAGCCTGTTACACAGGAACAGGATGCCATTCAGCCCCTCAAAGCTGTTGCACAGCAACAGGAGCAGAACATTCATACCCTTGATCCACTTGCACAGGTACAGCTAATAAATTATTTATGCTCATGTGTTTGCTATGAAATGAATTGTTAAAAAAATTAGCCTGCATTGGCCGGGAATCGAACCCGGGTCTCCCGCGTGGCAGGCGAGAATTCTACCCCTGAACCACCAATGCACGCCGACTTAATCGATTCTATTTTCTGGTAGCTACAATTTATTTTTGACTTTTGTTAATACAAGCGGGGACACTGCGTTAACATAAAAAGCAATATGCAGCAGATACTGCATCTGGAATTGTTGATTAAATGCTGGAAACACTTCGAAGGTCCTGGAAGATCTGTGGACAGAGAAACACAGAGTTAACCTCTCAGGTGCATGAGCTCTCGGTAGAGCTAAGATTTTGCACTTTTCTACGTCCCGTGGGAGTTTCCTTCCAACGTTGTTTAGCTGCTCAAAAATTACATAATTAAGAAACTAACCTTACCCAAAAGAAAAAATAGGAGCAGGATTGGGCCATTCGGCCCCTCGAGCCCGCCATTTAAAAAGTTCGTGGCTGATGAGATCTTCGACACAACGCAACTTTGCCGCCCGTTCCCCATAACCTTTGACTCCCCTGTAGCTGAAATATATGTCTATCAGACATACAGAACCCGTTTGACGTCTTACAGTGTGGCCCGAGGGATAGTGTGGAGAAGCTGGGATTGCTTTCCTCTGGAGGCTAAGAGGAAATTTAATAGAGGCTTGCAAAATTACAATGGGTTTTGACAGAGGAAATAAAGACAAACGCTTTCCAATGGCAGGAGGGATGGTAACCGGAGGTAGAATTGTCTTATGCAGCGAATGTTAAGGCCTCATGAATATCAGGATAAGTTATCACGGCCCAGTTTCTCTGTCATTCGAGTCTTGCACACGTTGCTAATGTGGCATTTTTCACACTGGCAATGAGTTGACTGATAGCCGTGCTGTGATCAGCTAAGTTTGTTAGCGAGATGCAGTCGGCAAAATAATACATGGAAGACGGATAATAACCGTGACTGTTCTGACACTGTGAGGCAAGGAAGCGAATGCTGCACCTCGGTACCGAATGATGCGCTGCTGACTGTTGAGGCAACAGCAGCGGTGTGGAAAATTGAAAGGTTGATGAGGTGCAAGCATTGTTTCGCGCGAGTGCTTTGATTGCTGGCATTTCAAACAGCCAGAAAACGCACTGGTTCCCTGACCGGGAATCGAACGCGGGCCGCGGTGGTGAAAGCGCCGAATCCTATCCACTAGACCACCAGGGAAGCTGTAAAAAGCGGCCTGCCAGCAAGCAGAACAAGGCAGTCTTTCATTCCTTGCTGCTTTGAAATTCAGGTCACTTTCACGCCAGGCAAACTTTTCGTACAAGATGACATTTTTTAGGCGAGATCACAAAGGACATGTTCAGGAAACCACAGCATCAAGTGCGTGTAGGCGTCCACCTGAAATCTATTTGCTTCTGTGCTTTTCTCAGAGATACACAGTCAGAGAAAAGCCGTCGGGATATTGAATAATCAGCACCAAAATATCAAGGACAATACAGAGGAAACAGTAATGCACTGCTTAAGACAAAGACTCAAACATATGCACGAACACAGATGTGTGCTCACTTTGTGTGAGTATGTCTCAGATATCCATATGATTCATGGAGGCGTGCAGTACAGTGTGAGGCCATTCGGCCAATCGTGCCAGTGCTGTCCACTTGAAAGATCAGACGTGCTTTCTCCCGCTGTTATCTGCATTTCCCTGTCCTCTCTCGTTCCGCAGTGCCCCGCACAAAAGACAAACAGAAGGAGAACACTATGCTAACGAGGAATTGATGCAGGAGGTTTTTATGCAGTTCCTCACCGTTTAAAATTGTTTTAGGTTCAATCTTTCGCTGTTGATCTTTTCCAAGGAGCGCTTTAAGGTGCTGCCAAAACGTTTAAAATTGGGGATGTTAAAATTCCTTCCCGTCGGGGAATTTCACCCCGGTCTCCCGCGTGACAGGCGGGGATACTCACAACGAGACTAACGAGGAAGTGAGCAATGCAATGTCTGTCAGAGTAAGAATCGAGCCTGTTACACAGGAACAGGATGCCATTCAGCCCCTCAAAGCTGTTGCACAGCTACAGGAGCAGAACATTCATACCCTTGATCCACTTGCACAGGTACAGCTAATAAATTATTTATGCTCATGTGATGTGTTTGCTATGAAATGAATTGTTAAAAAAATTAGCCTGCATTGGCCGGGAATCGAATCCGGGTCTCCCGCGTGGCAGGCGAGAATTCTACCCCTGAACCACCAATGCACGCCGACTTAATCGATTCTATTTTCTGTTAGCTACAATTTATTTTTGACTTTTGTTAATACAAGCGGGGACACTGCGTTAACATAAAAAGCAATATGCAGCAGATACTGCATCTGGAATTGTTGATTAAATGCTGGAAACACTTCGAAGGTCCTGGAAGATCTGTGGACAGAGAAACACAGGGTTAACCTCTCAGGTGCATGAGCTCTCGGTAGAGCTAAGATTTTGCACTTTTCTACGTCCCGTGGGAGTTTCCTTCCAACGTTGTTTAGCTGCTTAAAAATTACATAATTAAGAAACTAACCTTCCCCAAAAGAAAAAATAGGAGCAGGATTGGGCCATTCGGCCCCTCGAGCCCGCCATTTAAAAAGTTCGTGGCTGATGAGATCTTCGACACAACGCAACTTTGCCGCCCGTTCCCCATAACCTTTGACTCCCCTGTAGCTGAAATATATGTCTATCAGACATACAGAACCCGTTTGACGTCTTACAGTGTGGCCCGAGGGATAGTGTGGAGAAGCTGGGATTGCTTTCCTCTGGAGGCTAAGAGGAAATTTAATAGAGGCTTGCAAAATTACAATGGGTTTTGATGGAGGAAATAAAGACAAACGCTTTCCAATGGCAGGAGGGATGGTAAACAGAGGTAGAATTGTCTTATGCAGCGAATGTTAAGGCCTCATGAATATCAGGATAAGTTATCACGGCCCAGTTACTCTGTCATTCGAGTCTTGCACACGTTGCTAATGTGGCATTTTTCACACTGGCAATGAGTTGACTGATAGCCGTGCTGTGATCAGCTAAGTTTGTTAGGGAGATGCAGTCGGCAAAATAATACATGGAAGACGGATAATAACCGTGACTGTTCTGACACTGTGAGGCAAGGAAGCGAATGCTGCACCTCGGTACCGAATGATGCGCTGCTGACTGTTGAGGCAACAGCAGCGGTGTGGAAAATTGAAAGGTTGATGAGGTTCAAGCATTAGTTTCGCGCGGGTGCTTTGATTGCTGGCATTTCAAACAGCCAGAAAATGCACTGGTTCCCTGACCGGGAATCGAACACCGGGCCGCGGCGATGAAAGCGCCGAATCCTATCCACTAGACCACCAGGGAAGCTGTGAGAAGTGGCCTGCCAGCAAGCAGAACAAGGCAGTCTTTCCTCCTTGCTGCTTTAAAATTCAGGTCACTTTCACGCCAGGCAAACTTTTCGTACAAGATGACATTTTTTAGGCGAGAACACAAAGGACATGTTCAGGAAACCACAGCATCAAGTGCGTGTAGGCGTCCACCTGAAATCTATTTGCTTCTGTGCTTTTCTCAGAGATACACAGTCAGAGAAAAGCCGTCGGGATATTGAATAATCAGCACCAAAATATCAAGGACAATACAGAGGAAACAGTAATGCACTGCTTGAGACAAAGACTCAAACATATGCACGAACACAGATGTGTGCTCACTTTGTGTGAGTATGTCTCAGATATCCATATGATTCATGGAGGCGTGCAGTACAGTGTGAGGCCATTCGGCCAATCGTATCAGTTCTGTCCACTTGAAAGATCAGACGTGCTTTCTCCCGCTGTTATCTGCATTTCCCTGTCCTCTCTCGTTCCGCAGTGCCCCGCACAAAAGACAAACAGAAGGAGAACACTATGCTAAAGAGGAATTGATGCAGGAGGTTTTTATGCAGTTCCTCACCGTTTAAAATTGTTTTAGGTTCAATCTTTCGCTGTTGATCTTTTCCAAGGAGCGCTTTAAGGTGCTGCCAAAACGTTTAAAATTGGGGATGTTAAAATTCCTTCCCGTCGGGGAATTTCACCCCGGTCTCCCGCGTGACAGGCGGGGATACTCACAACGAGACTAACGAGGAAGTGAGCAATGCAATGTCTGTCAGAGTAAGAATCGAGCCTGTTACACAGGAACAGGATGCCATTCAGCCCCTCAAAGCTGTTGCACAGCAACAGGAGCAGAACATTCATACCCTTGATCCACTTGCACAGGTACAGCTAATAAATTATTTATGCTCATGTGATGTGTTTGCTATGAAATGAATTGTTAAAAAAATTAGCCTGCATTGGCCGGGAATCGAACCCGGGTCTCCCGCGTGGCAGGCGAGAATTCTACCCCTGAACCACCAATGCACGCCGACTTAATCGATTCTATTTTCTGGTAGCTACAATTTATTTTTGACTTTTGTTAATACAAGCGGGGACACTGCGTTAACATAAAAAGCAATATGCAGCAGATACTGCATCTGGAATTGTTGATTAAATGCTGGAAACACTTCGAAGGTCCTGGAAGATCTGTGGACAGAGAAACACAGGGTTAACCTCTCAGGTGCATGAGCTCTCGGTAGAGCTAAGATTTTGCACTTTTCTACGTCCCGTGGGAGTTTCCTTCCAACGTTGTTTAGCTGCTCAAAAATTACATAATTAAGAAACTAACCTTCCCCAAAAGAAAAAATAGGAGCAGGATTGGGCCATTCGGCCCCTCGAGCCCGCCATTTAAAAAGTTCGTGGCTGATGAGATCTTCGACACAACGCAACTTTGCCGCCCGTTCCCCATAACCTTTGACTCCCCTGTAGCTGAAATATATGTCTATCAGACATACAGAACCCGTTTGACGTCTTACAGTGTGGCCCGAGGGATAGTGTGGAGAAGCTGGGATTGCTTTCCTCTGGAGGCTAAGAGGAAATTTAATAGAGGCTTGCAAAATTACAATGGGTTTTGATAGAGGAAATAAAGACAAACGCTTTCCAATGGCAGGAGGGATGGTAACCAGAGGTAGAATTGTCTTATGCAGCGAATGTTAAGGCCTCATGAATATCAGGATAAGTTATCACGGCCCAGTTACTCTGTCATTCGAGTCTTGCACACGTTGCTAATGTGGCATTTTTCACACTGGCAATGAGTTGACTGATAGCCGTGCTGTGATCAGCTAAATTTGTTAGGGAGATGCAGTCGGCAAAATAATACATGGAAGACGGATAATAACCGTGACTCTCTGACACTGCGAGGCAAGGAAGCGAATGCTGCACCTCGGTACCGAATGATGCGCTGCTGACTGTTGAGGCAACAGACAACGGTGTGGAAAATTGAAAGGTTGATGAGATGCAAGCATTGTTTCGCGCGGGTGCTTTGATTGCTGGCATTTCAAACTGCCAGAAAACGCACTGGTTCCCTGACCGGGAATCGAACCCGGGCCGCGGCGGTGAAAGCGCCGAATCCTATCCACTAGACCACCAGGAAAGCTGTGAGAAGCGGCCTGCCAGCAAGCAGAACAAGGCAGTCTTTCCTCCTTGCTGCTTTGAAATTCAGGTCACTTTCACGCCAGGCAAACTTTTCGTACAAGATGACATTTTTTAGGCGAGATCACAAAGGACATGTTCAGGAAACCACAGCATCAAGTGCGTGTAGGCGTCCACCTTAAATCTATTTGCTTCTGTGCTTTTCTCAGAGATACACAGTCAGAGAAAAGCCGTCGGGATATTGAATAATCAGCACCAAAATATCAAGGACAATACAGAGGAAACAGTAATGCACTGCTTGAGACAAAGACTCAAACATATGCACGAACACAGATGTGTGCTCACTTTGTGTGAGTATGTCTCAGATATCCATATGATTCATGGAGGCGTGCAGTACAGTGTGAGGCCCTTCGGCCAATCGTGCCAGTGCTGTCCACTTGAAAGATCAGACGTGCTTTCTCCCGCTGTTATCTGCATTTCCATGTCCTCTCTCGTTCCGCAGTGCCCCGCACAAAAGACAAACAGAAGGAGAACACTATGCTAACGAGGAATTGATGCAGGAGGTTTTTATGCAGTTCCTCACCGTTTAAAATTGTTTTAGGTTCAATCTTTCGCTGTTGATCTTTTCCAAGGAGCGCTTTAAGGTGCTGCCAAAACGTTTAAAATTGGGGATGTTAAAATTCCTTCCCGTCGGGGAATTTCACCCCGGTCTCCCGCGTGACAGGCGGGGATACTCACAACGAGACTAACGAGGAAGTGAGCAATGCAATGTCTGTCAGAGTAAGAATCGGGCCTGTTACACAGGAACAGGATGCCATTCAGCCCCTCAAAGCTGTTGCACAGCAACAGGAGCAGAACATTCATACCCTTGATCCACTTGCACAGGTACAGCTAATAAATTATTTATGCTCATGTGATGTGTTTGCTATGAAATGAATTGTTAAAAAAATTAGCCTGCATTGGCCGGGAATCGAACCCGGGTCTCCCGCGTGGCAGGCGAGAATTCTACCCCTGAACCACCAATGCACGCCGACTTAATCGGTTCTATTTTCTGGTTGCTACAATTTATTTTTGACTTTTGTTAATACAAGCGGGGACACTGCGTTAACATAAAAAGCAATATGCAGCAAATACTGCATCTGGAATTGTTGATTAAATGCTGGAAACACTTCGAAGGTCCTGGAAGATCTGTGGACAGAGAAACACAGGGTTATCCTCTCAGATGCATGAGCTCTCGGTAGAGCTAAGATTTTGCACCTTTCTACGTCCCGTGGGAGTTTCCTTCCAACGTTGTTTAGCTGCTCAAAAATTACATAATTAAGAAACTAACCTTCCCCAAAAGAAAAAATAGGAGCAGGATTGGGCCATTCGGCCCCTCGAGCCCGCCATTTAAAAAGTTCGTGGCTGATGAGATCTTCGACACAACGCAACTTTGCCGCCCGTTCCCCATGACCTTTGACTCCCCTGTAGCTGAAATATATGTCTATCAGACATACAGAACCCGATTGACGTCTTACAGTGTGGCCCGATGGATAGTGTGGAGAAGCTGGGATTGCTTTCCTCTGGAGGCTAAGAGGAAATTTAAAAGAGGCTTGCAAAATTACAATGTGTTTTGATAGAGGAAATAAAGACAAACGCTTTCCAATGGCAGGAGGGATGGTAACCAGAGGTAGAATTGTCTTATGCAGCGAATGTTAAGGCCTCATGAATATCAGGATAAGTTATCACGGCCCAGTTACTCTGTCATTCGAGTCTTGCACACGTTGCTAATGTGGCATTTTTCACACTGGCAATGAGTTGACTGATAGCCGTGCTGTGATCAGCTAAGTTTGTTAGGGAGATGCAGTCGGCAAAATAATACATGGGAGACGGATAATAACCGTGACTGTTCTGACACTGTGAGGCAAGGAAGCGAATGCTGCACCTCGGTACCGAATGATGCGCTGCTGACTGTTGAGGCAACAGCAGCGGTGTGGAAAATTGAAAGGTTGATGAGGTGCAAGCATTGTTTCGCGCGGGTGCTTTGATTGCTGGCATTTCAAACAGCCAGAAAACGCACTGGTTCCCTGACCGGGAATCGAACCCGGGCCGCGGCGGTGAAAGCGCCGACTCCTATCCAGTAGACCACCAGGACAGCTGTGAGAAGCGGCCTGCCAGCAAGCAGAACAAGGCAGTCTTTCCTCCTTGCTGCTTTGAAATTCAGGTCACTTTCACGCCAGGCAAACTTTTCGTACAAGATGACATTTTTTAGGCGAGATCACAAAGGACATGTTCAGGAAACCACAGCATCAAGTGCGTGTAGGCGTCCACCTGAAATCTATTTGCTTCTGTGCTTTTCTCAGAGATACACAGTCAGAGAAAAGCCGTCGGGATATTGAATAATCAGCACCAAAATATCAAGGACAATACAGAGGAAACAGTAATGCACTGCTTGAGACAAAGACTCAAACATATGCACGAACACAGATGTGTGCTCACTTTGTGTGAGTATGTCTCAGATATCCATATGATTCATGGAGGCGTGCAGTACAGTGTGAGGCCATTCGGCCAATCGTGCCAGTGCTGTCCACTTGAAAGATCAGACGTGCTTTCTCCCGCTGTTATCTGCATTTCCATGTCCTCTCTCGTTCCGCAGTGCCCCGCACAAAAGACAAACAGAAGGAGAACACTATGCTAACGAGGAATTGATGCAGGAGGTTTTTATGCGGTTCCTCACCGTTTAAAATAGTTTTAGGTTCAATCTTTCGCTGTTGATCTTTTCCAAGGAGCGCTTTAAGGTGCTGCCAAAACGTTTAAAATTGGGGATGTTAAAATTCCTTCCCGTCGGGGAATTTCACCCCGGTCTCCCGCGTGACAGGCGGGGATACTCACAACGAGACTAACGAGGAAGTGAGCAATGCAATGTCTGTCAGAGTAAGAATCGGGCCTGTTACACAGGAACAGGATGCCATTCAGCCCCTCAAAGCTGTTGCACAGCAACAGGAGCAGAACATTCATACCCTTGATCCACTTGCACAGGTACAGCTAATAAATTATTTATGCTCATGTGATGTGTTTGCTATGAAATGAATTGTTAAAAAAATTAGCCTGCATTGGCCGGGAATCGAACCCGGGTCTCCCGCGTGGCAGGCGAGAATTCTACCCCTGAACCACCAATGCACGCCGACTTAATCGATTCTATTTTCTGGTTGCTACAATTTATTTTTGACTTTTGTTAATACAAGCGGGGACACTGCGTTAACATAAAAAGCAATATGCAGCAGATACTGCATCTGGAATTGTTGATTAAATGCTGGAAACACTTCGAAGGTCCTGGAAGATCTGTGGACAGAGAAACACAGGGTTAACCTCTCAGGTGCATGAGCTCTCGGTAGAGCTAAGATTTTGCACATTTCTACTTCCCGTGGGAGTTTCCTTCCAACGTTGTTTAGCTGCTCAAAAATTACATAATTAAGAAACTAACCTTCCCCAAAAGAAAAAATAGGAGCAGGATTGGGCCATTCGGCCCCTCGAGCCCGCCATTTAAAAAGTTCGTGGCTGATGAGATCTTCGACACAACGCAACTTTGCCGCCCGTTCCCCATAACCTTTGACTCCCCTATAGCTGAAATATATGTCTATCAGACATACAGAACCCGTTTGACGTCTTACAGTGTGGCCCGAGGGATAGTGTGGAGAAGCTGGGATTGCTTTCCTCTGGAGGCTAAGAGGAAATTTAATAGAGGCTTGCAAAATTACAATGGGTTTTGATAGAGGAAATAAAGACAAACGCTTTCCAATGGCAGGAGGGATGGTAACCAGAGGTAGAATTGTCTTATGCAGCGAATGTTAAGGCCTCATGAATATCAGGATAAGTTATCACGGCCCAGTTACTCTGTCATTCGAGTCTTGCACACGTTGCTAATGTGGCATTTTTCACACTGGCAATGAGTTGACTGATAGCCGTGCTGTGATCAGCTAAGTTTGTTAGGGAGATGCAGTCGGCAAAATAATACATGGAAGACGGATAATAACCGTGACTGTTCTGACACTGTGAGGCAAGGAAGCGAATGCTGCACCTCGGTACCGAATGATGCGCTGCTGACTGTTGAGGCAACAGCAGCGGTGTGGAAAATTGAAAGGTTGATGAGGTGCAAGCATTGTTTCGCGCGGGTGCTTTGACTGCTGGCATTTCAAACAGCCAGAAAACGCACTGGTTCTCTGACCGGGAATCGAACCCGGGCCGCGGCGGTGAAAGCGCCGAATCCTATCCACTAGACCACCAGGGAAGCTGTGAGAAGCGGCCTGCCAGCAAGCAGAACAAGGCAGTCTTTCCTCCTTGCTGCTTTGAAATTCAGGTCACTTTCACGCCAGGCAAACTTTTCGTACAAGATGACATTTTTTAGGCGAGATCACAAAGGACATGTTCAGGAAACCAAAGCATCAAGTGCGTGTAGGCGTCCACCTGAAATCTATTTGCTTCTGTGCTTTTCTCAGAGATACACAGTCAGAGAAAAGCCGTCGGGATATTGAATAATCAGCACCCAAATATCAAGACAATACAGAGGAAACAGTAATGCACTGCTTGAGACAAAGACTCAAACATATGCACGAACACAGATGTGTGCTCACTTTGTGTGAGTATGTCTCAGATATCCATATGATTCATGGAGGCGTGCAGTACAGTGTGAGGCCATTCGGCCAATCGTGCCAGTTCTGTCCACTTGAAAGATCAGACGTGCTTTCTCCCGCTGTTATCTGCATTTCCCTGTCCTCTCTCGTTCCGCAGTGCCCCGCACAAAAGACAAACAGAAGGAGAACACTATGCTAACGAGGAATTGATGCAGGAGGTTTTTATGCAGTTCCTCACCGTTTAAACTTGTTTTAGGTTCAATCTTTCGCTGTTGATCTTTTCCAAGGAGCGCTTTAAGGTGCTGCCAAAACGTTTAAAATTGGGGATGTTAAAATTCCTTCCCGTCGGGGAATTTCACCCCGGTCTCCCGCGTGACAGGCGGGGATACTCACAACGAGACTAACGAGGAAGTGAGCAATGCAATGTCTGTCAGAGTAAGAATCGAGCCTGTTACACAGGAACAGGATGCCATTCAGCCCCTCAAAGCTGTTGCACAGCAACAGGAGCAGAACATTCATACCCTTGATCCACTTGCACAGGTACGGCTAATAAATTATTTATGCTCATGTGATGTGTTTGCTATGAAATGAATTGTTAAAAAAATTAGCCTGCATTGGCCGGGAATCGAACCCGTGTCTCCCGCGTGGCAGGCGAGAATTCTACCCCTGAACCACCAATGCACGCCGACTTAATCAATTCTATTTTCTGGTAGCTACAATTTATTTTTGACTTTTGTTAATACAAGCGGGGACACTGCGTTAACATAAAAAGCAATATGCAGCAGATACTGCATCTGGAATTGTTGATTAAATGCTGGAAACACTTCGAAGGTCCTGGAAGATCTGTGGACAGAGAAATACAGGGTTAACCTCTCAGGTGCATGAGCTCTCGGTAGAGCTAAGATTTTGCACTTTTCTACGTCCCGTGGGAGTTTCCTTCCAACGTTGTTTAGCTGCTCAAAAATTACATAATTAAGAAACTAACCTCCCCCAAAAGAAAAAATAGGAGCAGGATTGGGCCATTCGGCCCCTCGAGCCCGCCATTTAAAAAGTTCGTGGCTGATGAGATCGTCGACACAACGCAACTTTGCCGCCCCTTCCCCATGACCTTTGACTCCCCTGTAGCTGAAATATATGTCTATCAGACATACAGAACCCGTTTGACGTCTTACAGTGTGGCCCGAGGGATAGTGTGGAGAAGCTGGGATTGCTTTCCTCTGGAGGCTAAGAGGAAATTTAATAGAGGCTTGCAAAATTACAATGGGTTTTGATAGAGGAAATAAAGACAAACGCTTTCCAATGGCAGGAGGGATGGTAACCAGAGGTAGAATTGTCTTATGCAGCGAATGTTAAGGCCTCATGAATATCAGGATAAGTTATCACGGCCCAGTTACTCTGTCATTCGAGTCTTGCACACGTTGCTAATGTGGCATTTTTCACACTGGCAATGAGTTGACTGATAGCCGTGCTGTGATCAGCTAAGTTTGTTAGGGAGATGCAGTCGGCAAAATAATACATGGAAGACGGATAATAACCGTGACTGTTCTGACACTGTGAGGCAAGGAAGCGAATGCTGCAACTCGGTACCGAATGATGCGCTGCTGACTGTTGAGGCAACAGCAGCGGTGTGGAAAATTGAAAGGTTGATGAGGTGCCAGCATTGTTTCGCGCGGGTGCTTTGATTGCTGGCATTTCAAACAGCCAGAAAACGCACTGGTTCCCTGACCGGGAATCGAACCCGGGCCGCGGCGGTGAAAGCGCCGAATCCTATCCACTAGACCACCAGGGAAGCTGTGAGAAGCGGCCTGCCAGCAAGCAGAACAAGGCAGTCTTTCCTCCTTGCTGCTTTGAAATTCTGGTCACTTTCACGCCAGGCAAACTTTTCGTACAAGATGACATTTTTTAGGTGAGATCACAAAGGACATGTTCAGGAATCCACAGCATCAAGTGCGTGTAGGCGTCCACCTGAAATCTATTTGCTTCTGTGCTTTTCTCAGAGATACACAGTCAGAGAAAAGCCGTCGGGATATTGAATAATCAGCACCAAAATATCAAGGACAATACAGAGGAAACATTAATGCACTGCTTGAGACAAAGACTCAAACATATGCACGAACACAGATGTGTGCTCACTTTGTGTGAGTATGTCTCAGATATCCATATGATTCATGGAGGCGTGCAGTACAGTGTGAGGCCATTCGGCCAATCGTGCCAGTTCTGTCCACTTGAAAGATCAGACGTGCTTTCTCCCGCTGTTATCTGCATTTCCCTGTCCTCTCTCGTTCCGCAGTGCCCCGCACAAAAGACAAACAGAAGGAGAACACTATGCTAACGAGGAATTGATGCAGGAGGTTTTTATGCAGTTCCTCACCGTTTAAACTTGTTTTAGGTTCAATCTTTCGCTGTTGATCTTTTCCAAGGAGCGCTTTAAGGTGCTGCCAAAACGTTTAAAATTGGGGATGTTAAAATTCCTTCCCGTCGGGGAATTTCACCCCGGTCTCCCGCGTGACAGGCGGGGATACTCACAACGAGACTAACGAGGAAGTGAGCAATGCAATGTCTGTCAGAGTAAGAATCGAGCCTGTTACACAGGAACAGGATGCCATTCAGCCCCTCAAAGCTGTTGCACAGCAACAGGAGCAGAACATTCATACCCTTGATCCACTTGCACAGGTACAGCTAATAAATTATTTATGCTCATGTGATGTGTTTGCTATGAAATGAATTGTTAAAAAAATTAGCCTGCATGGGCCGGGAATCGAACCCGGGTCTCCCGCGTGGCAGGCGAGAATTCTACCCCTGAACCACCAATGCACGCCGACTTAATCGATTCTATTTTCTGGTAGCTACAATTTATTTTTGACTTTTGTTAATACAAGCGGGGACACTGCGTTAACATAAAAAGCAATATGCAGCAGATACTGCATCTGGAATTGTTGATTAAATGCTGGAAACACTTCGAAGGTCCTGGAAGATCTGTGGACAGAGAAACACAGGGTTAACCTCTCAGGTGCATGAGCTCTCGGTAGAGCTAAGATTTTGCACTTTTCTACTTCCCGTGGGAGTTTCCTTCCAACGTTGTTTAGCTGCTCAAAAATTACATAATTAAGAAACTAACCTTCCCCAAAAGAAAAAATAGGAGCAGGATTGGGCCATTCGGCCCCTCGAGCCCGCCATTTAAAAAGTTCGTGGCTGATGAGATCTTCGACACAACGCAACTTTGCCGCCCGTTCCCCATGACCTTTGACTCCCCTGTAGCTGAAATATATGTCTATCAGACATACAGAACCCGTTTGACGTCTTACAGTGTGGCCCGAGGGATAGTGTGGAGAAGCTGGGATTGCTTTCCTCTGGAGGCTAAGAGGAAATTTAATAGAGGCTTGCAAAATTACAATGGGTTTTGATAGAGGAAATAAAGACAAACGCTTTCCAATGGCAGGAGGGATGGTAACCAGAGGTAGAATTGTCTTATGCAGCGAATGTTAAGGCCTCATGAATATCAGGATAAGTTATCACGGCCCAGTTACTCTGTCATTCGAGTCTTGCACACGTTGCTAATGTGGCATTTTTCACACTGGCAATGAGTTGACTGATAGCCGTGCTGTGATCAGCTAAATTTGTTAGGGAGATGCAGTCGGCAAAATAATACATGGAAGACGGATAATAACCGTGACTCTCTGACACTGCGAGGCAAGGAAGCGAATGCTGCACCTCGGTACCGAATGATGCGCTGCTGACTGTTGAGGCAACAGACAGCGGTGTGGAAAATTGAAAGGTTGATGAGATGCAAGCATTGTTTCGCGCGGGTGCTTTGATTGCTGGCATTTCAAACTGCCAGAAAACGCACTGGTTCCCTGACCGGGAATCGAACCCGGGCCGCTGCGGTGAAAGCGCCGATTCCTATCCACTAGACCACCAGGAAAGCTGTGAGAAGCGGCCTGCCAGCAAGCAGAACAAGGCAGTCTTTCCTCCTTGCTGCTTTGAAATTCAGGTCACTTTCACGCCAGGCAAACTTTTCGTACAAGATTACATTTTTTAGGCGAGATCACAAAGGACATGTTCAGGAAACCACAGCATCAAGTGCGTGTAGGCGTCCACCTGAAATCTATTTGCTTCTGTGCTTTTCTCAGAGATACACAGTCAGAGAAAAGCCGTCGGGATATTGAATAATCAGCACCAAAATATCAAGGACAATACAGAGGAAACAGTAATGCACTGCTTGAGACAAAGACTCAAACATATGCACGAACACAGATGTGTGCTCACTTTGTGTGAGTATGTCTCAGATATCCATATGATTCATGGAGGCGTGCAGTACAGTTTGAGGCCATTCGGCCAATCGTGCCAGTGCTGTCCACTTGAAAGATCAGACGTGCTTTCTCCCGCTGTTATCTGCATTTCCCTGTCCTCTCTCGTTCCGCAGTGCCCCGCACAAAAGACAAACAGAAGGAGAACACTATGCTAACGAGGAATTGATGCAGGAGGTTTTTATGCAGTTCCTCACCGTTTAAAATTGTTTTAGGTTCAATCTTTCGCTGTTGATCTTTTCCAAGGAGCGCTTTAAGGTGCTGCCAAAACGTTTAAAATTGGGGATGTTAAAATTCCTTCCCGTCGGGGAATTTCACCCCGGTCTCCCGCGTGACAGGCGGGGATACTCACAACGAGACTAACGAGGAAGTGAGCAATACAATGTCTGTCAGAGTAAGAATCGAGCCTGTTACACAGGAACAGGATGCCATTCAGACCTTCAAAGCTGTTGCACAGCAACAGGAGCAGAACATTCATACCCTTGATCCACTTGCACAGGTACAGCTAATAAATTATTTATGCTCATGTGATGTGTTTGCTATGAAATGAATTGTTGAAAAAATTAGCCTGCATTGGCCGGGAATCGAACCCGGGTCTCCCGCGTGGCAGGCGAGAATTCTACCCCTGAACCACCAATGCACGCCGACTTAATCGATTCTATTTTCTGGTAGCTACAATTTATTTTTGACTTTTGTTAATACAAGTGGGGACACTGCGTTAACATAAAAAGCAATATGCAGCAGATACTGCATCTGGAATTGTTGATTAAATGCTGGAAACACTTCGAAGGTCCTGGAAGATCTGTGGACAGAGAAACACAGGGTTAACCTCTCAGGTGCATGAGCTCTCGGTAGAGCTAAGATTTTGCACTTTTCTACGTCCCGTGGGAGTTTCCTTCCAACGTTGTTTAGCTGCTCAAAAATTACATAATTAAGAAACTAACCTCCCCCAAAAGAAAAAATAGGAGCAGGATTGGGCCATTCGGCCCCTCGAGCCCGCCATTTAATAAGTTCGTGGCTGATGAGATCTTCGACACAACGCAACTTTGCCGCCCGTTCCCCATGACCTTTGACTCCCCTGTAGCTGAAATATATGTCTATCAGACATACAGAACCCGTTTGACGTCTTACAGTGTGGAGAAGCTGGGATTGCTTTCCTCTGGAGGCTAAGAGGAAATTTAATAGAGGCTTGCAAAATTACAATGTGTTTTGATAGAGGAAATAAAGACAAACGCTTTCCAATGGCAGGAGGGATGGTAACCAGAGGTAGAATTGTCTTATGCAGCGAATGTTAAGGCCTCCTGAATATCAGGATAAGTTATCACGGCCCAGTTACTCTGTCATTCGAGTCTTGCACACGTTGCTAATGTGGCATTTTTCACACTGGCAATGAGTTGACTGATAGCCGTGCTGTGATCAGCTAAGTTTGTTAGGGAGATGCAGTCGGCAAAATAATACATGGAAGACGGATAATAACCGTGACTGTTCTGACACTGTGAGGCAAGGAAGCGAATGCTGCACCTCGGTACCGAATGATGCGCTGCTGACTGTTGAGGCAACAGCAGCGGTGTGGTAAATTGAAAGGTTGAGGAGGTGCAAGCATTGTTTCGCGCGGGTGCTTTGATTGCTGGCATTTCAAACAGCCAGAAAACACGCACTGGTTCCCTGACCGGGAATCGAACCCGGGCCGCGGCGGTAAAAGCGCCGAATCCTATCCACTAGACCACCACGAAAGCTGTGTGAAGCGGCCTGCCAGCAAGCAGAACAAGGCAGTCTTTCCTCCTTGCTGCTTTGAAATTCAGGTCACTTTCACGCCAGGCAAACTTTTCGTACAAGATGACATTTTTTAGGCGAGATCACAAAGGACATGTTCAGGAAACCACAGCATCAAGTGCGTGTAGGCGTCCACCTGAAATCTATTTGCTTCTGTGCTTTTCTCAGAGATACACAGTCAGAGAAAAGCCGTCGGGATATTGAATAATCAGCACCAAAATATCAAGGACAATACAGAGGAAACAGTAATGCACTGCTTGAGACAAAGACTCAAACATATGCACGAACACAGATGTGTGCTCACTTTGTGTGAGTATGTCTCAGATATCCATATGATTCATGGAGGCGTGCAGTACAGTGTGAGGCCATTCGGCCAATCGTGCCAGTTCTGTCCACCTGAAAGATCAGACGTGCTTTCTCCCGCTGTTATCTGCATTTCCCTGTCCTCTCTCGTTCCGTAGTGCCCCGCACAAAAGACAAACAGAAGGAGAACACTATGCTAACGAGGAATTGATGCAGGAGGTTTTTATGCAGTTCCTCACCGTTTAAACTTGTTTTAGGTTCAATCTTTCGCTGTTGATCTTTTCCAAGGAGCACGTTAAGGTGCTGCCCAAAGGTTTAAAATTGGGGATGTTAAAATTCCGCCCCGTCGGGGAATTTCACCCCGGTCTCCCGCGTGACAGTTGTCTATACTAACGAGGAAGTGAGCAATGTAATGTCTGTCAGAGTAAGAATCGAGCCTGTTACACAGAAACAGGATGCCATTCAGCCCCTGAAAGCTGTTGCACAGGAACAGGAGCAGAACATTCATACCCTTGATCCAGTTGCACAGATACAGCTAATATATTTTTTATGCTCAAGTGATGTGTTTGCTATGAAATGAATTGTTTAAAATGTTAGCCTGCATTGGCCGGGAATCGAACCCGGGTCACCCGCGTAGGAGGCGAGAATTCTACCCCTGAACCACCAATGCACGCCGAGTTAACAAATTCCATTTTCTGGTAGCTACAATTTATTTTTGGCATTTGTTAATACAAGCGGGGACACTGCTTTAACATAAAAAGCTAAATGCAGCAGATACTGCATCTGGAATAGTTGACTAAATGCTGGAAACACTTCGAAGGTCCTGGAAGATCTGTGGACAGTGAATTACAGGGTTAACCTCTCAGGTGCATGAGCTCACGGCAGAGCTAAGATTTTGCACTTTTCTAGGTGCCGTGGGAGTTTCCTTCCAACGTTGTTTAGCTGCTCAAAAATTACATAATTAAGAAACTAACGTTCCCCAAAAGAATAATTAGGAGCAGGATTGGGCCATTCGGCCCCTCGAGCCCCAGCATTTAATAATTTCGTGGCTGATGAGACCTTCGACACAACGCAACTTTTCCGCCCGCTCCCCATAACCCTTGACTCCCCGACATACAGAACTCGTTTGACGTCTTACAGTGTGGCCCGAGGGACAAGCGACTTCTGTTATGTTGATGGTGTGGACAAGCTGGAATTGCTTTCCTCTGGAGGCTAAGAGGAAATTTAATAAAGGCTTGCAAAATTACAATGGCTTTTGATAAAGGAAATAAAGACAACCGCTTTCCAATGGCAGGAGGGATGGTAACCAGAGGTAGAATTGTCTTATGCAGCGAATGTTAAGGCCTCATGAATATCAGGATAAATTATCACGGCCCAGGTACTCTGCCATTCGAGTCTTGCACACGTAGCTAATGTGGCATTCTTCACACTGGCAATGAGTTGACTGATAGCCGTGCTGTGATCAGCTAAGATTGTTAGGGAGATGCAGTCGGCATAATAATACATGGAAGGCGGATAATAACCGTAACTGTTCTGACACTGTGAGGCACACATAAATGTGGGCATTTAAGGTGTCTTGTTCCCAATGTCATTTCCTGCTGACTTTGAAACAGCAGGCATTTTACAGAAGGCAAGGAAGTGAATGTTGCACCTCGGTACCGAATGTTGCGCTGCTGACTGTTGAGGCAACAGCAGCGTGGAAAGTTGAAAGGTTGATGAGGTGCAAGCATTGTTTCGCGCGGGTGCTTTGATTGCTGGCATTTCAAACAGCCAGAAAAAGCATTGGTTCCACTGACCGGGAAACGAACCCGGGCCACGGCGTTGCAAGCACCGAATCCTAACCACTTGACCACCAAGGAAACTATGGAAAACATCCTGCCAGCAAGCAGAACAATGCAGTCTTTCCTCCTTGCTGCTTTGAAATTAAGGTCACTTTCGCGCCAGGCAAACTTTTCGTACAAGATGTCATTTTTTAGGCGAGATCACAAACGACATGTTCAAGAAACCACAGCATCAATTGCGGGTAGGCGTCCACCTGAAATCTATTTGCTTCTGTGCTTTTCTCAGTGATACACAGTCAGAGAAAAGCCGTCGGGATATTTAATAATCAGCACCAAAATATCAAGGACAACACAGAGGAAATAGTAATGCACTGCTTGAGACAAAGACTCAAACACATACACGAACACAGATGTGTGCTCACTTTGTGTGGGTATGTCTCAGATATCCATATGATTCATGGAAGCTTGCAGTACAGTGTGAGGCCATTCGGCCAATCGTGCCAGTGCTGTCCCCTTGAAAGATCAGACTTGCTTTCTCCCGCTGTTATCTGCATTTCCCTGTCCTCTCTCGTTCCGCAGTGCCCCGCACAAAATACAACCAGAAGGAGAACACTATGCTAACGAGGAATTGATGCAGGAGGCTTTTATACAGTTCCTCACCGTTTAAAATTATTTTAGGTTCAATTTTTCGCTGTTGATCTTTTCCAAGGAGCACGTTAAATTGCTGCCCAAAGGTTTAAAATTTGGGATGTTAAAATTCCGCCCCGTTGAGGAATTTCACCCCAGTCTCCCGCGTGACAGGTGGGGATACTCACAGCTATACTAACGAGGAAGTGAGCAATGTAATGTCTGTCAGAGTAAGAATCGAGCCTGTTACACAGGAACAGAATGCCATTCAGCCCCTGAAAGCTGTTGCACAGGAACAGGAGCAGAACATTCATACCCTTGATTCAGTTGCACAGATACAGCTAATATATTATTTATGCTCAAGTGATGTGTTTGCTTTGAAAATTACATAATTAAGAAACTAACCTTCCCCAAAAGAATAAATAGGAGCAGGATTGGGCCATTCGGCCCCTCGAGCCCCGCCATTTAATAAGTTCGTGGCTGATGAGATCTTCGACACAACGCAACTTTGCCGCCCACTCCCCATAACCCTTGACTCCCCTGTAGCTGAAATATATGTCTATCAGACATACAGAACCCGTTTGACGGCTTAGAGTGTGGCCCGATGGACAAGCGACTTCAGTTATGTTGATTGTGTGGAAAAGCTGGGATTGCTTTCCCCTGGCGGCTAAGAGGAAATTTAATAGGGGCTTGCAATATTACAGTGGGTTTTGACAGAGGAAATAAAGACAAACGCTTTCCAATGGCAGGAGGGATGGTAACCAGAGGTAGAATTGTCTTATGCAGCGAATGTTAAGGCCTCATGAATATCAGGATAAGTTATCACGGCCCAGGTACTCTGTCATTCGAGTCTTGCACACGTTGCTAATGTGGCATTTTTCACACTGGCAATGAGTTGACTGATAGACGTGCTGTGATCAGCTAAGTTTGTTAGGGAGATGAATTCGGCAAAATTATACATGGAAGGCGGATAATAACCGTGACTGTTCTGACACTGTGAGGTACACATAAATGTGGGCAATTCAAGTGCCTTGTTCCCAATGTCATTTCCTGCTGACTTTGAAACGGCAGGCATTTTACAGAAGGCAAGGCAAGTGAATGTTGCACCTCGATACCGAATGATGCACTGCTGACTGTTGAGGCAACAGCAGCGGTGTGGAAAGTTGAAAAGTTGAAGCATTGTTTTGGCTTTGATTGCTGGCATTTTAAACTGCCAGAAAACGCACTATTTTCCTGACCGGGTAATCGAATTCGGGTCGCGGTGGTGAAAGCGCCGAATCCGAACCACTATACCACCAGGGAAACTGCGAAAAGCGTCCTGCCAGCAAGCAGAACAATGCAGTCTTTCCTCCATGCTTCTTTGAAATTCAGGTCACTTCCACGCCAGGCATCTTTTCGTACAAGATGACATTTTTTAGGCGGGATCACAAAGGACATGTTCAGGAACCCACAGCATCAAGTGCGGGTAGGCATCCACCTGAAATCTATTTGCTTCTGACCCACTGACCACAAGCTGACCGATCACAAAGAAAGTGACCAAATGATCACAATCTGAAAGAACACACAGAAACGGACCCATTGACTAAAACCTGATGGAACAAACACTGAAACTCTCACACTGAACACAAACTGACCTAAGACACCGAAAGTGACCCATTGACCACAACCTGGACAAACACACAGAAAGTGACCAACTGAACAAATCATGACTGAAGAAACAGAAACTGACCCACTGACAACAACTTAACCGAACACAGAGAAACTGTACCACTGATCAAACACTGATGGAACTGACAGAAAATGATCCACTGACCACAAACTGACCGAAAACAAAGAAACAAACCCACTGACCACAAACTGACCGAGCACACAAAGACTGGCACAATGAGCTCAACCTGAACAAACTCACAGAAACTGACCCACCGGACACAACATGACCGAACTCACAGAATCTGACAAAATGACAACAACCTTACTGAGCACACAGAACTGACCCACTGACCAAAACTTGAACAAACACAAAGAAACTGAACCACTGAAGACAACCAGACGTAACACACATAAATTGGCTCACTTACCACAACCTGACCGAACACAAAGTAACTGACACACTGTCCACAACCTGATCGAACATACTGATTCTGATACACTAACCACAACGTGACTGAACGCACATAAACTGAGATACTGACCAAAAAGTGACCGAACACACAGAAACTAACCCACTGACCACAACCAGACCGAAAGCACAGAAACTGACCCACTGACCACAACCTGGCTGATCAAACATAAACTGACACAGTGACCAAGTCCTGACTGAACACACAGAAACTGACCCACTGTCCACAACCTGACAAAACACACAGAAACTGGCCCACTAACCACAACATGACCAAACACACAGAAACAAAACCACTGACCAGAACATGTCCGATCACACATAAACTGACCCACTGACCACAAATTGACCGAACACACAGAAACTGACCCACTGACCACAACCTGACAGACCACACAGCAACTGACACACTGACGGCAACCTGTACGATCACACAGAAACTGACCCATTAACCACCACCTTTCCAAACAAACAGAAACTGATCCACTGACCACATACTGACCAAAGTCAACCAAACTGAACCACTGATCACAGCCTGCCCAAAACTCAGAAACTGACCTTCTGATGATAACCTGGCCGGACATGCAGAAACTGGCCAACTGAACACAACCTGACCGAACACACAGAAACTGACCAACGGACCAGAACCTGATCAAAAACACAGAAACTGACACTCTGACCACAGCCTTACCAAACACAAAGAAACTGAGCCACTGACCACAACCTGGCTGAACACACAAAAACTGTCCCACTGACCACAACCTGACCAAAGACACTGAAACTGACACACTGACCACAAATTGAACGAGCACACAGAAATTGAGCAACTGACCACATCCTGACCAATCACATAGAAACTGACCCACTGACCACAATCTGACTGAACACACAGAAACTGACCCACTGAGCAGAACCTGACTGAACACACAGAAACTGACCCACTGCCAACACATGACAGAACAAATAGAAACTGGCCCATTGACAACAACCTGACCGAACTGAACCAGACTGAGCCACTGACCACAACCTGACAAAACATGCAGAAACTGACCTTCTGGCCATGACCTGAGCGAAGACACAGAAACTGACCGACTGACCACAACATGGCCAAACACAAAGTACCTGACCCACTGTCAACAACCTGGCTGAACACACAGAAACTGACCCACTGACCACAACCTGACAGAAAACACGGAACCTGACACAATGACCACAACCTGAACGAGCACACAGAAACTGACACACTGAACAAATACTGAACGAACACAGTGAAACTGACCCACTGAGCACAACCTGAGAGAGCACGCAGTAACTGAGCAACTGGCCACAAGCTGACCAATCACACACAAACTGACCCACTGACCACAACCTGATCGAACAAACAGAAACTGGCCCACTGACCACATACTGACCGAACTCAACCAGACTGAGCAACTGACCACAACCTGACCGAACATGCAGAGTATCACACACTGACATATCCAGACCGAAAACACAGGATATGATCCACTGACGACAACCTGACCGAACAGACAGAAACTGACCCATTGACCACAACCTGACCGAACAATCACTGAAACTGACCCACTGACCAAAACATGAGAAAGCACACAGAAACTGACCTTCCAACCACAACCTGAGTGAACACAAAGCAACCGACCCATTGACCACAACCTGACCAACTGAACAAATCCTGACAACTTGGCTGAACACACAGAAATTGATCCACGGACCACACACTGACAGAACTGACAGAAAATTATCCACTGACCACAACCTGACCGAACACCCATAAACAAACCCACTGGGCACAAACTGACCGAGCACACAGAAACTGACCCACTGACCACAACCTGACCAAACACACAGAATCTGACAAACTGATGACAACCTGACCGAACAAACAGAAACTGACACATTGACCACAACCTGACCGAAAAAACACTGAAACTGACCCACTGACCATAACATGACCAAGCACACAGAAACTGACCTACCTACTACAAGCTGACCGAACACACAGAAACCGACCCATTCACCGAAACCTGGCCAAACACACAGCAACTGACCAAATGAACAAATCCTGACAGAACACACAGAAAATGAACATTGGACAACAACTTGACGGAACAGACAGAAACTGACCCACTGACTACACAATGACGGAACCCGCAGAAACTGATCCGCAGACCACAAATTGACTGAACACACAGAAACTGACTAACTGACCATATTTGGACCAAACACACAGAAATTGACACACTGACCACAATTTGTCCGAACAGAGAAACACTGACCCATTGACCACAATCTGACCCAATACACTCACAGTGACCAAATGACCATAACCTGACCGAGTACACCAACACTGAACCACTGATACAACCTGACGGTGCACAGAGAAACTGACTCACTGACCAGAACATGACCGAACACACAGAAACTGACCCATTGACCACAACCTGACCGAACAAACACTGAAACTGACCCACTGATCAAAACATGATAGAGCACACAAAATCTGACCTTCAAACCACAACCTGAGCGAACACAGAGTAACCGACCCATTGACCACAACCTTTACAAACACACAGTAACTGACCAACTGATAAAATCCTGACAACTTGACTGAACACACAGAAACTGATCCACGGACCACACACTGACGAAACTGACAGAAATATATCCACAGACCACAACCTGACCGAACACACATAAACAAACCCACTGGGCACAACCTGACCGAGAACACAGAAACAGACCCACTGACCACAACCTGACCAAACACACAGAATGTGACAAACTGACGACAACCTGAGCGAACAAACAGAAACTGACACATTGACCACAACCTGACCGAAAAAACACTGAAACTGAACCACTGACAATAACATGACCAAGCACACAAAAACTGACCTTCCTAGCACAACCTGACCGAACACAAAAACCGACCCATTGACCGCAACCTGGCCAAACACACAGCAACTGACCAAATGAACAAATCCTGACAGAACACACAGAAACTGAACATCTGACAACAACTTGATGGAACAGACAGAAACTGACCAACTGACCACACAATGACGGAACCCACAGAAACTGATCCGCTGACCACAAATTGACTGAACACACAGAAACTGACCAACTGACCATATTCGGACCAAACACATGGAAATTGACACACTAAAAACAACTTGTCCGAACAGACAAACACTGGCCCATTGACCACAATCTGACCCAATACACTCAAAGTGACCAAGTGACCACAACCTCACCGAGTACGCCAAAACTGAACCACTGACAACAACCTGACGGTGCACAGAGAAACTGACGCACTGACCAGACACTGACCGAACACACAGAAAGTGGCCAAATGACCACAACCTGAGCAAACACACAGATAATGATTCACTGACCACAACCTGACAGAACACACAGAAACTGACTTACTGATCACCGCCTCTCCGAACACACAGAACCTGACCCACTGACCACCACCTGTCCAAGCACACAGTAAGTAACCCATTGATAACAGTTTGACCACACACGCAGAAACTTACGCATGGAACACATCCTGACCGATCAGACAGAAACTGAAACACTGACCAAATCCTGACTCACAATACAGAAACTGACCCATTGACCACAGCTAGTCCC
This sequence comes from Somniosus microcephalus, assembly GCF_052327205.1. Lineage (NCBI taxonomy): Eukaryota > Metazoa > Chordata > Chondrichthyes > Squaliformes > Somniosidae > Somniosus > Somniosus microcephalus. The sequence goes on along the minus strand of NW_028225186.1, from coordinate 35,633,566 downwards.
AACACAGAGAAACTAACCCACTGACAACAACCTGACTGAACACACCGAAACTGACAAAATAACCACGACCTGAGTGAACAAACAGAAACTGACACATTGACCACAACCTGATCGAACACACAGAAACTGATACAATGACCAACTCCTGACTGAGCACACAGAAACTGACACACTGACCACAACTTGAATGAACACACAGGAATTGACCCACTGGCGACAACCTGACCAAACACGCAGAAAGTGACCCATAGACCAGCACCTGTCAAAACACACAGATACTGACCCACTAACAACAACCTGGCTGAAGACACAGAAACTCACTCATGAACACAACCTGGCCGAACACACACAAACTGACCAATGACCACAAACTGACCGAACAAACAGAAACTGACCCACTAACCACAACCTGATGGAACACAGATAAACTGGCCCACATACCACAGCCAGACTGAGCACACAGAAACTGTCCCACTGACCAGAACCTGACAGAACACATAGAATCTGACCCACTGTACAAATCCTGGCCGAACACACAGAAACTGACCCACTGACAACGTTTTGACGATACACACAGAAACTGACCCACTGACCAGATCCTCTCCGAACAGATAGAAATTGACCCATTGAACACAACCTGACCGAGTACATAGGAACTGACACACTGAGCAAATCCTGACCGAACACACAGAAACTGGGACACTAACAAAAACTTGACTGAACACACAGAAACTGACCCACTGACCACAAACTGAAGGAATCGACAGAAATTGTTCCACTGACCACAACCTGACTGAACACACAGAAACTGACCCACTTAACACATTCTGAACGGACTCACAGAATATGACACACTGACAAAAATCTGACCGAGCACACAGTAACTGACCCAGTAACCACAACCTGACCAAACACACACAAACTCACCCATTGACCACAACCTTACCGAACACACAGATCCTGACTCACTGACCACAACCTGACCAAACACACAGAAACGGACCCACTGACCACAACCTGATCGACCACACAGAAACTGAGCAACTGACCACAAACTGACCGAACACACAGAAACTGACACACTGACCACAACTTGAATGAACACACAGGAATTGACCCACTGACGACAACCTGACCAAACATGCAAAAAGTGACCCGTAGACCAGCACCTGTCAATACACACAGAAACTGACCCACTGACAAAAACCTGGCTGAAGACACAGAAACTGACTCATGAACACAACCTGGCCGAAACACACAAACTGACCAATGACCACAAACTGACCGAACACACAGAAACTGATCCACTAACCCCAACCTGATGGAACACAGAGAAACTGGCCCACATACCACAGCCAGACTGAGCACACAGAAACTGTCCCACTGACCAGAACCTGGAAGAACACATAGAATCTGACCCACTGAACAAATCCTGGCCGAACACACAGAAACTGACCCACTGACAACATTCTGAAGATACACACAGAAACGGACCCACTGACCACAACCTGACCGAACACACAGAAACTGACACACTGCCCACAACCTGACCGAAAACACAGAAACTGTCAACCTGACCTCACCCTGACTGAACACGCAAAAACTGACACAGTGACCAAGTCCTGACTGAACATACAGAAAATGACCCACTGACCACATCCTGACAAAAGACACATAAACTGACACAATGACCACAACCTGAACAAACACACAGAAAGGGACCCACTGAGGACAATCTTATCTAGCACGCCAAAACTGACCCACTGAACACATCCTGACCTAACACATAGAAACTGACCCACTGACCACAACTGACCGATCACACAGAAACTGCCACGCTGACCACTACCTTAACGAACACACAGAAACTGACGCAGTGAACAAATCCTGACTGAACACACATAAGCTGACCCACTGACTACATCTTGGCCAAACACACAGAAACAGACCCACTGACCAAATCCTGACCGAACACACAGAAGCTGACCCACTGACCACAACCGGACCGAGCATACATAACCGGACCCAAAGACCACAAACTGACCGAACACACAGAAGCTGACCCACTGAACACAACCTGATCGATCACGCAGGAAACGACCCACTGACCACAACCTGACCGAATGCACTGGTAATGTCACACTGAGCACAAACTGACAGAACACACAGAAACTGACCCATGGAACACAACGTGACTGAACAAACACTGAAACTGACCCACTGACCACAAACTGAATGAACAAAAACTGTAAATAACCCACTGACCACAACCTGACCGAGCTCACAGAAAAGGTCCTTCCTACCAAAACCTGACCCAACACAACGAAAGTTACCCATTGACGCCAACCTGGCCGAAAACACAGAAACTGACCAACTGAACACATCCTGACCGAACACACAGAAACTGAACCACAGAAACAACTTTACCAAACAAACAGAAACTGACCCACTGACCACACACTGATGGAACCCACAGAAACGTATCCACTGACCATAAACTGACTGAACACACTGAAACTGACTAACTGACCACAACCTGACCGAGCAAACAAAAATTGACCCACTGGCGACAATCTGACCGAACACATAGAAACTTCCCCATTGACCACAACATGAACGAACACACAGAAACTAACCCACTGAAATTAACATGAATGCACACACAGGAACTGACCCACTGAACACAACCTGACTGTACACAACAAAACTGAACCATTGACCACAACCTGGCCAAACACTCAGAAAGTGGCCAGCTGAACAAATACGGACCGAACACAGAGAAACTGACCCAATGACAATAACTTGAACGAGCATACAGAAACTGTCCGACTGACCACACACTGACGGAACCCACAGAAACTGATCCACTGACAACATCATGACTGAACACACAGAAACTGACCCACTGAACACCTCCTGAACGAACTCATAGAATCTGACACACTGACCAAAACCTGACCGAGCACACACAAACTCACCCACTGACCACAACCTGATGAAACACACAGAAAATGACACACTGCCAACAACCTGACCGAACATGCAGAAACTGTCACACTGATCTTAACCTGACTGAACACACAAAAATTGACTCAGTGACCTAGACCTGAGTGAACACATAGAAAATGACGACTGACCACAACCTGACAAAACACACAGACACTGACACAATGACCACAACCTGAACAAACACACAGAAAGAAACCCACTGACCACAACCTGATCTAGCACACAGAAACGGACCCACTGAACAGATCCTGACCAACCACAAAGAAACTGATCCACTGACCACAACTGACCGATCACACAGAAACTGGCACACTGACCACAACCTGAACGAACACACAGAAACTTACCCACTGACCACAACCTGACCGAAGACTCAGAAATTGACCCACTGACCAAATCCTTACCGAACACACATAAACTTAACCACTGACCACAACCAGTCCGAGCAAACAGAATCGGACCCACTGAACACAAGCTGACCAATCACACAGAAGCTGACCCACTGACATAACCTGACCGAAAGCACTGATAATGTCCCACTGAGCCCAATCTGACCGAACACAAATAAACTGACCCATGGACCACAACCTGACTGAACAAACACTGAAACTGACCCACTGACCACAACCTGAATGAAAAAAACTGAAACGGACTCACTGACCAGAACCTGTCCGAGCTCACAGAAAAGGGACTTCATACCAAAACCTGACCCAACACACCGAAACTGACCCATTGACCACAACCTGGCCAAACACAGATAAACTGACGAACTGAACAAATCCTGACCGAACACACAGACACTGAACCACTGAAGCAAATTGACCAAACGAACAAAAACTGACCCACTGACTACACACTGATGGAACCCACAGAAACTTGAACACTGACCATAAACTTACTGAAAACACTGAATCTGACTTACTGATCACCACCTGACAGAGCAACCAAAAATTGACCCTCTGGCGAAAACCTGACCGAACACACAGAAACTGACACAGAGACCAACACCTGTCCTAACACACAGAAACTGACCCATTGACCACAACCTGGCTGTTTTTTAGTATTCTACTGTTTAGTATTTAGCATTCTAGTTTTATTATTAATAGTTTAGTTGTTTTTAAAAAAATATTCTACTGTTTAAACGACCTGTATGGTTCATGAGGGTAGCCGCTGTTTTACGAACTCATCCACAATTTTCCACTTTATTAATTATTTTATTATTATTATTAAACAATTCTGTCAGTACTGTTTCTTCACTTATCTGCTACGACAGTCAATCACTTCTGGATATAAGATCGTCCGAAGATATAGGACTTACCCCCGATTTTTCGAACTGTGATTCTGCTGCTACTACCATCAACCCTCCCACCTGCTTACCTGACTTCATTCCTGTGATCAGGACGCGACGACGGCGCAAGCGGGGCAGACGAGCAGGTGCATTAGTGAAGCTGATGCGACGTGAACACCACCCCCCCCCTCCGATTATTATCCTGGCGAATGTGCAGTCATTGGACAATAAGCTGGACGAAGGAGGGAGGCTCACCTTACAGCGAGACATTAAGAACTGCAATGTCTTGATTTTTACTGAGACTTGGCTTGATCCATCGACACCAGCTTTGGCCATTCAACCAGAGGGATTCAACATTCACCGGCTAGACCAAACAAAAGACTCGGGGAGGAATAGAGGGGGTGGAGTATGCTTTATGATCAACAATTCTTGGTGTTCCAACGTGGAACTACTTACATCTTCTTGTTCACCCGATCTTGAACACCTGATGATCAAATGCCGACCATTCTACCTCCCGAGAGAGTTCTCATCCGTGATAATTACAGTGGTGTATATTCCACCACTAGGCCAACGCAAATAGGGTACTAAACGAGCTGTATGGGATCATTAGCAGGCTTGAAAGTTCCCATCCAGAGGCTGCATTCATCGTGGCTGGCGATTTCAACAAAGCCAAGCTGAGGAAAGCACTGCCTAAATACCATCAGCATATCACCTGCCCAACTCGAGCCAAGAACACACTAGATCACATTTACACTCCATTCCGGGATAGATACAAGGCCCTCCCCCGCCCTCCCTTCGGCAAATCAAATCACAACTCCATCCTGCTGCTACCCACCTATAGGCAGAAACTGAAACAGGAAAAGCCTGTGATGAGATCTCTACAACGCTGGTCGTATCAATCAGACGCTATGTTAAAGACTGCTTTGATTCCACTGACTGGGATATGTTCCGGAATGCCTTGGACAATGACATCAACACATATACAGATTCGGTCATTAGTTTCATAAACAAGTGCATAGAAGACGTTGTTCCGAGGATTGTTGTACGAACATTTCCCTACCAGAAACCATGGGTAAATGGCAATATCCGTGCTATGCTAAAAGCACGGTCCATCGCATTCAACCCTGGGGACATGGACGAGTACAAGAAATCAAGGTACGACCTCAGAAAAACCATCAAAAATGCAAAAAGACAATACACGGACAAAGTGGAGTCACACTATCACAGCACAGATTCGCGTAGGATGTGGAGTGGACTACAATCTATTACAGACTACAAAGGGAAACCCAACTGTGTCATGCCCAGCAATGCCTCTCTCCCAGATGAGCTTAACACTTTTTACGCCCGGTTTCAGGCCAACAACAACTGGCCTGTTACAAGGGCGCCCGCGGCTCAGGACGACCGGGTCTTGTCAAACTCTGTGGCTGACGTGAGCAAGACCTTTGAGAGAGTGAACACCCATAAAGCACCCGGTCCAGATGGAATCCCTGGGCGTGTCCTTAGAGCAGGCGCTGACCAGCTGGCAGCCGTGTTTAAGGATGTATTCAACCATTCACTGTACCAGTCTGTAGTCCCCACAACTTCAAGATGACATCGGTTATTCCAGTCCCCATAAAATCAAAAGTAACCTGTTTAAACGACTACCGCCCCATAGCACTCACTTCTGTCATCATGAACTGCTTTGAGAGGCTGGTCAAAACCCACATCAACTCGTTACTACCTGACACACTGGACCCACTCCAATTTGCCTACCGCCCAAACAGATCTAGCGATGATGCCATCGCCACTGTACTGCACACTGCCTTATCACCGCTGGATAAGAGGAACACCTATGTGTGAATGTTGTTCATTGATTATAGTTCAGCATTCAATACCATTATCGCCTCCAATCTTGTCAATAAGCTCAGTGAGCTAGAACTTAACACCTCCCTATGCAACTGGACCCTGGACTTCCTGACAGGAAGGCACCAGGTGGTGAAAATAGGCAGAAACAACTCCCCCACAATGATCCTGAACACGGAACTCCCAAGGTTGTGTGCTCAGTCCCCTTCTGTACTCCCTGTTTACTCACGATGGCGTGGCCACACACAACTTCAACTCCATCATCAAGTTTGCTGATGCCACTACCGTTGTAGACCTGTGTAAGAAGTCACACAACACCAGGTTATAGTCCAACAGCTTCATTTGAAATCACAAGCTTTCAGAGTGCTGCTCCTTCTTCAGGTGAAGTGGAGAAATGCATAAAGACACAGCTTATATAGTCAGAGAATCATGTCAGATGTTTACAGGTAACCTTTCCAACTGCCATTTATCGCACCTCGGCAGAGAGATAATCACAGCAGTCAAAGGTGTGAATAGTGTCCAAACAGGTCAGTCAGGGAAACATTACATCAAAGAACAATGAGGTGGGGTCACAAGGGGTCAAATATTGCAGATGCTGGGGTCTGTATGAAAAACAACAAAACAGACAAAAAACATTTTTTTTTTGGCTGGAAATCACAGCAGGTCCGGCCGCATCTGTGTGGAGAGAACAAGCCAATGTCGACTCGAGTCTGGATGACCCTGCATCAGGTGGGGTTACATGTAGCGTGACATGAACCCAAGATCTCGGTTGAGGCCGTCCTCATGAGTGCGGAACTTGGCTATCAGTTTCTGCTCGACGATTTTGCGTTGTCGTGTGATTCGAAGGCCACCTTGGAGAATGCTTACCCGAACATCGGAGGCTGAATGTCCTTGACTGCTGAAGTGTTCCCCGACTGGGAGGGAACACTCCTGCCTGGTGATTGTTGCGCGGTGTCCATTCATCCGTTGTCGCAGTGTCTGCATGGTTCTCGCCGATGTACCATGCTCCGGGGCATCCTTTCCTGCAACGTAAGAGGTAGACAACGTTGGCCGAGTCACATGAGTATGTACCATGTACCTGGTGGGTGGTGTCCTCACGTGTGATGATGGTATCTGTGTTGATGATCTGGCATGTCTTGCAGAGGTTGCTGTGGCAGGGTTGTGTGGTGTCGTGGTCGCTGTTCTCCTGAAAGCTGGGTAATTTGCTGCGAACGATGGTCTGTTTGAGGTTAGGCGGCTGTTTGAAAGCGAGTAGTGGAGGCGTGGGGATGGCCTTAGCGAGGTGTTCGTCGTCATCGATGACATGTTGAAGGCTGTGAAGAACATGGCATGGTTTCTCTGCTCCGGGGAAGTACTGGACGATGAAGGGTACTCTGTTGGTTGTGTCCCGTGTTTGTCTTCTGAGGAGGTCTATGCGATTTTTCGCTGTGGCCCGTCGGAACTGTCGATCGACGAGTCGAGCGTCATATCCCGTTCTTACAAGGGCGTCTTTCAGTGTCTGTAGGTGTCCATCGCGTTCCTCCTCGTCTGAGCAGATCCTGTGTATTCGCAGGGCTTGTCCATAGGGGATGGCTTCTTTAACGTGGTTAGGGTGGAAGCTGGAGAAGTGAAGCATCGTGAGGTTGTCCGTGGGCTTGCGGTAGAGTGAAGTGCTGAGGTGTCCGTCTTTGATGGAGATTCGTGTGTCCAGGAATGAGACTAATTCTGAGGAGTAGTCCATAGTGTGTTTGATGGTGGGATGGAACTTGTTGATGTTATCGTGTAGTCTTTTCAGTGATTCTTCGCCGTGGGTCCATAGGAAGAAAATGTCGTCGATGTATCTGGTGTATAGCGTTGGTTAGAGATCCTGTGCAGCGAAGAAGTCTTGCTCGAACTTGTGCATGAAGATGTTTGCGTATTGGGGTGCGAATTTGGTCCCCATGGCTGTTCCGTGTGTTTGGGTAAAGAACTGGTTGTCGAAGGTGAAGACATTGTGGTCAATGATGAAGCGGATGAGTTGTAGGATGGCGTCTGGAGATTGGCTGTTGTTGGTGTTGAGTACTGAGGCTGTCGCAGCGATGCCGTCATCGTGGGGGATACTGGTGTAGAGTGCCGAGACGTCCATCGTGGCGAGGAGTGTTCCTGGTTCAATTGGACCACAATGTCTTCACCTTCGACAACCAGTTCTTTACCCAAACACACGGAACAGCCATGGGGACCAAATTCGCACCCCAATACGCAAACATCTTCATGCACAAGTTCGAGCAAGACTTCTTCGCTGCACAGGATCTCCAACCAACGCTATACACCAGATACATCGACGATATTTTCTTCCTATGGACCCACGGCGAAGAATCACTGAAAAGACTGCACGATAACATCAACAAGTTCCATCCCACAATCAAAATCACTATGGACTACTCCTCAGAATTAGTCTCATTCCTGGACACACGAATCTCCATCAAAGACGGACACCTCAGCACTTCACTCTACCGCAAGCCCACGGACAACCTCACGATGCTTCACTTCTCCAGCTTCCACCCTAACCACGTTAAAGAAGCCATCCCCTATGGACAAGCCCTGCGAATACACAGGATCTGCTCAGACGAGGAGGAACGCGATGGACACCTACAGACACTGAAAGACGCCCTTGTAAGAACGGGATATGACGCTCGACTCGTCGATCGACAGTTCCGACGGGCCACAGCGAAAAATCGCATAGACCTCCTCAGAAGACAAACACGGGACACAACCAACAGAGTACCCTTCATCGTCCAGTACTTCCCCGGAGCAGAGAAACTATGCCATGTTCTTCACAGCCTTCAACATGTCATCGATGACGACGAACACCTCGCTAAGGCCATCCCCACGCCTCCACTACTCGCTTTCAAACAGCCGCCTAACCTCAAACAGACCATCGTTCGCAGCAAATTACCCAGCTTTCAGGAGAACAGCAACCACGACACCACACAACCCTGCCACAGCAACCTCTGCAAGACATGCCAGATCATCAACACAGATACCATCATCACACGTGAGGACACCACCCACCAGGTATATGGTACATACTCATGTGACTCGGCCAACGTTGTCTACCTCATACGTTGCAGGAAAGGATGCCCCGGAGCATGGTACATCGGCGAGACCATGCAGACACTGCGACAACGGATGAATGGACACCGCGCAACAATCACCAGGCAGGAGTGTTCCCTCCCAGTCGGGGAACACTTCAGCAGTCAAGGACATTCAGCCTCCGATCTTCGGGTAAGCATTCTCCAAGGTGGCCTTCGAATCACACGACAACGCAAAATCGTCGAGCAGAAACTGATAGCCAAGTTCCGCACTCATGAGGACGGCCTCAACCGAGATCTTGGGTTCATGTCACGCTACATGTAACCCCACCTGATGCAGGGTCATCCAGACTCGAGTCGACATTGGCTTGTTCTCTCTACACAGATGCGGCCGGACCTGCTGTGATTTCCAGCCAAAAAAAAAATGTTTTTTATCTACTTTTTTGTTTTTCATACAGACCCCAGGATCTGCAATATTTGACCCCTTGTGACCCCACCTCATTGTTCTTTGATGTAATGTTTCCCTGACTGACCTGTTTGGACACCATTCACACCTTTGACTGCTGTGATTATCTCTCTGCCGAGGTACGATAAATGGCAGTTGGAAAGGTTACCTGTAAACATCTGACATGATTCTCTGACTATATAAGATGTGTCTTTATGCATTTCTCCACTTCACCTGAAGAAGGAGCAGCGCTCTGAAAGCTTGTGATTTCAAATGAAGCTGTTGGACTATAACCTGGTGTTGTGTGACTTCTTACACAGGTCTACAACGGTAGTGCCATCAGCAAACTTGATGATGGAGTTGAAGTTGTGTGTGGCCACGCCATCGTGAGTAAACAGGGAGTACAGAAGGGGTCTGAGCACACAACCCTGGGGAGTTCCGTCTTCAGGATCATTGTGGGTGAGTTGTTTCTGCCTATTTTCACCACCTGGTGCCTTCCTGTCAGGAAGTCCAGGGTCCAGTTGCATAGGGAGGTGTTAAGTTCTAGCTCACTGAGCTTATTGACAAGATTGGAGGCGATAATGGTATTGAATGCTGAACTATAATCAATGAACAACATTCACACATAGGTGTTCCTCTTATCCAGCGGTGAAAAGGCAGTGTGCAGTACAGTGGCGGTGGCATCATCGCTAGATCTGTTTGGGCGGTAGGCAAATTGGAGTGGGTCCAGTGTGTCAGGTAGGAACGAGTTGATGTGGGTTTTGACCAGCCTCTCAAAGCAGTTCATGATGACAGAAGTGAGTGCTATGGGGCGGTAGTCGTTTAAACAGGTTACTTTTGATTTTATGGGGATTGGAATAACCGATGTCATCTTGAAGTTGTGGGGACTACAGACTGGTACAGTGAATGGTTGAATACATCCTTAAACACGGCTGCCAGCTGGTCAGCGCCTGCTCTAAGGACACGCCCAGGGATTCCATCTGGACCGGGTGCTTTATTGGTGTTCACTCTCTCAAAGGTCTTGCTCACGTCAGCCACAGAGTTTGACAAGACCCGGTCGTCCTGAGCCGCGGGCGCCCTTGTAACAGGCCAGTTGTTGTTGGCCTGAAACCGGGCGTAAAAAGTGTTAAGCTCATCTGGGAGAGAGGCATTGCTGGGCATGACACAGTTGGGTTTCCCTTTGTAGTCTGTAATAGATTGTAGTCCACTCCACATCCTACGCGAATCTGTGCTGTGATAGTGTGACTCCACTTTGTCCGTGTATTGTCTTTTTGCATTTTTGATGGTTTTTCTGAGGTCGTACCTTGATTTCTTGTACTCGTCCATGTCCCCAAAGTTGAATGCGATGGACCGTGCTTTTAGCATAGCACGGATATTGCCATTTACCCATGGTTTCTGGTAGGGAAATGTTCGTACAACAATCCTCGGAACAACATCGTCTAGGCACTTGTTTATGAAACTAATGACCGAATCTGTATATGTGTTGATGTCATTGTCCAAGGCATTCCGGAACATATCCCAGTCAGTGGAATCAAAGCAGTCTTGTAACATAGCGTCTGATTGATACGACCAGCGTTGTAGAGATCTCATCACAGGCTTTTCCTGTTTCAGTTTCTGCCTATAGGTAGCAGCAGGATGGAGTTGTGATTTGATTTGCCGAAGGGAGGGCGGGGGAGGGCCTTGTATCTATCCCGGAATGGAGTGTAAATGTGATCTAGTGTGTTCTTGGCTCGAGTTGGGCAGGTGATATGCTGATGGTATTTAGGCAGTGCTTTCCTCAGCTTGGCTTTGTTGAAATCGCCAGCCACGATGAATGCAGCCTCTGGATGGGAACTTTCAAGCCTGCTAATGATCCCATACAGCTCGTTTAGTACCCTATTTGCGTTGGCCTAGTGGTGGAATATACACCACTGTAATTATCACGGATGAGAACTCTCTCGGGAGGTAGAATGGTCGGCATTTGATCATCAGGTGTTCAAGATCGGGTGAACAAGAAGATGTAAGTAGTTCCACGTTGGAACACCAAGAATTGTTGATCATAAAGCATACTCCACCCCCTCTATTCCTCCCCGAGTCTTTTGTTTGGTCTAGCCGGTGAATGTTGAATCCCTCTGGTTGAATGGCCAAAGCTGGTGTCGATGGATCAAGCCAAGTCTCAGTAAAAATCAAGACATTGCAGTTCTTAATGTCTCGCTGTAAGGTGAGCCTCCCTCCTTCGTCCAGCTTATTGTCCAATGACTGCACATTCGCCAGGATAATAATCGGAGGGGGGGGGTGGTGTTCACGTCGCATCAGCTTCACTAATGCACCTGCTCGTCTGCCCCGCTTGCGCCGTCGTCGCGTCCTGATCACAGGAATGAAGTCAGGTAAGCAGGTGGGAGGGTTGATGGTAGTAGCAGCAGAATCACAGTTCGAAAAATCGGGGGTAAGTCCTATATCTCCGGACGATCTTATATCCAGAAGTGATTGACTGTCGTAGCAGATAAGTGAAGAAACAGTACTGACAGAATTGTTTAATAATAACAATAAAATAATTAATAAAGTGGAAAATTGTGGATGAGTTCGTAAAACAGCGGCTACCCTCATGAACCATACAGGTCGTTTAAACAGTAGAATATTTTTTTAAAAACAACTAAACTATTAATAATAAAACTAGAATGCTAAATACTAAACAGTAGAATACTAAAAAACAGCCAGGTTGTGGTCAATGGGTCAGTTTCTGTGTGTTAGGACAGGTGTTGGTCTCTGTGTCAGTTTCTGTGTGTTCGGTCAGGTTTTCGCCAGAGGGTCAATTTTTGGTTGCTCTGTCAGGTGGTGATCAGTAAGTCAGATTCAGTGTTTTCAGTAAGTTTATGGTCAGTGTTCAAGATTCTGTGGGTTCCATCAGTGTGTTGTCAGTGGGTCAGTTTTTGTTCGTTCGGTCAAGTTGCTTCAGTGGTTCAGTGTCTGTGTGTTCGGTCAGGATTTGTTCAGTTCGTCAGTTTATCTGTGTTTGGCCAGGTTGTGGTCAATGGGTCAGTTTCGGTGTGTTGGGTCAGGTTTTGGTATGAAGTCCCTTTTCTGTGAGCTCGGACAGGTTCTGGTCAGTGAGTCAGTTTCAGTTTTTTTCATTCAGGTTGTGGTCAGTGGGTCAGTTTCAGTGTTTGTTCAGTCAGGTTGTGGTCCATGGGTCAGTTTATTTGTGTTCGGTCAGATTGGGCTCAGTGGGACATTATCAGTGCTTTCGGTCAGGTTATGTCAGTGGGTCAGCTTCTGTGTGATCGGTCAGCTTGTGTTCAGCGGGTCCGATTCTGTTTGCTCGGACTGGTTGTGGTCAGTGGTTAAGTTTATGTGTGTTCGGTAAGGATTTGGTCAGTGGGTCAATTTCTGAGTCTTCGGTCAGGTTGTGGTCAGTGGGTAAGTTTCTGTGTGTTCGTTCAGGTTGTGGTCAGTGTGCCAGTTTCTGTGTGATCGGTCAGTTGTGGTCAGTGGATCAGTTTCTTTGTGGTTGGTCAGGATCTGTTCAGTGGGTCCGTTTCTGTGTGCTAGATCAGGTTGTGGTCAGTGGGTTTCTTTCTGTGTGTTTGTTCAGGTTGTGGTCATTGTGTCAGTGTCTGTGTGTTTTGTCAGGTTGTGGTCAGTCGTCATTTTCTATGTGTTCACTCAGGTCTAGGTCACTGAGTCAATTTTTGTGTGTTCAGTCAGGTTAAGATCAGTGTGACAGTTTCTGCATGTTCGGTCAGGTTGTTGGCAGTGTGTCATTTTCTGTGTGTTTCATCAGGTTGTGGTCAGTGGGTGAGTTTGTGTGTGTTTGGTCAGGTTGTGGTCAGTGGGTCAGTTACTGTGTGCTCGGTCAGGTTTTGGTCAGTGTGTCAGATTCTATGAGTTCGTTCAGGAGGTGTTCAGTGGGTCAGTTTCTGTGTGTTCAGTCAGGTTGTGGTGAGTGGATCAATTTCTGTCGATTCCTTCCGTTTGTGGTCAGTGGGACAGATTCTGTGTGTTCAGTCATGTAATTGTCAGTGTTCCAGGTCATGTGTGTTCGGTCAGGATTTGTTCAGTTGATCACTTTCTGTGTGTTTGGCCAGGTTGTGGCCAATGGGTCAGTTTCAGTGTGCTCGGTGAGATAGTGGTCAGTGTGTGAGATTCAGTGTAAGTTCAGTCAGGTTGTGGTCAACGGGTCAGTGTCTGTGTGCTTGGGCATTTGGAGTTATGTGGGTCAGTTTCTGTGTGTTTGGTCAGGATTTAGTCCGTGGGTCAATTTCTGGTTCTCAGTAAGTATGTGGACCGTGGGTCAGTTTATGTGTGCTCGGAAAGGTGGTGATCAGTGGGTCAGTTTCTGTGTTTTCGGCCAGTAGGTGAACAGTGGGTCAGTTTCTGTCTGTTCAGTCATGATGTTGTCAGTGGATCAGTTTCTGTGGGTTCTGTCAGTGTGTGGTCAGTCGGACAGTTTCTGTATGCTCGTTCAAGTTATTGTCATTGGGTCAGTTTCTGTGTGTTCGGTCCGTATTTGTTCAGCTGGCCACTTTCTGAGTGTTTGGCCAGGTTGTGGTCAATGGTTCAGTTTTGTTGTGTACAGTCAGGTTGTGTTCAGTGGGTCAGTTCCTGTGTGTGCATTCATGTTAATTTCAGTGGGTTAGTTTCTGTGTGTTCGTTCATGTTGTGGTCAATGGGGAAGTTTCTGTGTGTTCGGTCAGGTTGTCGCCAGTGGGTCAATTTTTGTTTGCTCGGTCAGGTTGTGGTCAGTTAGTCAGTTTCAGTGTGTTCAGTCAGTTTATGGTCAGTGGATACGTTTCTGTGGGTTCCATCAGTGTGTGGTCAATGGGGAAGTTTCTGTGTGTTCGGTCAGGTTGTCGCCAGTGGGTCAATTTTTGTTTGCTCGGTCAGGATGTGTTCAGTTGGTCAGTTTCTGTGTTTTCGTTGTGTTGGGTCAGGTTTTGGTAGGAAGGACCTTTTCTGTGAGCTCAGTCAGGTTGTGGTCAGTGGGTTATTTACAGTTTTTGTTCATTCAGTTTGTGGTCAGTGGGTCAGTTTCAGTGTTTGTTCAGTCACGTTGTGTTCCATGGGTCAGTTTCTGTGTGTTCGGTCAGTTTGTGCTCAGTGTGACATTATCAGTGCATTCGGTCAGGTTGTGGTCAGTGGGTCGTTTCCTGCGTGATCGATCAGGTTGTGTTCAGTGGGTCAGCTTCTGTGTGTTCGGTCAGTTTGTGGTCTGTGGGTCCGGTTATGTATGCTCGGTCCGGTTGTGGTCAGTGGGTCAGCTTCTGTGTGTTCGGTCAGGATTTGGTCAGTGGGTCTGTTTCTGTGTGTTTGGCCAAGATGTAGTCAGTGGGTCAGCTTATGTGTGTTCAGTCAGGATTTGTTCACTGCGTCAGTTTCTGTGTGTTCGTTAAGGTAGTGGTCAGCGTGGCAGTTTCTGTGTGATCGGTCAGTTGTAGTCAGTGGGTCAGTTTCTATGTGTTAGGTCAGGATGTGTTCAGTGGGTCAGTTTTGGCGTGCTAGATAAGATTGTCGTCAGTGGGTCCCTTTCTGTGTGTTTGTTCAGGTTGTGGTCATTGTGTCAGTTTATGTGTCTTTTGTCAGGATGTGGTCAGTGGGTCATTTTCTGTATGTTCAGTCAGGACTTGGTCACTGTGTCAGTTTTTGCGTGTTCAGTCAGGGTGAGGTCAGGTTGACAGTTTCTGTGTTTTCGGTCAGGTTGTGGGCAGTGTGTCAGTTTCTGTGTGTTCGGTCAGGTTGTGGTCAGTGGGTCCGTTTCTGTGTGTATCTTCAGAATGTTGTCAGTGGGTCAGTTTCTGTGTGTTCGGCCAGGATTTGTTCAGTGGGTCAGATTCTATGTGTTCTTCCAGGTTCTGGTCAGTGGGACAGTTTCTGTGTACTCAGTCTGGCTGTGGTATGTGGGCCAGTTTCTCTGTGTTCCATCAGGTTGGGGTTAGTGGATCAGTTTCTGTGTGTTCGGTCAGTTTGTGGTCATTGGTCAGTTTGTGTGTTTCGGCCAGGTTGTGTTCATGAGTCAGTTTCTGTGTCTTCAGCCAGGTTTTTGTCAGTGGGTCAGTTTCTGTGTGTATTGACAGGTGCTGTTCTACGGGTCACTTTTTGCATGTTTGGTCAGGATGTCGTCAGTGGGTCAATTCCTGTGTGTTCATTCAAGTTGTGGTCAGTGTGTCAGTTTCTGTGTGTTCGGTCAGTTTGTGGTCAGTTGCTCAGTTTCTGTGTGGTCGATCAGGTTGTGGTCAGTGGGTCCGTTTCTGTGTGTTTGGTCAGGTTGTGGTCAGTGAGTCAGGATCTGTGTGTTCGGTAATGTTGTGGTCAGTGGGTGAGTTTGTGTGTGTTTGGTCAGGTTGTGGTTACTGGGTCAGTTACTGTGTGCTCGGTCAGATTTTTGTCAGTGGGTCATATTCTGTGAGTCCGTTCAGAATGTGTTAAGTGGGTCAGTTTCTGTGTGTTCAGTCAGGTTGTGGTCAGTGGAACAATTTCTGTCGATTCCTTCAGTTTGTGGTCAGTGGGTCAGTTTCTGTGTGTTCAGTCAAGTTTTTGTCAGTGTCCCAGTTTCTGTGTGTTCGATCAGGATTTGCTCAGTGTGTCAGTTCCTATGTACTCGGTCAGGTTGTGTTCAATGGGTCAATTTCTGACTGTTCGGAGAGGATCTGGTCAGTGGGTCAGTTTCTGTGTGTATCGTCAAAACGTTGTCAGTGGGTCAGTTTCTGTGTGTTCGGCCAGGATTTGTACAGTGGGTCAGATTCTATGTGTTCTGTCAGGTTCTGGTCAGTGGGACAGTTTCTGTGTGCTCAGTCTGGCTGTGGTATGCGGGCCAGTTTATCTGTGTTCCATCAGGTTGTGGTTAGTGGGTCAGTTTCTGTTTGTTCGGTCAGTTTGTGGTCATTGGTCAGTTTGTGTGTGTTCGGCCAGGTTGTGTTGATGAGTGAGTTTCTGTGTCTTCAGCCAGGTTGTTGTCAGTGGGTCAGTATCTGTGTGTTTTGACAGGTGCTGGTCTATGGGTCACTTTCTGCGTGTTTGGTCAGGTTGTCGCCAGTGGGTCAATTCCTGTGTGTTCATTCAAGTTGTGGTCAGTGTGTCAGTTTCTGTGTGCTCAGTCAGGAGTTGGTCATTGTATCAGTTTCTGTGTGTTCGGTCAGGTTGTGGTCAATGGGTCAGTTTCTGTTTGTTCACTCAGGTTGTGGTTATTTTGTCAGTTTCGGTGTGTTCAGTCAGGTTGTTGTCAGTGGGTTAGTTTCTCTGTGTTGGGACAGGCTGTGGTCAATGGGTCAGTTTCTGTATTGTGAGTCAGGATTTGGTCAGTGTTTCAGTTTCTGTCTGATCGGTCAGGATGTGTTCCATGCGTAAGTTTCTGCGTGTGTGGTCAAACTGTTATCAGTGGGTCACTTACTGTGTGCTTGGACAGGTGGTGGTCAGTGGGTCAGGTTCTGTGTGTTCGGAGAGGCGGTGATCAGTAAGTCAGTTTCTGTGTGTTCTGTCAGGTTGTGGTCAGTGAATCATTATCTGTGTGTTTGCTCAGGTTGTGGTCATTTGGTCACTTTCTGTGTGTTCGGTCAGGGTCTGGTCAGTGCGTCAGTTTCTCTGTGCACCGTCAGGTTGTTGTCAGTGGTTCAGTTTTGGTGTACTCGGTGAGGTTGTGGTGACTTGGTCACTTTGAGTGTATTGGGTCAGATTGTGGTCAATGGGCCAGTGTTTGTCTGTTCGGACAAGTTGTTTTTAGTGTGTCAATTTCCATGTGTTTGGTCCGAATATGGTCAGTTGGTCAGTTTCTGTGTGTTCAGTCAATTTGTGGTCAGCGGATCAGTTTCTGTGGGTTCCGTCATTGTGTGGTCAGTAGGTCAGTTTCTGTCTGTTCCTTCAAGTTGTTGTCAGATGTTCAGTTTCTGTGTGTTCTGTCAGGATTTGTTCATTTGGTCAGTTGCTGTGTGTTTGGCCAGGTTGCGGTCAATGGGTCGGTTTTTGTGTTCGGTCAGGTTGTGCTAGGAAGGTCAGTTTTTGTGTGCTTGGTCATGTTATGGTCAGTGGTTCAGTTTCAGTGTTTTTTCGGTCAGGTTGTGGTCAATGTGTCAGTTTCTGTTTGTTCGGTCAGGTTGTCGTCAGTTTGTCACATTCTGTGTGTTTGGTCAGGTTGTGGTCAGTGGGTCTGTTTCTGTGTTCTCGGTCAGGTTGTGCCCAGTGGGTTTGTTTATGTGTGTTCGGTCAGGTTGTGGTCAGTGGATATATTTCTGTCAGTTTCGTCAGTGTGTGGTCCGTGGATCAGTTTCTGTGTGTTCAGTCAAGTTGTCAGGATTTTATCAGTTGGTCAGTTACTGTGTGTTTGTAAAGGTTGTGGTCAATGGGTCGGTTACTCTGTGTTCGCTCAGGTTGTGGTTTGAAGGTCAGTTTTTGTGTGCTCTATCATGTTTTGATCAGTGGGTCAGTTTCAGTGTTTGTTCGGTCAGGTTGTGGTCAATGGGTCAGTTTCTGTGTGTTCGGTCATGTTCTGGTCAGTGAGTCAGTTTCTCTGTGCACCGTCAGGTTGTATCAGTGGTTCAGTTTTGGTGTACTCGGTCAGGTTATGGTCATTTGGTCACTGTGAGTGTATTGGGTCAGATTGTGGTCAATGGGTCAGTGTTTCTCTGTTCGGACAAATTGTGGTCAGTGTGTCAATTTCTGTGTGTTTGGTCCAAATATGGTCAGTTAGTCAGTTTCTGTGTGTTCAGTCAGTTTGTGGTCAGCGGATCAGTTTCTGCGGGTTCCGTCATTGTGTGGTCAGTGGGTCAGTTTCTGTCTGTTCCGTCAAGTTGTTGTCCAATGTTCATTTTCTGTGTGTTCTGTCAGGATTTGTTCATTTGGTCAGTTGCTGTGTGTTTGGCCAGGTTTCGGTGAATGGGTCGGTTTCTGTGTGTTCGGTCAGCTTGTGGTAGGTAGGTCAGTTTCTGTGTGCTTGGTCATGTTATGGTCAGTGGGTCAGTTTCAGTGTTTTTTCGGTCAGGTTGTGCTCAATGTGTCAGTTTCTGTTTGTTCGGTCAGGTTGTCATCAGTTTGTCAGATTCTGTGTGTTTGGTCAGGTTGTGGTCAGTGGGTCAGTTTCTGTGTGCTCGGTCAGTTTGTGCCCAGTGGGTTTGTTTATGGGTGTTCGGTCAGGTTGTGGTCAGTGGATAATTTTCTGTCAGTTCTGTCAGTGTGTGGTCCGTGGATCAATTTCTGTGTGTTCAGCCAAGTTGTCAGGATTTGTTCAGTTGGTCAGGTTGTGGTCAATGGGTCGGTTGCTTTGTGTTCACTCAGGTTGTGGTTGGAAGGTCAGTTTCTGTGTGCTTTCTCATGTTTTGGTCAGTGGGTCAGTTTCAGTGATTGTTCGGTCAGGTTGTGGTCAATGGGTCAGTTTCTGTCTGTTCGGTCAGGTTGTGGTCAGTGGATCATATCCTGTGTTTTCGGTCTGGATATGTCAGTGTGTGATACTCTGCATGTTCGGTCAGGTTGTGGTCAGTTGCTCAGTCTGGTTGAGTTCGGTCAGTATGTGGTCAGTGGGCCAGTTTCTGTTTGTTCGATCAGGTTGTGGTCAGTGGGTCAGTTTGTGTGTGATTGGTCAGCTTGTGGCCAGTTGCTCAGTTACTGCGTGCTCTCTCAGGTTGTGCTCAGTGGGTCAGTTTCACTGTGTTCGTTCAGTATTTGTTCAGTGTGTCAGTTTCTGTGTGCTCGTTCAGGTTGTGGTCATTGTGTCAGTTTCCGTGTTTTCTGTCAGGTTGTGGATGTGGGTCAGTTTCTGTGTGTTCAGCCAGGTTGTTGACAGTGGGTCAGGTACTTTGTGTTTGGTCATGTTGTGGTCAGTCGGTCAGTTTCTGTGTCTTCGCTCAGGTCATGGCCAGAAGGTCAGTTTCTGCATGTTTTGTCAGGTTGTGGTCAGTGGCTCAGTCTGCTTCAGTTCGGTCAGGTTGTGGTCAATGGGCCAGTTTCTAATTGTTCTGTCATGTGTTGTCAGTGGGTCAGTTTCTGTGTGTTCAGTCAGGTTCTGCTCAATGGGTCAGTTTCTGTGTTTTCAGTCAGATTGTGGTCAGTGGGTCAGTTTCTATGTGATTGGTCAGGATGTAGTCAGTTGCTCAATTTCTGTGTGCTCGTTCAATTTGTTGTCAGTGTGTCAGTTTCAGTGTCTTTGGTCAGGTTGTGGTCAGTGGGACAGTTTTTGTGTGTTCAGCCAGGTTGTGGTCAGTGGGTCAGTTTCTTTGTGTTTGGTAAGGCTGTGGTCAGAGTGTCAGTTTCTGTGTTTTTGATCAGGTTCTGGTCCGTTGGTCAGTTTCTGTGTGTTCGGTCAGGTTGTGTTCAGTTTGCCAGTTTCTGCATGTCCGGCCAGGTTATCATCAGAAGGTCAGTTTCTGAGTTTTGAGCAGGCTGTGATCAGTGGTTCAGTTTGGTTGACTTTGGTCAGTATGTGGTCAGTGGATCAGTTTCTGTTTGTTTGGAAAGGTGGTGGTTAGTGGGTCAGTTTCTGTTTGATCGTACCGGTTGCCGTCAGTGTGTCAGTTGCCGTGTGGTCTGTCAGGTTGTGGTCAGTGGGTCAGTTTCTGTGTGTTCGGTCAATTTGTGGTCAGTGGGTCAGTTTATGTGTGATCGAACATGTTGTGGTCAGTGGTTTTGTTTCTGTGTGTTTGGTCATGTTGTGGTTAGTGGGCCAGTTTCTGTGTGTTTTGTCAGGTTGTGGTCAGTGGGTCAGTTTCTGTGTGTTCAGTCAGGACTTGGTCACTGTGTCAGTTTATGTTTGATCAGCCAGGTTGTGGTCAGTGGGTCAGTTTCTGTGCTTTCGGTCTTGTTGTGGTCAGTGGGTTCGTTTCTGTCTGTTCGGTCACTTTTTGCTCAGTATGTCAGTTTATGTGCGTTCAGTCACGTTGTGGTTAGTGTATCAGAATCAGTATGTTCGATCAGGTTGTGGACAGTGTGTCAGTTACTTTGTGTTCGGTCAGGTTGTGGTAAGTGAGCCAATTTATGTGTGTTACGTCTGGTTGTCTTCAGTGGTTCAGTTTCTTTGTGTTTGTTCAAGTTTTGGTCAGTGGGTCAGTTCTGTGTGCTCAGTAAGGTTGATGTCATTTTGTCAGATTCTGTGAGTTCGGTCATGTTGTGTCCGGTGGGTCAGTTTCTGTGAGTTTGTTCAGGTTGAGCTCATTGTGCCAGTCTTTGTGTGCTCGGTCAGTTTGTGGTCAGTGGGTTTGTTTCTTTGTTTTCGGTCAGTTTGTGGTCAGTGGATCATTTTCTGTCAGTTCCATCAGTGTTTGATCAGTGGTACAGTTTCTCTGTGTTCGGTTAAGTTGTTGTCAGTGGGTCAGTTTCTGTTTCTTCAGTCATGATTTGTTCAGTTGGTCACTTTCTGTGTGTTTGTCCAGGTTGTGGTCAATGGGTCACTTTCGGTGTCTTAGGTCAGTTTGTGGTCAGTGTGAGAGTTTCAATGTTTGTTCCATCAGGTTTTAGTCAATGGGTCAGTTTCTGTGTGTTCTTTCAGATTGTGATCATTTGGTCACTTTCTTTGTGATCGGTCAGCTTGTGGTCAGTGGGTCAGAAGCAAATAGATTTCAGGTGGATGCCTACCCGCACTTGATGCTGTGGGTTCCTGAACATGTCCTTTGTGATCCCGCTAAAAAATGTCATCTTGTACGAAAAGATGCCTGGCGTGGAAGTGACCTGAATTTCAAAGAAGCATGGAGGAAAGACTGCATTGTTCTGCTTGCTGGCAAGACGCTTTTCGCAGTTTCCCTGGTGGTATAGTGGTTCGGATTCGGCGCTTTCACCACCGCGACCCGAATTCGATTACCCGGTCAGGAAAATAGTGCGTTTTCTGGCAGTTTAAAATGCCAGCAATCAAAGCCAAAACAATGCATCAATTTTTCAACTTTCCACACCGCTGCTGTTGCCTCAACAGTCAGCAGCGCATCATTCGGTATCGAGGTGCAACATTCACTTGCCTTGCCTTCTGTAAAATGCCTGCTGTTTCAAAGTCAGCAGGAAATGACATTGGGAACAAGGCACTTGAATTGCCCACATTTATGTGTGCCTCACAGTGTCAGAACAGTTACGGTTATTATCCGCCTTCCATGTATTATTATGCCGACTGCATCTCCCTAACAAACTTAGCTGACCACAGCACGGCTATCAGTCAACTCATTGCCAGTGTGAAGAATGCCACATTAGCTACGTGTGCAAGACTCGAATGACAGAGTACCTGGGCCGTGATAACTTATCCTGATATTCATGAGGCCTTAACATTCGCTGCATAAGACAATTCTACCTCTGGTTACCATCCCTCCTGCCAATGGAAAGCAGTTTTCTTTATTTCCTCTTTCAAAAGCCATTGTAATTTTGCAAGCCTTTATTAATTTTCCTCTTAGCCTCCAGAGGAAAGCAATTCCAGCTTGTCCACACCATCAACATAACTGAAGTCGCTTGTCCCTCGGGCCACACTGTAAGACGTCAAACGAGTTCTGTATGTCGGGGAGTCAAGGGTTATGGGGAACGGGTGGAAAATTTGCGTTGTGTCGAAGATCTCATCAGCCACGAACTTATTAAATGGCGGGGCTCGAGGGGCTGAATGGCCCAATCCTGCTCCTATTTATTCTTTTGGGGAAGTTTAGTTTCTTAATTATGTAATTTTTGAGCAGCTAAACAACGTTGGAAGGAAACTCCCACGGCACCTAGAAAAGTGCAAAATCGTAGCTCTGCCGTGAGCTCATGCACCTGAGAGGTTAACCCTGTGATTCTCTATCCACAGATCTTCCAGGACCTTCGAAGTGTTTCCAGCATTTAGTCAACAATTCCAGATGCAGTATCTGCTGCATTTTGCTTTATATGTTAACGCAGTGTCCCCGCTTGTATTAACAAAAGCCAAAAATAAATTGTAGCTACCAGAAAATGAAATGTAGTAACTCGGCGTGCATTGGTGGTTCAGGGGTAGAATTCTCGCCTCCCACGCGGGTGACCCGGGTTCGATTCCCGGCCAATGCAGGTTAACATTTTAAACAATTCATTTCATAGCAAACACATCACTTGAGCATAAATAATATATTAGCTGTATCTGTGCAAATGGATCAAGGGAATGAATGTTCTGCTCCTGTTCCTGTGCAACAGTTTTCAGGGGCTGAATGGCATCCTGTTTCTGTGTAACAGGCTCGATTCTTACTCTGACAGACATTACATTGCTCACTTCCTCGTTAGTATAGTTGTGAGTATCCCCACCTGTCACGCGGGAGACCGGGGTGAAATTCCCCGACGGGGAGGAATTTTAACATCCCCAATTTTAAACATTTGGGCAGCACCTTAACGTGCTCCTTGGAAAAGATCAACAGCGAAAAATTGAACCTAAAATAATTTTAAACGGTGAGGAACTGTATAAAAAGCTCTTGCATCAATTCCTCGTTAGCATAGTGTTCTCCTTCTGTTTGTCTTTTGTGCGGGGCAGTGCGGAATGAGAGAGGACAGGGAAATGCAGATAACAGCGGGAAAAAGCACGTCTGATCTTTCAAGGGGACAGCACTGGCACGATTGGCCGAATGGCCTCATACTGTACTGCAAGCTTCCATGAATCATATGGATATCTGAGATATACCCACACAAAGTGAGCACACATCTGTGTTCGTGTATGTGTTTGAGCCTTTGTCTCAAGCAGTGCATTACTATTTCCTCTGTGTTGTCCTTGATATTTTGGTGCTGATTATTCAATATCCCGACGGCTTTTCTCTGACTGTGTATCACTGAGAAAAGCACAGAAGCAAATAGATTTCAGGTGGACGCCTACACGCACTTGATGCTGTGGTTTCCTGAACATGTCCTTTGTGATCTCGCCGAAAAAATGTCATCTTGTACGAAAAGTTTGCCTGGCGTGAAAGTGACCTGAATTTCAAAGCAGCAAGGAGGAAAGACTGCCTTGTTCTGGTTGCTGGCAGGCCGTTTCTCACAGCTTCCCTGGTGGTCTAATGGATAGGATTCGGCGCTTTCACCGCCGCGGCCCGGGTTCGATTCCCGGTCAGGGAACCAGTGCGTTTTCTGGCTGTTTGAAATGCCAGCAATCAAAGCACCCACGCGAAACAATGCTTGCAACTCATCAACCTTTCAATTTTCCACACCGCTGCTGTTGCCTCAACAGTCAGCAGCGCATCATTCGGTACCGAGGTGCAGCATTCGCTTCCTTGCCTCAGAACAGTCACGGTTATTATCCGTCTTCCATGTATTATTTTGCCGACTGCATCTCCCTAACAAACTTAGCTGTTCACAGCACGGCTATCAGTCAACTCATTGCCAGTGTGAAAAATGCCACATTAGCAATGTGTGCAAGACTCGAATGACAGAGTAACTGGGCCGTGATAACTTATCCTGATATTCATGAGGCCTTAACATTCGCTGCATAAGACAATTCGACCTCTGGTTACCATCCCTCCTGCCATTGGAAAGCGGTTGTCTTTATTTCCTCTATCAAAACCCATTGTAATTTTGCAAGCCTCTATTAAATTTCCTCTTAGCCTCCAGAGGAAAGCAATCCCAGCTTCTCCACACTATCCCTCGGGCCACACTGTAAGACGTCAAACGGGTTCTGTATGTCTGATAGACATATATTTCAGCTCCAGGGGAGTCAAAGGTTATGGGGAACGGGCGGCAAAGTTGCGTTGTGTCGAAGATCTCATCAGCCACGAACTTTTTAAATGGCGGGCTCGAGGGGCTGAATGGCCCAATCCTGCTCCTATTTTTTCTTTTGGGGAAGGATAGTTTCTTAATTATGTAATTTTTGAGCAGCTAAACAACGTTGGAAGGAAACTCCCACGGGACGTAGAAAAGTGCAAAATCTTAGCTCTACCGAGAGCTCATGCACCTGAGAGGTTAACCCTGTGTTTCTCTGTCCACAGATCTTACAGGACCTTCGAAGTGTTTCCAGCATTTAATCAACAATTCCAGATGCAGTATCTGCTGCATATTGCTTTTTATGTTAACGCAGTGTCCCCGCTTGTATTAACAAAAGTCAAAAATAAATTGTAGCTACCAGAAAATAGAATCGATTAAGTCGGCGTGCATTGGTGGTTCAGGGGTAGAATTCTCGCCTGCCACGCGGGAGACCCGGGTTCGAATCCCCGCCAAACAGGCTAATTTTTTTAACAATTCATTTCATAGCAAACACATCACATGCGCATAAATAATTTATTAGCTGTACCTGTGCAAGTGGATCAAGGGTATGAATGTTCTGCTCCTGTTCCTGTGCAACAGCTTTGAGGGGCTGAATGGCATCCTGTTCCTGTGTAACAGGCTCGATTCTTACTCTGACAGACATTGCATTGCTCATTTCCTCGTTAGTCTCGTTGTGAGTATCCCCGCCTGTCACGCGGGAGACCGGGGTGAAATTCCCCGACGGGAAGGAATTTTAACATCCCCAATTTTAAACGTTTTGGCAGCACCATAAAGCGCTCCTTGGAAAAGATCAACAGCGAAAGATTGAACCTAAAACAATTTTAAACGGTGAGGAACTGCATAAAAACCTCCTGCATCAATTCCTCGTTAGCATAGTGTTCTCCTTCTGTTTGTCTTTTGTGCGGGGCACTGCGGAACGAGAGAGGACAGGGAAATGCAGATAACAGCGGGAGAAAGCACGTCTGATCTTTCAAGTGGACAGCACTGGCACGATTGGCCGAATGGCCTCACACTGTACTGCACGCCTCCATGAGTCATATGGATATCTGAGACATACTCACACAAAGTGAGCACACATCTGTGTTCGTGCATATGTTTGAGTCTTTGTCTCAAGCAGTGCATTATTGTTTCCTCTGTATTGTCCTTGATATTTTGGTGCTGATTATTCAATATCCCGGCGGCTTTTCTCTGACTGTGTATCTCTGAGAAAAGCACAGAAGCAAATAGATTTCAGGTGGACGCCTACACGCACTTGATGCTGTGGTTTCCTGAACATGTCCTTTGTGATCTCACCTAAAAAATGTCATCTTGTACGAAAAGTTTGCCTGGCGTGAAAGTGACCTGAATTTCAAAGCAGCAAGGAGGAAAGACTGCCTTGTTCTGGTTGCTGGCAGGCCGTTTCTCACAGCTTCCCTGGTGGTCTAATGGATAGGATTCGGCGCTTTCACCGCCGCGGCCCGGGTTCGATTCCCGGTCAGGGAAACAGTGCGTTTTCTGGCTGTTTGAAATGCCAGCAATCAAAGCACCCGCGCGAAACAATGCTTGCAACTCATCAACCTTTCAATTTTCCACACCGCTGCTGTTGCCTCAACAGTCAGCAGCGCATCATTCGGTACCGAGGTGCAGCATTCGCTTCCTTGCCTTCTATAAAATGCCTGCTGTTTCAAAGTCAGCAGGAAATGACATTGGGAACAAGACACTTTAAATGCCCACATTTATGTGTACCTCACAGTGTCAGAGCAGTCACGGTTATTATCCGTCTTCCATGTACTATTTTGCCGACTGCATTTCCTAACAAACTTAGCTGATCACAGCACGGCTATCAGTCAACTCATTGCCAGTGTGAAAAATGCCACATTAGCAACGTGTGCAAGACTCGAATGACAGAGTAACTGGGCCGTGATAACTTATCCTGATATTCATGAGGCCTTAACATTCGCTGCATAAGACAATTCTACCTCTGGTTACCAACCCTCCTGCCATTGGAAAGCGTTTGTCTTTATTTCCTCTATCAAAACCCATTGTAATTTTGCAAGCCTCTATTAAATTTCCTCTTAGCCTCCAGAGGAAAGCAATCCCAGCTTCTCCACACTATCCCTCGGGCCACACTGTAAGACGTCAAACGGGTCCTGTATGTTTGATAGACATATATTTCAGCTACAGGGGTGTCAAAGGTTATGGGGAACGGGCGGCAAAGTTGCGTTGTGTCGAAGATCTCATCAGCCACGAACTTATTAAATGGCGGGCTCGAGGGGCCGAATGGCCCAATCCTGCTCCTATTTATTCTTTTGGGGAAGGTTAGTTTCTTAATTATGTAATTTTCGAGCAGCTAAACAACGTTGGAAGGAAACTCCCACGGGACGTAGAAAAGTGCAAAATCTTAGCTCTGCCGAGAGCTCATGCACCTGAGAGGTTAACCCTGTGTTTCTCTGTCCACAGATCTTCCAGGACCTTCGAAGTCTTTCCAGCATTTAATCAGCAATTCAAGATGCAAAATCTGCTGCATATTGCTTTTTATGTTAACGCAATGTCCCCGCTTGCATTAACAAAAGTCAAAAATAAATTGTAGCTACCAGAAAATAGGATATATTAAGTCGGCGTGAGTTGGTGGTTCAGGGGTAGAATTCTCGCCTGCCACGCGGGAGACCCGGGTTCGATTCCCGGCCAATGCAGTGAATTTTTTTAACAATTCATTTCATAGCAAGCACATCACATGAGCATAAATAATTTATTAGCTGTACCTGTGCAACTGCATCAAGGGTATGAATGTTCTGCTCCTGTTCCTGTGCAACAGCTTTGAGGGGCTGAATGGCATCCTGTTCCTGTGTAACAGGCTGGATTCTTATTCTGACAGACATTACATTGCTCACTTCCTCGTTAATCTCGTTGTGAGTATCCCCGCCTGTCACGCGGGAGACCGGGGTGAAATTCCCCGACGGGAAGGAATTTTAACATCCCCAATTTTAAACGTTTTGGCAGCACCTTAAAGCGCTCCTTGGAAAAGATCAACAGCGAAAGATTGAACCTAAAATAATTTTAAACGGTGAGGAACTGTATAAAAACCTCCTGCATCAATTCCTCGTTAGCATAGTGTTCTCCTTCAGTTTGTCTTTTGTGCGGGGCAATGCGGAACGAGAGAGGACAGGGAAATGCAGATAACAGCGGGAGAAAGCACGTCTGATCTTTCAAGTGGACAGCACTGGCACGATTGGCCGAATGGCCTCACACTGTCCTGCACGCCTCCATGAATGATATGGATATCTGAGACATACTCACCCAAAGTGAGCACACATCTGTGTTCGTGCATGTGTTTGAGTCTTTGTCTCAAGCAGTGCATTACTGTTTCCTCTGTATTGTCCTTGATATTTTGGTGCTGATTATTCAATATCCCGACGGCTTTTCTCTGACTGTGTATCTCTGAGAAAAGCACAGAAGCAAATAGATTTCAGGTGGACGCCTACACGCACTTGATGCTGTGGTTTCCTGAACATGTCCTTTGTGATCTCGCCTAAAAAATGTCATCTTGTACGAAAAGTTTGCATGGCGTGAAAGTGACCTGAATTTCAAAGCAGCAAGGAGGAAAGACTGCCTCGTTCTGCTTGCTGGCAGGACGCTTCCGGCAGCTTCCCTGGTGGTCTAGTGGATAGGATTCGGCGCTTTCACCGCCGCGGCCCGGGGTCAGGTCAGGGCACCAGTGCGTTTTCTGGCTATTTGAAATGCCAGCAATCAAAGCACCCGCGCGAAATAAAGCTTGCACCTCATCAACCTTTCAATTTTCCACACCGCTGCTGTTGCCTCAACAGTGAGCAGCGCATCATTCGGTACCGAGGTGCAGCATTCGGTTCCTTGCCTTCTATAAAATGCCTGCTGTTTCAAAGTCAGCAGGAAATGACATTGGGAACAAGACACTTTAAATGCCCTCATTTATGTGTACCTCACAGTGTCAGAGCAGTCACGGTTATTATCCATCTTCCATGTACTATTTTGCCGACTGCATCTCCCTAACAAACTTAGCTGATCACAGCACGGCTATCAGTCAACTCATTGCCAGTGTGAAAAATGCCACATTAGCAACGTGTGCAAGACTCGAATGACAGAGTAACTGGGCCGTGATAACTTATCCTGATATTCATGAGGCCTTAACATTCGCTGCATAAGACAATTCTACCTCTGGTTACCAACCCTCCTGCCATTGGAAAGCGTTTGTCTTTATTTCCTCTATCAAAACCCATTGTAATTTTGCAAGCCTCTATTAAATTTCCTCTTAGCCTCCAGAGGAAAGCAATCCCAGCTTCTCCACACTATCCCTCGGGCCACACTGTAAGACGTCAAACGGGTCCTGTATGTTTGATAGACATATATTTCAGCTACAGGGGTGTCAAAGGTTATGGGGAACGGGCGGCAAAGTTGCGTTGTGTCGAAGATCTCATCAGCCACGAACTTATTAAATGGCGGGCTCGAGGGGCCGAATGGCCCAATCCTGCTCCTATTTATTCTTTTGGGGAAGGTTAGTTTCTTAATTATGTAATTTTCGAGCAGCTAAACAACGTTGGAAGGAAACTCCCACGGGACGTAGAAAAGTGCAAAATCTTAGCTCTGCCGAGAGCTCATGCACCTGAGAGGTTAACCCTGTGTTTCTCTGTCCACAGATCTTCCAGGACCTTCGAAGTCTTTCCAGCATTTAATCAGCAATTCAAGATGCAAAATCTGCTGCATATTGCTTTTTATGTTAACGCAATGTCCCCGCTTGCATTAACAAAAGTCAAAAATAAATTGTAGCTACCAGAAAATAGGATATATTAAGTCGGCGTGAGTTGGTGGTTCAGGGGTAGAATTCTCGCCTGCCACGCGGGAGACCCGGGTTCGATTCCCGGCCAATGCAGTGAATTTTTTTAACAATTCATTTCATAGCAAGCACATCACATGAGCATAAATAATTTATTAGCTGTACCTGTGCAACTGCATCAAGGGTATGAATGTTCTGCTCCTGTTCCTGTGCAACAGCTTTGAGGGGCTGAATGGCATCCTGTTCCTGTGTAACAGGCTGGATTCTTATTCTGACAGACATTACATTGCTCACTTCCTCGTTAATCTCGTTGTGAGTATCCCCGCCTGTCACGCGGGAGACCGGGGTGAAATTCCCCGACGGGAAGGAATTTTAACATCCCCAATTTTAAACGTTTTGGCAGCACCTTAAAGCGCTCCTTGGAAAAGATCAACAGCGAAAGATTGAACCTAAAATAATTTTAAACGGTGAGGAACTGTATAAAAACCTCCTGCATCAATTCCTCGTTAGCATAGTGTTCTCCTTCAGTTTGTCTTTTGTGCGGGGCAATGCGGAACGAGAGAGGACAGGGAAATGCAGATAACAGCGGGAGAAAGCACGTCTGATCTTTCAAGTGGACAGCACTGGCACGATTGGCCGAATGGCCTCACACTGTCCTGCACGCCTCCATGAATGATATGGATATCTGAGACATACTCACCCAAAGTGAGCACACATCTGTGTTCGTGCATGTGTTTGAGTCTTTGTCTCAAGCAGTGCATTACTGTTTCCTCTGTATTGTCCTTGATATTTTGGTGCTGATTATTCAATATCCCGACGGCTTTTCTCTGACTGTGTATTTCTGAGATAAGCACAGAAGCAAATAGATTTCAGGTGGACGCCTACACGCACTTGATGCTGTGGTTTCCTGAACATGTCCTTTATGATCTCGCCTAAAAAATGTCATCTTGTACGAAAAGTTTGCCTGGCGTGAAAGTGACCTGAATTTCAAAGCAGCAAGGAGGAAAGACTGCATTGTTCTGCTTGCTGGCAGGACGCTTTACGCAGCTTTCCTGGTGGTCTAGTGGATAGGATTCGGCGCTTTCACAGTCGCGGCCCGGGGTCGATTCCCGCTCAGTGGAACCAGTGCGTTTACTGGCTGTTTGAAATGCCAGCAATCAAAGCACCCGCGCAAAACAATGCTTGAACCTTTCAATTTTTCACACCGCTGCTGTTGCCTCAACAGGGAGCAGCGCATCATTCGGTACCGAGTTGCAGCATTCGCTTCCTTGCCTTCTATAAAATGCCTGCTGTTTCAAAGTCAGCAGGAAATGACATTGGGAACAAGACACTTTAAATGCCCACATTTATGTGTACCTCACAGTGTCAGAGCAGTCACGGTTATTATCCGTCTTCCATGTACTATTTTGCCGACTGCATCTCCCTAACAAACTTAGCTGATCACAGCACGGCTATCAGTCAACTCATTGCCAGTGTGAAAAATGCCACATTCGCAACGTGTGCAAGACTCGAATGACAGAGTAACTGGGCCGTGATAACTTATCCTGATATTCATGAGGCCTTAACATTCGCTGCATAAGACAATTCTACCTCTGGTTACCATCCCTCCTGCCATTGGAAAGCGTTTGTCTTTATTTCCTCTATCAAAACCCATTGTAATTTTGCAAGCCTCTATTAAATTTCCTCTTAGCCTCCAGAGGAAAGCAATCCCAGCTTCTCCACACTATCCCTCGGGCCACACTGTAAGACGTCAAACGGTTCTGTATGTCTGATAGACATATATTTCAGCTACAGGGGAGTCAAAGGTTATGGGGAACGGGCAGCAAAGTTGCGTTGTGTCGAAGATCTCATCAGCCACGAACTTATTAAATGGCGGGCTCGAGGGGCCGAATGGCCCAATCCTGCTCCTATTTATTCTTTTGGGGAAGGTTAGTTTCTTAATTAATACATTTTCGAGCAGCTAAACAACGTTGGAAGGAAACTCCCACGGGACGTAGAAAAGTGCAAAATCTTAGCTCTGCCGAGAGCTCATGCACCTGAGAGGTTAACCCTGTGTTTCTCTGTCCACAGATCTTCCAGGACCTTCGAAGTGTTTCCAGCATTTAATCAGCAATTCCAGATGCAGTATCTGCTGCATTTTGCTTCTTATGTTAACGCAATGTCCCCGCTTGCATGAACAAAAGTCAAAAATGAATTGTAGCTGCCAGAAAATAGAATCTATTAAGTCGGCGTGCATTGGTGGTTCAGGGGTAGAATTCTAGCCTGCCACGCGGGAGACCCGGGTTCGATTCCCGGCCAATGCAGGCGAATTTTTTTAACAATTCATTTCATAGCAAGCACATCACATGAGCATAAATAATTTATTAGCTGTACCTGTGCAACTGCATCAAGGGTATGAATGTTCTGCTCCTGTTCCTGTGCAACAGCTTTGAGGGGCTGAATGGCATCCTGTTCCTGTGTAACAGGCTCGATTCTTACTCTGACAGACATTACATTGCTCACTTCCTCGTTAGTCTCGTTGTGAGTATCCCCGCCTGTCACGCGGGAGACCGGGGTGAAATTCCCCGACGGGAAGGAATTTTAACATACCCAATTTTAAACGTTTTGGCAGCACCTTAAAGCGCTCCTTGGAAAAGATCAACAGCGAAAGATTGAACCTAAAATAATTTTAAACGGTGAGGAACTGTATAAAAACCTCCTGCTTCAATTCCTCGTTAGCATAGTGTTCTCCTTCTGTTTGTCTTTTGTGCGGGGCAATGCGGAACGAGAGAGGACAGGGAAATGCAGATAACAGCGGGAGAAAGCACCTCTGATCTTTCAAGTGGACAGCACTGGCACGATTGGCCGAATGGCCTCACACTGTACTGCACGCCTCCATGAATGATATGGATATCTGAGACATACTCACCCAAAGTGAGCACACATCTGTGTTCGTGCATGTGTTTGAGTCTTTGTTTCAAGCAGTGCATTACTGTTTCCTCTGTATTGTCCTTGATATTTTGGTGCTGATTATTCAATATCCCGACGGCTTTTCTCTGACTGTGTATCTCTGAGAAAAGCACAGAAGCAAATAGATTTCAGGTGGACGCCTACACGCACTTGATGCTGTGGTTTCCTGAACATGTCCTTTGTGATCTCGCCTAATAAATGTCATCTTGTACGAAAGGTTTGCATGGCGTGAAAGTGACCTGAATTTCAAAGCAGCAAGGAGGAAAGACTGCCTTGTTCTGCTTGCTGGCAGGACGCTTCCGGCAGCTTCCCTGGTGGTTTAGTGGATAGGAATCGGCGCTTTCACCGCCGCGGCCCGGGGTCAGGTCAGGGCACCAGTGCGTTTTCTGGCTATTTGAAATGCCAGCAATCAAAGCACCCGCGCGAAATAAAGCTTGCACCTGATCAACCTTTCAATTTTCCACACCGCTGCTTTTGCCTCAACAGTGAGCAGCGCATCATTCGGTACCGAAGTGCAGCATTCGCTTCCTTGCCTTCTATAAAATGCCTGCTGTTTCAAAGTCAGCAGGAAATGACATTGGGAACAAGACACTTTAAATGCCCACATTTATGTGTACCTCACAGTGTCAGAGCAGTCACGGTTATTATCCGTCTTCCATGTACTATTTTGCCGACTGCATCTCCCTAACAAACTTAGCTGATCACAGCACGGCTATCAGTCAACTCATTGCCAGTGTGAAAAATGCCACATTCGCAACGTGTGCAAGACTCGAATGACAGAGTAACTGGGCCGTGATAACTTATCCTGATATTCATGAGGCCTTAACATTCGCTGCATAAGACAATTCTACCTCTGGTTACCATCCCTCCTGCCATTGGAAAGCGTTTGTCTTTATTTCCTCTATCAAAACCCATTGTAATTTTGCAAGCCTCTATTAAATTTCCTCTTAGCCTCCAGAGGAAAGCAATCCCAGCTTCTC
The DNA here is from genome assembly GCF_052327205.1 of Somniosus microcephalus. NCBI lineage: Eukaryota > Metazoa > Chordata > Chondrichthyes > Squaliformes > Somniosidae > Somniosus > Somniosus microcephalus. The sequence goes on along the minus strand of NW_028225186.1, from coordinate 35,600,610 downwards.
CACACTATCCCTCGGGCCACACTGTAAGACGTCAAACGGTTCTGTATGTCTGATAGACATATATTTCAGCTACAGGGGAGTCAAAGGTTATGGGGAACGGGCAGCAAAGTTGCGTTGTGTCGAAGATCTCATCAGCCACGAACTTATTAAATGGCGGGCTCGAGGGGCCGAATGGCCCAATCCTGCTCCTATTTATTCTTTTGGGGAAGGTTAGTTTCTTAATTAATAAATTTTCGAGCAGCTAAACAACGTTGGAAGGAAACTCCCACGGGACGTAGAAAAGTGCAAAATCTTAGCTCTGCCGAGAGCTCATGCACCTGAGAGGTTAACCCTGTGTTTCTCTGTCCACAGATCTTCCAGGACCTTCGAAGTGTTTCCAGCATTTAATCAGCAATTCCAGATGCAGTATCTGCTGCATTTTGCTTTTTATGTTAACGCAATGTCCCCGCTTGCATTAACAAAAGTCAAAAATAAATTGTAGCTACCAGAAAATAGGATATATTAAGTCGGCGTGAGTTGGTGGTTCAGGGGTAGAATTCTCGCCTGCCACGCGGGAGACCCGGGTTCGATTCCCGGCCAATGCAGTGAATTTTTTTAACAATTCATTTCATAGCAAGCACATCACATGAGCATAAATAATTTATTAGCTGTAGATGTGCAACTGCATCAAGGGTATGAATGTTCTGCTCCTGTTCCTGTGCAACAGCTTTGAGGGGCTGAATGGCATCCTGTTCCTGTGTAACTGGCTCGATTCTTACTCTGACAGACATTACATTGCTCACTTCCTCGTTAGTCTCGTTGTGAGTATCCCCGCCTGTTACGCGGGAGACCGGGGTGAAATTCCCCGACGGGAAGGAATTTTAACATACCCAATTTTAAACGTTTTGGCAGCACCTTAAAGCGCTCCTTGGAAAAGATCAACAGCGAAAGATTGAACCTAAAATAATTTTAAACGGTGAGGAACTGTATAAAAACCTCCTGCATCAATTCCTCGTTAGCACAGTGTTCTCCTTCTGTTTGTCTTTTGTGCGGGGCAATGCGGAACGAGAGAGGACAGGGAAATGCAGATAACAGCGGGAGAAAGCACGTCCGATCTTTCAAGTGGACAGCACTGGCACGATTGGCCGAATGGCCTCACACTGTACTGCACGCCTCCATGAATGATATGGATATCTGAGACATACTCACCCAAAGTGAGCACACATCTGTGTTCGTGCATGTGTTTGAGTCTTTGTTTCAAACAGTGCATTACTGTTTCCTTTGTTTTGTCCTTGATATTTTGGTGCTGATTATTCAATATCCCGACGGCTTTTCTCTGACTGTGTATCTCTGAGAAAAGCACAGAAGCAAATAGATTTCAGGTGGACGCCTACACGCACTTGATGCTGTGGTTTCCTGAACATGTCCTTTCTGATCTCGCCTAAAAAATGTCATCTTGTACGAAAAGTTTGCATGGCGTGAAAGTGACCTGAATTTCAAAGCAGCAAGGAGGAAAGACTGCCTTGTTCTGCTTGCTGGCAGGACGCTTCCGGCAGCTTCCCTGGTGGTTTAGTGGATAGGATTCGGCGCTTTCACCGCCGCGGCCCGGGGTCAGGTCAGGGCACCAGTGCGTTTTCTGGCTAGTTGAAATGCCAACAATCAAAGCACTCGCGCGAAATAAAGCTTGCACCTCATCAACCTTTCAATTTTCCACACCGCTGCTGTTGCCTCAACAGTGAGCAGCGCATCATTCGGTACCGAGGTGCAGCATTCGCTTCCTTGCCTTCTATAAAATGCCTGCTGTTTCAAAGTCAGCAGGAAATGACATTGGGAACAAACACTTTAAATGCCCACATTTATGTGTACCTCACAGTGTCAGAGCAGTCACGGTTATTATCCGTCTTCCATGTACTATTTTGCCGACTGCATCTCCCTAACAAACTTAGCTGTTCACAGCACGGCTATCAGTCAACTCATTGCCAGTGTGAAAAACGCCACATTCGCAACGTGTGCAAGACTCGAATGACAGAGTAACTGGGCCGTGATAACTTATCCTGATATTCATGAGGCCTTAACATTCGCTGCATAAGACAATTCTACCTCTGGTTACCATCCCTCCTGCCATTGGAAAGCGTTTGTCTTTATTTCCTCTATCAAAACCCATTGTAATTTTGCAAGCCTCTATTAAATTTCCTCTTAGCCTCCAGAGGAAAGCAATCCCAGCTTCTCCACACTATCCCTCGGGCCACACTGTAAGACGTCAAACGGGTTCTGTATGTCTGATAGACATATATTTCAGCGACAGGGGAGTTAAAAGTTATGGGGAACGGGCGGCAAAGTTGCGTTGTGTCGAAGATCTCATCAGCCACGAACTTATTAAATGGCGGGCTCGAGGGGCCGAATGGCCCAATCCTGCTCCGATTTATTCTTTTGGGGAAGGTTAGTTTCTTAATTATGTAATTTTCGAGCAGCTAAACAACGTTGGAAGGAAACTCCCAGGGGACGTAGAAAAGTGCAAAATCTTAGCTCTGCCGAGAGCTCATGCACCTGAGAGGTTAACCCTGTGTTTCTCTGTCCACAGATCTTCCAGGACCTTCGAAGTGTTTCCAGCATTTAATCAACAATTCCAGATGCAGTATCTGCTGCATTTTGCTTTTTATGTTAACGCAATGGCCCCGCTTGTATTAACAAAAGTCAAAAATAAATTGCAGCTACCATAATATAGAATCTGTTAAGTCGGCGTGCATTGGTGGTTCAGGGGTAGAATTCTCGCCTGCCACGCGGGAGACCGGGTTCGATTCCCGGCCAATGCAGGCGAATTTTTTTAACAATTCATTTCATAGCAAACACATGAGCATAAATAATTTATTAGCTGTACCTGTGCAACTGCATCAAGGGTATGAATGTTCTGCTCCTGTTCCTGTGCAACAGCTTTGAGGGGCTGAATGGCATCCTGTTCCTGTGTAACAGGCTCGATTCTTACTCTGACAGACATTGCATTGCTCACTTCCTCGTTAGTCTCGTTGTGAGTATCCCCGCCTGTCACGCGGGAGACCGGGGTGAAATTCCCCGACGGGAAGGAATTTTAACATACCCAATTTTAAACGTTTTGGCAGCACCTTAAAGCGCTCCTTGGAAAAGATCAACAGCGAAAGATTGAACCTAAAATAATTTTAAACGCTGAGGAACTATATTAAAACCTCCTGCATCAATTCCTCGTTAGCATAGTGTTCTCCTTCAGTTTGTCTTTTGTGCGGGGCAATGCGGAACGAGAGAGGACAGGGAAATGCAGATAACAGCGGGAGAAAGCACGTCTGATCTTTCAAGTGGACAGCACTGGCACGATTGGCCGAATGGCCTCACACTGTCCTGCACGCCTCCATGAATGATATGGATATCTGAGACATACTCACCCAAAGTGAGCACACATCTGTGTTCGTGCATGTGTTTGAGTCTTTGTCTCAAGCAGTGCATTACTGTTTCCTCTGTATTGTCCTTGATATATTGGTGCTGATTATTCAATATCCCGACGGCTTTTCTCTGACTGTGTATCTCTGAGAAAAGCACAGAAGCAAATAGATTTCAGGTGGACGCCTACACGCACTTGATGCTGTGGTTTCCTGAACATGTCCTTTGTGATCTCGCCTAAAAAATGTCATCTTGTACGAAAAGTTTGCATGGCGTGAAAGTGACCTGAATTTCAAAGCAGCAAGGAGGAAGGACTGCCTCGTTCTGCTTGCTGGCAGGACGCTTCCGGCAGCTTCCCTGGTGGTCTAGTGGATAGGATTCGGCGCTTTCACCGCCGCGGCCCGGGGTCAGGTCAGGGCACCAGTGCGTTTTCTGGCTATTTGAAATGCCAGCAATCAAAGCACCCGCGCGAAATAAAGCTTGCACCTCATCAACCTTTCAATTTTCCACACCGCTGCTGTTGCCTCAACAGTGAGCAGCGCATCATTCGGTACCGAGGTGCAGCATTCGGTTCCTTGCCTTCTATAAAATGCCTGCTGTTTCAAAGTCAGCAGGAAATGACATTGGGAACAAGACACTTTAAATGCCCTCATTTATGTGTACCTCACAGTGTCAGAGCAGTCACGGTTATTATCCATCTTCCATGTACTATTTTGCCGACTGCATCTCCCTAACAAACTTAGCTGATCACAGCACGGCTATCAGTCAACTCATTGCCAGTGTGAAAAATGCCACATTAGCAACGTGTGCAAGACTCGAATGACAGAGTAACTGGGCCGTGATAACTTATCCTGATATTCATGAGGCCTTAACATTCGCTGCATAAGACAATTCTACCTCTGGTTACCAACCCTCCTGCCATTGGAAAGCGTTTGTCTTTATTTCCTCTATCAAAACCCATTGTAATTTTGCAAGCCTCTATTAAATTTCCTCTTAGCCTCCAGAGGAAAGCAATCCCAGCTTCTCCACACTATCCCTCGGGCCACACTGTAAGACGTCAAACGGGTCCTGTATGGTTGATAGACATATATTTCAGCTACAGGGGTGTCAAAGGTTATGGGGAACGGGCGGCAAAGTTGCGTTGTGTCGAAGATCTCATCAGCCACGAACTTATTAAATGGCGGGCTCGAGGGGCCGAATGGCCCAATCCTGCTCCTATTTATTCTTTTGGGGAAGGTTAGTTTCTTAATTATGTAATTTTCGAGCAGCTAAACAACGTTGGAAGGAAACTCCCACGGGACGTAGAAAAGTGCAAAATCTTAGCTCTGCCGAGAGCTCATGCACCTGAGAGGTTAACCCTGTGTTTCTCTGTCCACAGATCTTCCAGGACCTTCGAAGTCTTTCCAGCATTTAATCAGCAATTCAAGATGCAAAATCTGCTGCATATTGCTTTTTATGTTAACGCAATGTCCCCGCTTGCATTAACAAAAGTCAAAAATAAATTGTAGCTACCAGAAAATAGGATATATTAAGTCGGCGTGAGTTGGTGGTTCAGGGGTAGAATTCTCGCCTGCCACGCGGGAGACCCGGGTTCGATTCCCGGCCAATGCAGTGAATTTTTTTAACAATTCATTTCATAGCAAGCACATCACATGAGCATAAATAATTTATTAGCTGTACCTGTGCAACTGCATCAAGGGTATGAATGTTCTGCTCCTGTTCCTGTGCAACAGCTTTGAGGGGCTGAATGGCATCCTGTTCCTGTGTAACAGGCTGGATTCTTATTCTGACAGACATTACATTGCTCACTTCCTCGTTAATCTCGTTGTGAGTATCCCCGCCTGTCACGCGGGAGACCGGGGTGAAATTCCCCGACGGGAAGGAATTTTAACATCCCCAATTTTAAACGTTTTGGCAGCACCTTAAAGCGCTCCTTGGAAAAGATCAACAGCGAAAGATTGAACCTAAAATAATTTTAAACGGTCAGGAACTGTATAAAAACCTCCTGCATCAATTCCTCGTTAGCATAGTGTTCTCCTTCTGTTTGTCTTTTGTGCGGAGCACTGCGGAACGAGAGAGGACAGGGAAATGCAGATAACAGCGGGAGAAAGCACGTCTGATCTTTCAAGTGGACAGCACTGGCACGATTGGCCGAATGGCCTCACACTGTACTGCACGCCTCCATGAATCATATGGATATCTGAGACATACTCACACAAAGTGAGCACACATCTGTGTTCGTGCATGTGTTTGAGTCTTTGTCTCAAGCAGTGCATTACTGTTTCCTCTGTATTGTCCTTGATATTTTGGTGCTGATTATTCAATATCCCGACGGCTTTTCTCTGACTGTGTATCTCTGAGATAAGCACAGAAGCAAATAGATTTCAGGTGGACGCCTACACGCACTTGATGCTGTGGTTTCCTGAACATGTCCTTTATGATCTCGCCTAAAAAATGTCATCTTGTACGAAAAGTTTGCCTGGCGTGAAAGTGACCTGAATTTCAAAGCAGCAAGGAGGAAAGACTGCCTTGTTCTGCTTGCTGGCAGGCCGCTTCTCACAGCTTCCCTGGTGGTCTAGTGGATAGGATTCGGCGCTTTCACCGCCGCGGCCCGGGTTCGATTCCCGGTCAGGGAACCAGTGCGTTTTCTGGCTGTTTGAAATGCCAGCAATCAAAACACCCGCGCGAAATAAAGCTTGCACCTGATCAACCTTTCAATTTTCCACACCGCTGCTTTTGCCTCAACAGGGAGCAGCGCATCATTCGGTACCGAGGTGCAGCATTCGCTTCCTTGCCTTCTATAAAATGCCTGCTGTTTCAAAGTCAGCAGGAAATGACATTGGGAACAAGACACTTTAAATGCCCACATTTATGTGTACCTCACAGTGTCAGAGCAGTCACGGTTATTATCCGTCTTCCATGTACTATTTTGCCGACTGCATCTCCCTAACAAACTTAGCTGATCACAGCACGGCTATCAGTCAACTCATTGCCAGTGTGAAAAATGCTACATTCGCAACGTGTGCAAGACTCGAATGACAGAGTAACTGGGCCGTGATAACTTATCCTGATATTCATGAGGCCTTAACATTCGCTGCATAAGACAATTCTACCTCTGGTTACCATCCCTCCTGCCATTGGAAAGCGTTTGTCTTTATTTCCTCTATCAAAACCCATTGTAATTTTGCAAGCCTCTATTAAATTTCCTCTTAGCCTCCAGAGGAAAGCAATCCCAGCTTCTCCACACTATCCCTCGGGCCACACTGTAAGACGTCAAACGGTTCTGTATGTCTGATAGACATATATTTCAGCTACAGGGGAGTCAAAGGTTATGGGGAACGGGCAGCAAAGTTGCGTTGTGTCGAAGATCTCATCAGCCACGAACTTATTAAATGGCGGGCTCGAGGGGCCGAATGGCCCAATCCTGCTCCTATTTATTCTTTTGGGGAAGGTTAGTTTCTTAATTAATAAATTTTCGAGCAGCTAAACAACGTTGGAAGGAAACTCCCACGGGACGTAGAAAAGTGCAAAATCTTAGCTCTGCCGAGAGCTCATGCACCTGAGAGGTTAACCCTGTGTTTCTCTGTCCACAGATCTTCCAGGACCTTCGAAGTGTTTCCAGCATTTAATCAGCAATTCCAGATGCAGTATCTGCTGCATTTTGCTTCTTATGTTAACGCAATGTCCCCGCTTGGATTAACAAAAGTCAAAAATAAATTGTAGCTGCCAGAAAATAGAATCTATTAAGTCGGCGTGCATTGGTGTTTCAGGGGTAGAATTCTCGCCTGCCACGCGGGAGACCCGGGTTCGATTCCCGGCCAATGCAGGCGAATTTTTTTAACAATTCATTTCATAGCAAGCACATCACATGAGCATAAATAATTTATTAGCTGTAGATGTGCAACTGCATCAAGGGTATGAATGTTCTGCTCCTGTTCCTGTGCAACAGCTTTGAGGGGCTGAATGGCATCCTGTTCCTGTGTAACAGGCTCGATTCTTACTCTGACAGACATTACATTGCTCACTTCCTCGTTAGTCTCGTTGTTAGTATCCCCGCCTGTTACGCGGGAGACCGGGGTGAAATTCCCCGACGGGAAGGAATTTTAACATACCCAATTTTAAACGTTTTGGCAGCACCTTAAAGCGCTCCTTGGAAAAGATCAACAGCGAAAGATTGAACCTAAAATAATTTTAAACGGTGAGGAACTGTATAAAAACCTCCTGCATCAATTCCTCGTTAGCACAGTGTTCTCCTTCTGTTTGTCTTTTGTGCGGGGCAATGCGGAACGAGAGAGGACAGGGAAATGCAGATAACAGCGGGAGAAAGCACGTCTGATCTTTCAAGTGGACAGCACTGGCACGATTGGCCGAATGGCCTCACACTGTACTGCACGCCTCCATGAATGATATGGATATCTGAGACATACTCACCCAAAGTGAGCACACATCTGTGTTCGTGCATGTGTTTGAGTCTTTGTTTCAAACAGTGCATTACTGTTTCCTTTATTTTGTCCTTGATATTTTGGTGCTGATTATTCAATATCCCGACGGCTTTTCTCTGACTGTGTATCTCTGAGAAAAGCACAGAAGCAAATAGATTTCAGGTGGACGCCTACACGCACTTGATGCTGTGGTTTCCTGAACATGTCCTTTGTGATCCTGCCTAAAAAATGTCATCTTGTACGAAAAGTTTGCATGGTGTGAAAGTGACCTGAATTTCAAAGCAGCAAGGAGGAAAGACTGCCTTGTTCTGCTTGCTGGCAGGACGCTTCCGGCAGCTTCCCTGGTGGTTTAGTGGATAGGATTCGGCGCTTTCACCGCCGCGGCCCGGGGTCAGGTCAGGGCACCAGTGCGTTTTCTGGCTATTTGAAATGCCAGCAATCAAAGCACTCGCGCGAAATAAAGCTTGCACCTCATCAACCTTTCAATTTTCCACACCGCTGCTGTTGCCTCAACAGTGAGCAGCGCATCATTCGGTACCGAGGTGCAGCATTCGCTTCCTTGCCTTCTATAAAATGCCTGCTGTTTCAAAGTCAGCAGGAAATGACATTGGGAACAAGACACTTTAAATGCCCACATTTATGTGTACCTCACAGTGTCAGAGCAGTCACGGTTATTATCCGTCTTCCATGTACTATTTTGCCGACTGCATCTCCCTAACAAACTTAGCTGTTCACAGCACGGCTATCAGTCAACTCATTGCCAGTGTGAAAAACGCCACATTAGCAACGTGTGCAAGACTCGAATGACAGAGTAACTGGGCCGTGATAACTTATCCTGATATTCATGAGGCCTTAACATTCGCTGCATAAGACAATTCTACCTCTGGTTACCATCCCTCCTGCCATTGGAAAGCGTTTGTCTTTATTTCCTCTATCAAAACCCATTGTAATTTTGCAAGCCTCTATTAAATTTCCTCTTAGCCTCCAGAGGAAAGCAATCCCAGCTTCTCCACACTATCCCTCGGGCCACACTGTAAGACGTCAAACGGGTTCTGTATGTCTGATAGACATATATTTCAGCGACAGGGGAGTTAAAAGTTATGGGGAACGGGCGGCAAAGTTGCGTTGTGTCGAAGATCTCATCAGCCACGAACTTATTAAATGGCGGGCTCGAGGGGCCGAATGGCCCAATCCTGCTCCGATTTATTCTTTTGGGGAAGGTTAGTTTCTTAATTATGTAATTTTCGAGCAGCTAAACAACGTTGGAAGGAAACTCCCACGGGACGTAGAAAAGTGCAAAATCTTAGCTCTGCCGAGAGCTCATGCACCTGAGAGGTTAACCCTGTGTTTCTCTGTCCACAGATCTTCCAGGACCTTCGAAGTGTTTCCAGCATTTAATCAACAATTCCAGATGCAGTATCTGCTGCATTTTGCTTTTTATGTTAACGCAATGGCCCCGCTTGTATTAACAAAAGTCAAAAATAAATTGTAGCTAGCATAATATAGAATCTGTTAAGTCGGCGTGCATTGGTGGTTCAGGGGTAGAATTCTCGCCTGCCACGCGGGAGACCGGGTTCGATTCCCGGCCAATGCAAGCGAACTTTTTTAACAATTCATTTCATAGCAAACACATGAGCATAAATAATTTATTAGCTGTACCTGTGCAACTGCATCAAGGGTATGAATGTTCTGCTCCTGTTCCTGTGCAACAGCTTTGAGGGGCTGAATGGCATCCTGTTCCTGTGTAACAGGCTCGATTCTTACTCTGACAGACATTGCATTGCTCACTTCCTCGTTAGTCTCGTTGTGAGTATCCCCGCCTGTCACGCGGGAGACCGGGGTGAAATTCCCCGACGGGAAGGAATTTTAACATACCCAATTTTAAACGTTTTGGCAGCACCTTAAAGCGCTCCTTGGAAAAGATCAACAGCGAAAGATTGAACCTAAAATAATTTTAAACGCTGAGGAACTGTATTAAAACCTCCTGCATCAATTCCTCGTTAGCATAGTGTTCTCCTTCAGTTTGTCTTTTGTGCGGGGCAATGCGGAACGAGAGAGGACAGGGAAATGCAGATAACAGCGGGAGAAAGCACGTCTGATCTTTCAAGTGGACAGCACTGGCACGATTGGCCGAATGGCCTCACACTGTCCTGCACGCCTCCATGAATGATATGGATATCTGAGACATACTCACCCAAAGTGAGCACACATCTGTGTTCGTGCATGTGTTTGAGTCTTTGTCTCAAGCAGTGCATTACTGTTTCCTCTGTATTGTCCTTGATATTTTGGTGCTGATTATTCAATATCCCGACGGCTTTTCTCTGACTGTGTATCTCTGAGAAAAGCACAGAAGCAAATAGATTTCAGGTGGACGCCTACACGCACTTGATGCTGTGGTTTCCTGAACATGTCCTTTGTGATCTCGCCTAAAAAATGTCATCTTGTACGAAAAGTTTGCATGGCGTGAAAGTGACCTGAATTTCAAAGCAGCAAGGAGGAAAGACTGCCTTGTTCTGCTTGCTGGCAGGACGCTTCCGGCAGCTTCCCTGGTGGTCTAGTGGATAGGATTCGGCTCTTTCACCGCCGCGGCCCGGGGTCAGGTCAGGGCACCAGTGCGTTTTCTGGCTATTTGAAATGCCAGCAATCAAAGCACCCGCGCGAAATAAAGCTTGCACCTCATCAACCTTTCAATATTCCACACCGCTGCTGTTGCCTCAACAGTGAGCAGCGCATCATTCGGTACCGAGGTGCAGCATTCGGTTCCTTGCCTTCTATAAAATGCCTGCTGTTTCAAAGTCAGCAGAAAATGACATTGGGAACAAGACACTTTAAATGCCCTCATTTATGTGTACCTCACAGTGTCAGAGCAGTCACGGTTATTATCCATCTTCCATGTACTATTTTGCCGACTGCATCTCCCTAACAAACTTAGCTGATCACAGCACGGCTATCAGTCAACTCATTGCCAGTGTGAAAAATGCCACATTAGCAACGTGTGCAAGACTCGAATGACAGAGTAACTGGGCCGTGATAACTTATCCTGATATTCATGAGGCCTTAACATTCGCTGCATAAGACAATTCTACCTCTGGTTACCAACCCTCCTGCCATTGGAAAGCGTTTGTCTTTATTTCCTCTATCAAAACCCATTGTAATTTTGCAAGCCTCTATTAAATTTCCTCTTAGCCTCCAGAGGAAAGCAATCCCAGCTTCTCCACACTATCCCTCGGGCCACACTGTAAGACGTCAAACGGGTCCTGTATGTTTGATAGACATATATTTCAGCTACAGGGGAGTCAAAGGTTATGGGGAACGGGCGGCAAAGTTGCGTTGTGTCGAAGATCTCATCAGCCACGAACTTATTAAATGGCGGGCTCGAGGGGCCGAATGGCCCAATCCTGCTCCTATTTATTCTTTTGGGGAAGGTTAGTTTCTTAATTATGTAATTTTCGAGCAGCTAAACAACGTTGGAAGGAAACTCCCACGGGACGTATAAAAGTGCAAAATCTTAGCTCTGCCGAGAGCTCATGCACCTGAGAGGTTAACCCTGTGTTTCTCTGTCCACAGATCTTCCAGGACCTTCGAAGTGTTTCCAGCATTTAATCAGCAATTCCAGATGCAAAATCTGCTGCATATTGCTTTTTATGTTAACGCAATGTCCCCGCTTGCATTAACAAAAGTCAAAAATAAATTGTAGCTACCAGAAAATAGAATCTATTAAGTCGGCGTGCATTGGTGGTTCAGGGGTAGAATTCTCGCCTGCCACGCGGGAGACCCGGGTTCGATTCCCGGCCAATGCAGTGAATTTTTTTAACAATTCATTTCATAGCAAACACATCACATGAGCATAAATAATTTATTAGCTGTACCTGTGCAACTGCATCAAGGGTATGAATGTTCTGCTCCTGTTCCTGTGCAACAGCTTTGAGGGGCTGAATGGCATCCTGTTCTCTGTGTAACAGGCTCGATTCTTACTCTGACAGACATTACATTGCTCACTTCCTCGTTAGTCTCGTTGTGAGTATCCCCGCCTGTCACGCGGGAGACCGGGGTGAAATTCCCCGACGGGAAGGAATTTTAACATACCCAATTTTAAACGTTTTGGCAGCACCTTAAAGCGCTCCTTGGAAAAGATCAACAGCGAAAGATTGAACCTAAAATAATTTTAAACGGTGAGGAACTGTATAAAAATCTCCTGCATCAATTCCTCGTTAGCATCGTGTTCTCCTTCTGTTTGTCTTTTGTGCGGGGCAATGCGGAACGAGAGAGGACAGGGAAATGCAGATAACAGCGGGAGAAAGCACGTCTGATCTTTCAAGTGGACAGCACTGGCACGATTGGCCGAATGGCCTCACACTGTACTGCACGCCTCCATGAATGATATGGATATCTGAGACATACTCACCCAAAGTGAGCACACATCTGTGTTCGTGCATGTGTTTGAGTCTTTGTTTCAAGCAGTGCATTACTGTTTCCTCTGTATTGTCCTTGATATTTTGGTGCTGATTATTCAATATCCCGACGGCTTTTCTCTGACTGTGTATCTCTGAGAAAAGCACAGAAGCAAATAGATTTCAGGTGGACGCCTACACGCACTTGATGCTGTGGTTTCCTGAACATGTCCTTTGTGATCTCGCCTAATAAATGTCATCTTGTACGAAAAGTTTGCATGGCGTGAAAGTGACCTGAATTTCAAAGCAGCAAGGAGGAAAGACTGCCTTGTTCTGCTTGCTGGCAGGACGCTTCCGGCAGCTTCCCTGGTGGTTTAGTGGATAGGAATCGGCGCTTTCACCGCCGCGGCCCGGGGTCAGGTCAGGGCACCAGTGCGTTTTCTGGCTATTTGAAATGCCAGCAATCAAAGCACCCGCGCGAAATAAAGCTTGCACCTCATCAACCTTTCAATTTTCCACACCGCTGCTTTTGCCTCAACAGTGAGTAGCGCATCATTCGGTACCGAGGTGCAGCATTCGCTTCCTTGCCTTCTATAAAATGCCTGCTGTTTCAAAGTCAGCAGGAAATGACATTGGGAACAAGACACTTTAAATGCCCACATTTATGTGTACCTCACAGTGTCAGAGCAGTCACGGTTATTATCCGTCTTCCATGTACTATTTTGCCGACTGCATTTCCTAACAAACTTAGCTGATCACAGCACGGCTATCAGTCAACTCATTGCCAGTGTGAAAAATGCCACATTAGCAACGTGTGCAAGACTCGAATGACAGAGTAACTGGGCCGTGATAACTTATCCTGATATTCATGAGGCCTTAACATTCGCTGCATAAGACAATTCTACCTCTGGTTACCATCCCTCCAGCCATTGGAAAGCGTTTGTCTTTAGTCCTCTATCAAAACCCATTGTAATTTTGCAAGCCTCTATTAAATTTCCTCTTAGCCTCCAGAGGAAAGCAATCCCAGCTTCTGCACACTATCCCTCGGGCCACACTGAAAGACGTCAAACGGATTCTGTATGTTTGATAGACATATATTTCAGCTACAGGGGAGTCAAAGGTTATGGGGAACGGGCGGCAAAGTTGCGTTGTGTCGAAGATCTCATCAGCCACGAACTTATTAAATGGCGGGCTCGAGGCGCCGAATGGCCCAATCATGCTCCTATTTATTCTTTTGGGGAAGGTTAGTTTCTTAATTATGTAATTTTCGAGCAGCTAAACAACGTTGGAAGGAAACTCCCACGGGACGTAGAAAAGTGCAAAATCTTAGCTCTGCCGAGAGCTCATGCACCTGAGAGGTTAACCCTGTGTTTCTCTGTCCACAGATCTTCCAGGACCTTCGAAGTGTTTCCAGCATTTAATCAGCAATTCCAGATGCAGTATCTGCTGCATTTTGCTTTTTATGTTAACGCAATGGCCCCGCTTGTATTAACAAAAGTCAAAAATAAATTGTAGCTACCATAATATAGAATCTGTTAAGTCGGCGTGCATTGGTGGTTCAGGAGTAGAATTCTCGCCTGCCACGCGAGTGACTGGGGTTCGATTCCCGGCCAATGCAGGCGAATTTTTTTAACAATTCATTTCATAGCAAGCACATCACATGAGCATAAATAATTTATTAGCTGTACCTGTGCAACTGCATCAAGGGTATGAATGTTCTGCTCCTGTTCCTGTGCAACAGCTTTGAGGGGCTGAATGGCATCCTGTTCCTGTGTAACAGGCTCGATTCTTACTCTGACAGACATTACATTGCTCACTTTCTCGTTAGTCTCGTTGTGAGTATCCCCGCCTGTCACGCGGGAGACCGGGGTGAAATTCCCCGACGGGAAGGAATTTTAACATACCCAATTTTAAACGTTTTGGCAGCACCTTAAAGAGCTCCTTGGAAAAGATCAACAGCGAAAGATTGAACCTAAAATAATTTTAAACGCTGAGGAACTGTATTAAAACCTCCTGCATCAATTCCTCGTTAGAATAGTGTTCTCCTTCAGTTTGTCTTTTGTGCGGGGCAATGCGGAACGAGAGAGGACAGGGAAATGCAGATAACAGCGGGAGAAAGCACGTCTGATCTTTCAAGTGGACAGCACTGGCACGATTGGCCGAATGGCCTCACACTGTCCTGCACGCCTCCATGAATGATATGGATATCTGAGACATACTCACCCAAAGTGAGCACACATCTGTGTTCGTGCATGTGTTTGAGTCTTTGTCTCAAGCAGTGCATTACTGTTTCCTCTGTATTGTCCTTGATATTTTGGTGCTGATTATTCAATATCCCGACGGCTTTTCTCTGACTGTGTATCTCTGAGAAAAGCACAGAAGCAAATAGATTTCAGGTGGACGCCTACACGCACTTGATGCTGTGGTTTCCTGAACATGTCCTTTGTGATCTCGCCTAAAAAATGTCATCTTGTACGAAAAGTTTGCATGGCGTGAAAGTGACCTGAATTTCAAAGCAGCAAGGAGGAAAGACTGCCTTGTTCTGCTTGCTGGCAGGACGCTTCCGGCAGCTTCCCTGCTGGTTTAGTGGATAGGATTCGGCGCTTTCACCGCCGCGGCCCGGGGTCAGGTCAGGGCACCAGTGCGTTTTCTGGCTATTTGAAATGCCAGCAATCAAAGCACCCGCGCGAAATAAAGCTTGCACCTCATCAACCTTTCAATTTTCCACACCGCTGCTGTTGCCTCAACAGTGAGCAGCGCATCATTCGGTACCGAGGTGCAGCATTCGGTTCCTTGCCTTCTATAAAATGCCTGCTGTTTCAAAGTCAGCAGGAAATGACATTGGGAACAAGACACTTTAAATGCCCTCATTTATGTGTACCTCACAGTGTCAGAGCAGTCACGGTTATTATCCATCTTCCATGTACTATTTTGCCGACTGCATCTCCCTAACAAACTTAGCTGATCACAGCACGGCTATCAGTCAACTCATTGCCAGTGTGAAAAATGCCACATTAGCAACGTGTGCAAGACTCGAATGACAGAGTAACTGGGCCGTGATAACTTATCCTGATATTCATGAGGCCTTAACATTCGCTGCATAAGACAATTCTACCTCTGGTTACCAACCCTCCTGCCATTGGAAAGCGTTTGTCTTTATTTCCTCTATCAAAACCCATTGTAATTTTGCAAGCCTCAATTAAATTTCCTCTTAGCCTCCAGAGGAAAGCAATCCCAGCTTCTCCACACTATCCCTCGGGCCACACTGTAAGACGTCAAACGGGTCCTGTATGTTTGATAGACATATATTTCAGCTACAGGGGTGTCAAAGGTTATGGGGAACGGGCGGCAAAGTTGCGTTGTGTCGAAGATCTCATCAGCCACGAACTTATTAAATGGCGGGCTCGAGGGGCCGAATGGCCCAATCCTGCTCCTATTTATTCTTTTGGGGAAGGTTAGTTTCTTAATTATGTAATTTTCGAGCAGCTAAACAACGTTGGAAGGAAACTCCCACGGGACGTAGAAAGGTGCAAAATCTTAGCTCTGCCGAGAGCTCATGCACCTGAGAGGTTAACCCTGTGTTTCTCTGTCCACAGATCTTCCAGGACCTTCGAAGTCTTTCCAGCATTTAATCAGCAATTCAAGATGCAAAATCTGCTGCATATTGCTTTTTATGTTAACGCAATGTCCCCGCTTGCATTAACAAAAGTCAAAAATAAATTGTAGCTACCAGAAAATAGGATATATTAAGTCGGCGTGAGTTGGTGGTTCAGGGGTAGAATTCTCGCCTGCCACGCGGGAGACCCGGGTTCGATTCCCGGCCAATGCAGTGAATTTTTTTAACAATTCATTTCATAGCAAGCACATCACATGAGCATAAATAATTTATTAGCTGTACCTGTGCAACTGCATCAAGGGTATGAATGTTCTGCTCCTGTTCCTGTGCAACAGCTTTGAGGGGCTGAATGGCATCCTGTTCCTGTGTAACAGACTGGATTCTTATTCTGACAGACATTACATTGCTCACTTCCTCGTTAATCTCGTTGTGAGTATCCCCGCCTGTCACGCGGGAGACCGGGGTGAAATTCCCCGACGGGAAGGAATTTTAACATCCCCAATTTTAAACGTTTTGGCAGCACCTTAAAGCGCTCCTTGGAAAAGATCAACAGCGAAAGATTGAACCTAAAATAATTTTAAACGGTGAGGAACTGTATAAAAACCTCCTGCATCAATTCCTCGTTAGCATAGTGTTCTCCTTCTGTTTGTCTTTTGTGCGGAGCACTGCGGAACGAGAGCGGACAGGGAAATGCAGATAACAGCGGGAGAAAGCACGTCTGATCTTTCAAGTGGACAGCACTGGCACGATTGGCCGAATGGCCTCACACTGTACTGCACGCCTCCATGAATCATATGGATATCTGAGACATACTCACACAAAGTGAGCACACATCTGTGTTCGTGCATGTGTTTGAGTCTTTGTCTCAAGCAGTGCATTACTGTTTCCTCTGTATTGTCCTTGATATTTTGGTGCTGATTATTCAATATCCCGACGGCTTTTCTCTGACTGTGTATCTCTGAGATAAGCACAGAAGCAAATAGATTTCAGGTGGACGCCTACACGCACTTGATGCTGTGGTTTCCTGAACATGTCCTTTATGATCTCGCCTAAAAAATGTCATCTTGTACGAAAAGTTTGCCTGGCGTGAAAGTGACCTGAATTTCAAAGCAGCAAGGAGGAAAGACTGCATTGTTCTGCTTGCTGGCAGGACGCTTTACGCAGCTTTCCTGGTGGTCTAGTGGATAGGATTCGGCGCTTTCACAGTCGCGGCCCGGGGTCGATTCCCGCTCAGTGGAACCAGTGCGTTTACTGGCTGTTTGAAATGCCAGCAATCAAAGCACCCGCGCAAAACAATGCTTGAACCTTTCAATTTTTCACACCGCTGCTGTTGCCTCAACAGGGAGCAGCGCATCATTCGGTACCGAGTTGCAGCATTCGCTTCCTTGCCTTCTATAAAATGCCTGCTGTTTCAAAGTCAGCAGGAAATGACATTGGGAACAAGACACTTTAAATGCCCACATTTATGTGTACCTCACAGTGTCAGAGCAGTCACGGTTATTATCCGTCTTCCATGTACTATTTTGCCGACTGCATCTCCCTAACAAACTTAGCTGATCACAGCACGGCTATCAGTCAACTCATTGCCAGTGTGAAAAATGCCACATTCGCAACGTGTGCAAGACTCGAATGACAGAGTAACTGGGCCGTGATAACTTATCCTGATATTCATGAGGCCTTAACATTCGCTGCATAAGACAATTCTACCTCTGGTTACCATCCCTCCTGCCATTGGAAAGCGTTTGTCTTTATTTCCTCTATCAAAACCCATTGTAATTTTGCAAGCCTCTATTAAATTTCCTCTTAGCCTCCAGAGGAAAGCAATCCCAGCTTCTCCACACTATCCCTCGGGCCACACTGTAAGACGTCAAACGGTTCTGTATGTCTGATAGACATATATTTCAGCTACAGGGGAGTCAAAGGTTATGGGGAACGGGCAGCAAAGTTGCGTTGTGTCGAAGATCTCATCAGCCACGAACTTATTAAATGGCGGGCTCGAGGGGCCGAATGGCCCAATCCTGCTCCTATTTATTCATTTGGGGAAGGTTAGTTTCTTAATTAATACATTTTCGAGCAGCTAAACAACGTTGGAAGGAAACTCCCACGGGACGTAGAAAAGTGCAAAATCTTAGCTCTGCCGAGAGCTCATGCACCTGAGAGGTTAACCCTGTGTTTCTCTGTCCACAGATCTTCCAGGACCTTCGAAGTGTTTCCAGCATTTAATCAGCAATTCCAGATGCAGTATCTGCTGCATTTTGCTTCTTATGTTAACGCAATGTCCCCGCTTGCATGAACAAAAGTCAAAAATGAATTGTAGCTGCCAGAAAATAGAATCTATTAAGTCGGCGTGCATTGGTGGTTCAGGGGTAGAATTCTCGCCTGCCACGCGGGAGACCCGGGTTCGATTCCCGGCCAATGCAGGCGAATTTTTTTAACAATTCATTTCATAGCAAGCACATCACATGAGCATAAATAATTTATTAGCTGTACCTGTGCAACTGCATCAAGGGTATGAATGTTCTGCTCCTGTTCCTGTGCAACAGCTTTGAGGGGCTGAATGGCATCCTGTTCCTGTGTAACAGGCTCGATTCTTACTCTGACAGACATTACATTGCTCACTTCCTCGTTAATCTCGTTGTGAGTATCCCCGCCTGTCACGCGGGAGACCGGGGTGAAATTCCCCGACGGGAAGGAATTTTAACATCCCCAATTTTAAACGTTTTGGCAGCACCTTAAAGCGCTCCTTGGAAAAGATCAACAGCGAAAGATTGAACCTAAAATAATTTTAAACGGTGAGGAACTGTATAAAAACCTCCTGCATCAATTCCTCGTTAGCATAGTGTTCTCCTTCTGTTTGTCTTTTGTGCGGAGCACTGCGGAACGAGAGAGGACAGGGAAATGCAGATAACAGCGGGAGAAAGCACGTCTGATCTTTCAAGTGGACAGCACTGGCACGATTGGCCGAATGGCCTCACACTGTACTGCACGCCTCCATGAATCATATGGATATCTGAGACATACTCACACAAAGTGAGCACACATCTGTGTTCGTGCATGTGTTTGAGTCTTTGTCTCAAGCAGTGCATTACTGTTTCCTCTGTATTGTCCTTGATATTTTGGTGCTGATTATTCAATATCCCGACGGCTTTTCTCTGACTGTGTATTTCTGAGATAAGCACAGAAGCAAATAGATTTCAGGTGGACGCCTACACGCACTTGATGCTGTGGTTTCCTGAAGATGTCCTTTGTGATCTCGCCTAAACAATGTCATCTTGTACGAAAAGTTTGCATGGAGTGAAAGAGACCTGAATTTCAAAGCAGCAAGGAGGAAAGACTGCCTTGTTCTGCTTGCTGGCAGGACGCTTCCGGCAGCTTCCCTGGTGGTTTAGTGGATAGGATTCGGCGCTTTCACCGCCGAGGCCCGGGGTCAGGTCAGGGCACCAGTGCGTTTTCTGGCTATTTGAAATGCCAGCAATCAAAGCACCCGCGCGAAATAAAGCTTGCACCTCATCAACCTTTCAATTTTCCACACCGCTGCTGTTGCCTCAACAGTGAGCAGCGCATCATTCGGTACCGAGGTGCAGCATTCGCTTCCTTGCCTTCTATAAAATGCCTGCTGTTTCAAAGTCAGCAGGAAATGACATTGGGAACAAGACACTTTAAATGCCCACATTTATGTGTACCTCACAGTGTCAGAGCAGTCACGGTTATTATCCGTCTTCCATGTACTATTTTGCCGACTGCATCTCCCTAACAAACTTAGCTGATCACAGCACGGCTATCAGTCAACTCATTGCCAGTGTGAAAAATGCCACATTAGCAACGTGTGCAAGACTCGAATGACAGAGTAACTGGGCCGTGATAACTTATCCTGATATTCATGAGTACTTAACATTCGCTGCATAAGACAATTCTACCTCTGGTTACCATCCCTCCTGCCATTGGAAAGCGTTTGTCTTTATTTCCTCTATCAAAACCCATTGTAATTTTGCAAGCCTCTATTAAATTTCCTCTTTGCCTCCAGAGTAAAGCAATCCCAGCTTCTCCACACTATCCCTCGGCCACACTGTAAGACATAAACGGGTTCTGTATGTCTGATAGACATATATTTCAGCTACAGGGGAGTCAAAGGTTATGGGGAACGGGCGGCAAAGTTGCGTTGTGTCGAAGATCTCATCAGCCACGAACTTATTAAATGGCGGGCTCGAGGGGCCGAATGGCCCATTCCTGCTCCTATTTATTCTTTTGGGGAAGGTTAGTTTCTTAATTATGTAATTTTCGAGCAGCTAAACAACGTTGGAAGGAAACTCCCACGGGACGTAGAAAAGTGCAAAATCTTAGCTCTGCCGAGAGCTCATGCACCTGAGAGGTTAACCCTGTGTTTCTCTGTCCACAGATCTTCCAGGACCTTCGAAGTGTTTCCAGCATTTAATCAGCAATTCCAGATGCAGTATCTGCTGCATATTGCTTTTTATGTTAAGGCAATGTCCCCGCTTGTATTAACAAAAGTCAAAAATAAATTGTAGCTACCAGAAAATAGATTCTATTAAGTTGGCGTGAGCTGGTGGCTCAGGGGTAGAATTCTCGATTGCCACGCGGGAGACCCGGGTTCGATTCCCGGCCAAAGCAGTGAATTTTTTTAACAATTCATTTCATCGCAAGCACATCACATGAGCATAAATAATTTATTAGCTGTACCTGTGCAACTGCATCAAGGGTATGAATGTTCTGCTCCTGTTCCTGTGCAACAGGTTTGAGGGGCTGAATGGCATCCTGTTCCTGTGTAACAGGCTCGATTCTTACTCTGACAGACATTACATTGCTCACTTCCTCGTTCGTCTCGTTGTGAGCATCCCCGCCTGTCACGCGGGAGACCGGGGTGAAATTCCCCGACGGGAAGGAATTTTAACATACCCAATTTTAAACGTTTTGGCAGCACCTTAAAGCGCTCCTTGGAAAAGATCAACAGCGAAAGATTGAACCTAAAATAAATTTAAACGGTGACGAACTGTATAAAAACCTCCTGCATCAATTCCTCGTTAGCATAGTGTTCTCCTTCTGTTTGTCTTTTGTGCGGGGCAATGCGGAACGAGAGAGGACAGGGAAATGCAGATAACAGCGGGAGAAAGCACGTCTGATCTTTCAAATGGACAGCACTGGCACGATTGGCCGAATGGCCTCACACTGTACTGCACGCCTCCTTGAATCATATGGATATCTGAGACATACTCACCCAAAGTGAGCACACATCTGTGTTCGTGCATGTGTTTGAGTCTTTGTCTCAAGCAGTGCATTACTGTTCCCTCTGTATTGTCCTTGATATTTTGGTGCTGATTATTCAATATCCCGACGGCTTTTCTCTGACTGTGTATCTCTGAGAAAAGCACAGAAGCAAATAGATTTCAGGTGGACGCCTACACGCACTTGATGCTGTGGTTTCCTGAACATGTCCTTTGTGAACTCGCCTAAAAAATGTCATCTTGTACGAAAAGTTTGCATGGCGTGAAAGTGACCTGAATTTCAAAGCAGCAAGGAGGAAAGACTGCCTTGTTCTGCTTGCTGGCAGGACGCTTCTCACAGCTTCCCTGGTGGTTTAGTGGATAGGATTCGGCGCTTTCACCGCCGCGGCCCGGGGTCAGGTCAGGGCACCAGTGCGTTTTCTGGCTATTTGAAATGCCAGCAATCAAAGCACCCCCGCGAAATAATGCTTGCACCTCATCAACCTTTCAATTTTCCACACCGCTGCTGTTGCCTCAGCAGTGACCAGCGCATCATTCGGTACCGAGGTGCAGCATTCGCTTCCTTGCCTTCTATAAAATGCCTGCTGTTTCAAAGTCAGCAGGAAATGACATTGGGAACAAGACACTTTAAATGCCCACATTTATGTGTACCTCACAGTGTCAGAGCAGTCACGGTTATTATCCGTCTTCCATGTACTATTTTGCCGACTGCATCTCCCTAACAAACTTAGCTGATCACAGCACGGCTATCAGTCAACTCATTGCCAGTGTGAAAAATGCCACATTAGCAACGTGTGCAAGACTCGAATGACAGAGCAACTGGGCCGTGATAACTTATCCTGATATTCATGAGGCCTTAACATTCGCTGCATAAGACAATTCTACCTCTGGTTACCATCCCTCCTGCCATTGGAAAGCGTTTGTCTTTATTTACTCTATCAAAACCCATTGTAATTTTGCATTCCTCTATTAAATTTCCTCTTAGCCTCCAGAGGAAAGCAATCCCAGCTTCTCCACACTATCCCTCGGGCCACACTGTAAGACGTCAAACGGGTTCTGTATGTCTGATAGACATATATTTCAGCTGCAGGGGAGTCAAAGGTTATGGGGAACGGGCGGCAAAGTGGCGTTGTGTCGAAGATCTCATCAGCCACGAACTTATTAAATGGCGGGCTCGAGGGGCCGAATGGCCCAATCCTGCTCCTATTTATTCTTTTGGGGAAGGTTAGTTTCTTAATTATGTAATTTTCGAGCAGCTAAACAACGTTGGAAGGAAACTCCCACGGGACGTAGAAAAGTGCAAAATCTTAGCTCTGCCGAGAGCTCATGCACCTGAGAGGTTAACCCTGTGTTTCTCTGTCCACAGATCTTCTAGGATCTTCGAAGTGTTTCCAGCATTTAATCAGCAATTCCAGATGCAGTATCTGCTGCATGTTGGTTTTTATGTTAACGCAATGTCCCCGCTTGTATTAGCAAAAGTCAAAAATAAATTGTAGCTACGAGAAAATAGAATTGATCAAGTCGGCGTGCATTGGTGGTTCAGGGGTAGAATTCTCGCCTGCCACGCGGGAGACACGGGTTCGATTGCCGGCCAATGCAGCCGAATTTTTTTAACAATTCATTTCATAGCAAGCACATCACATGAGCATAAATAATTTATCAGCTGTACCTGTGCAACTTCATCAAGGGTATGAATGTTCTGCTCCTGTTCCTGTGCAACAGCTTTGAGGGGCTGAATCGCATCCTGTTCCTGTGTAACAGGCTCGATTCTTACTCTGACAGACATTACATTGCTCACTTCCTCGTTAGTCTCGTTGTGAGTATCCCCGCCTGTCACGCTGGAGACCGGGGTGAAATTCCCCGACGGGAAGGAATTTTAACATCCCCAATTTTAAACGTTTTGGCAGCACCTTCAAGCGCTCCTTGGAAAAGATCAACAGCGAAAGATTGAACCTAAAATAATTTTAAACGGTGAGGAACTGTATAAAAACCTCCTGCATCAATTCCTCGTTCGCATAGTGTTCTCCTTCTGTTTGTCTTTTGTGCGGGGAACTGCGGAACGAGAGAGGACAGGGAAATGCAGATAACAGCGGGAGAAAGCACGTCTGACCTTTCAAGTGGACAGCACTGGCACGATTGGCCGAATGGCCTCACACTGTACTGCACGCCTCCATGGATCATATGGATATCTGAGACATACTCACCCAAAGTGAGCACACATCTGTGTTCGTGCATGTGTTTGAGTCTTTGTCTCAAGCAGTGCATTACTGTTACCTCTGTATTGTCCTTGATATTTTGGTGCTGATTATTCAATATCCCGACGGCTTTTCTCTGACTGTGTATCTCTGAGAAACGCACAGAAGCAAATAGGTTTCAGGTGGACGCCTACACGCACTTGATGCTGTGGTTTCCTGAACATGCCCTTTGTGATCTCGCCTAAAAAATGTCATCTTGTACGAAAAGTTTGCATGGCGTGAAAGTGACCTGAATTTCAAAGCAGCAAGGAGGAAAGACTGCCTTGTTCTGCTTGCTGGCAGGATGCTTCTCGCAGCTTCCCTGGTGGTTTAGTGGATAGAATTCGGCGCTTCACCGCCGCGGCCCAGTGTTCGATTGCTGTGTCAGGAAACCAGTGCGTTTCTGGCTATTTGAAATGCCAGCAATCAAAGTACCCGCGCGAAATAATGCTTGCACCTCATCAACCTTTCAACTTTCCACACCGCTGCTGTTGCCTCAACAGTGAGCAGCGCATCATTCGGTACCGAGGTGCAGCATTCGCTTCCTTGCCTTCTATAAAATGCCTGCTGTTTCAAAGTCAGCAGGAAATGACATTGGGAACAAGACACTTTAAATGCCCACATTTATGTGTACCTCACAGTGTCAGAGCAGTCACGGTTATTATCCGTCTTCCATGTACTATTTTGCCGACTGCATCTCCCTAACAAACTTAGCTGATCACAGCACGGCTATCAGTCATCTCATTGCCAGTGTGAAAAATGCCACATTAGCAACGTGTGCAAGACTCGAATGACAGAGTAACTGGGCCGTGATAACTTATCCTGATATTCATGAGGCCTTAACATTCGCTGCATAAGACAATTCTACCTCTGGTTACCATCCCTCCTGCCATTGGAAAGCGTTTGTCTTTATTTCCTCTATCAAAACCCATTGTAATTTTGCAAGCCTCTATTAAATTTCCTCTTAGCCTCCAGAGGAAAACAATCCCAGCTTCTCCACACTATCCCTCGGGCCACACTGTAAGACGTCAAACGGGTTCTGTATGTCTGATAGACATATATTTCAGCTACAGGGGAGTCAAAGGTTAAGGGGAACGGGCGGCAAAGTTGCGTTGTGTCGAAGATCTCATCAGCCACGAACTTATTAAATGGCGGGCTCGAGGGGCCGAATGGCCCAATCCTGCTCCTATTTATTCTTTTGGGGAAGGTTAGTTTCTTAATTATGTAATTTTCGAGCAGCTAAACAACGTTGGAAGGAAACTCCCACGGGACGTAGAAAAGTGCAAAATCTTAGCTCTGCCGAGAGCTCATGCACCTGAGAGGTTAACCCTGTGTTTCTCTGTCCACAGATCTTCCAGGACCTTCGAAGTGTTTCCAGCATTTAATCAGCAATTCCAGATGCAGTATCTGCTGCATATTGCTTTTTATGTTAACGCAATGTCCCCGCTTGTATTAACAAATGTCAAAAATAAATTGTAGCTACCAGAAAATAGAATCGATTAAGTCGGCGTGCATTGCTGGTTCAGGGGTAGAATTCTCGCCTGCAACGCGGGAGACCCGGGTTCGATTCCCGGCCAATGCAGGCGAACTTTTTTAACAATTCATTTCATAGCAAGCACATCACATGAGCATAAATAATTTATTAGCTGTACCTGTGCAACTGCATCAAGGGTATGAATATTCTGCTTCTGTTCCTGTGCAACAGCTTTGAGGGGCTGAATGGCATCCTGTTCCTGTGTAACAGACTCGATTCGTACTCTGACAGACATTACATTGCTCACTTCCTCGTTAGTCTCGTTGTGAGTATCCCCGCCTGTCACGCGGGAGACCGGGGTGAAATTCCCCGACGGGAAGGAATTCTGACATCCCCAATTTTAAACGTTTTGGCAGCACCTTCAAGCGCTCCTTGGAAAAAATCAACAGCGAAAGATTGAACCTAAAATAATTTTAAACGGTCAGGAACTGTATAAAAATCTCCTGCATCAATTCCTCGTTGGCATAGTGGATTATTGTTTCCTCTGTATTGTCCTTGATATTTTGGTGCTGAGTATTCAATATCCCGACGGCTTTTCTCTGACTGTGTATCTCTGAGAAAAGCACAAAAGCAAATAGATTTCAGGTGGACGCCTACACGCACCTGATGCTGTGGTTTCCTGAACATGTACTTTGTGATCTCGCCTAAAGAATGTCATCTTGTACGAAAAGTTTGCCTGGCGTGAAAGTGACCTGAATTTCAAAGCAGCAAGGAGGAAAGACTGCCTTGTTCTGCTTGCTGGCAGGGCGCTTTCCGCAGCTTCCCTGGTGGTCTAGTGGTTAGGATTCGGCGCTTTTACCGCCGCGGCCAGTGTTCGATTCCCGGTCAGGAAACCAGTGCGTTTTCTGGCTGTTTGAAATGCCAGCAATCAAAGCACCCGCGCGAAACAATGCTTGCACCTCATCAACCTTTCAATTTTCCACACCGCTGCTGTTGCCTCAACAGTCAGCAGCGCATCATTCGGTACCGAGGTGCAGCATTCGCTTCCTTGCCTTCTGAAAAATGCCTGCTCTTTCAAAGTCAGCAGGAAATGACATTGCGAACAAGACACTTTAAATGCCCACATTTATGTGTGATGCGCTATCAATTACTCATAAAAGACGGAGAGTTAGGAGAGTAACTCAAGGCTTTTATTAGCAAAGAACAAAGCATGCCTCTCGTGGTTGACTGGGTTCCAAGAAGGCAGGGTGCTGCAGGTCAATCACCTTTATACCTGGGCCTGTGGGTGGAGCCAGCCGCGACATGTTGAGGCATGCATAGGTACAACAGTGTGCAACAACAACAACAACAGTGAATAACAATAACAGTGGTTTTCCACATTCACCCTTTGTTTAAAATTGAGTCCGGCGGGGTGAAGTGTACTAAAGGTTCGTGTAAGTAAGTCTATCAGGTGGCCTTGTATGCCGTCCTAAACGTCGTGGTGGCGGCGGTGATGGTGCAGCATCCAACGTTGAATCTGGTGTCTCATTGAGTGGTTGGGTGGTCAATGACGGGTCCTAGGGCTGCGGCATGCCGTCTAGCGGGGTTGGGTTGTGGGTAGTGGTGGATGGCAATGGTAGTGTTTCAGGGTCACCCGAAGGTGCGAGGTCTCGTATGCAGACTGTGTCCTCCCGCCCGTCCGGGTTCACCA
This sequence comes from Somniosus microcephalus, assembly GCF_052327205.1. Classification (NCBI taxonomy): domain Eukaryota; kingdom Metazoa; phylum Chordata; class Chondrichthyes; order Squaliformes; family Somniosidae; genus Somniosus; species Somniosus microcephalus. The sequence continues at coordinate 35,574,136 of NW_028225186.1, read as the reverse complement.
CGTAAGCATACTGAGGGTTGGCATGGAGGAGGCTCACCCTCTCGACCAGGGGGTCCGTCTTATGGGACCTCACGTGCTTCCACAGTAGGATGGGTCCTGGAGAAGTCAGCCAGGTCGGTAACGAGATCACCGATGTGGACTTCCTGGGGAAGGAGAACATTCTCTCGTGAGGGGTAGCATTGGTGGCTGTACAGAGCAGTGACTGAATGGAATGGAGTGCCGCAGGGAGGAGTTCCTGCCAGCGAGAGGTCGGAAGGCCCTTAGATTTCAAGTTTAAAAGGAATGCCTTCCAGACCGTCGCATTCTTCCTTTCCACCTGGCCATTCCCCCGGGGGTTGTAGCTGGTGGTCCTGCTTGTAGCGATACCTCTCGAGAGCAGGTACTGCCGGAGTTCGTCGCTCATAAAGGATGAGCCCCTGTCGCTATGAATACAGCTAGGGAAACCGAACAATGCGAAGAGGTCATTCAGACATTTAATGACCGTGGTACTGGTCAAGTCTGAGCAAGGGATGGCAAACGGGAAACGGGAGTACTCATCAATTATGTTGAGGAAGTACACATTGCGGTCGGAGGAGGGGAGGGGCCCTTTAAAATCGACGCTCAGCCTTTCAAAGGGGCGCGTGGCTTTGATCAGGCTTGCTCTGTCTGGCCTATAAAAATGCAGTTTGCACTCGGCACAGATTTGGCAGTTCCTGGCCATGGTCCTGACCTCCTCGATGGAGTTGGGCAGGTTACGGGATTTGATGAAGTGAAAAAACCTGGTGACCCCCGGGTGGCAGAGGTCATTGTGGAGGGTCTTCAGTCTATCGACCTGCGCATTGGCGCATGTACCACGTGATAGGGCATATGGGGGCTCATTGAGTTTCCCGGGCCGGTACAAGATATCGTAATTGTAGGTGGAGAGTTCGATTCTCCACCTCAAGATCTTGTCGTTCTTGATTTTGCCCCTCTGCTTATTATTAAACATGAAAGCTACTGAACGCTGGTCAGTGAGCAGGGTAAATCGTTTTCTGGCCAGGTAATGCCTCCAATGTCGCACAGCTTCCACAATGGTCTGGTCCTCCTTTTCGACAGAGGAGTGTCGAATCTCGGGTCCCTGGAGGGTCCTTGAGAAAAAGGCCACGGGTCTCCCCGCCTGGTTAAGGGTTGCAGCTAGGGCAAAGTCGGATGCATCGCTCTCCACTTGGAAAGGGATGGACTCATCCACTGCGTGCATTGTGGCCTTCGCAATATCTCCTTTTATGAGAGTGAAGGCTGCACAGGCCTCTGCTGTCAGGGGGAAGGAGGTGGACTTGATGAGGGGTCTGGCTTTGTCCGCATAGTTGGGCACCTACTATGCATAGTACGAGAAAAACCCTAGGCATCTCTTCAGTGCTTTTTGGCAGTGGGGGAGGGGGAGCTCCATAAGGGGGTGCATCCTGTCGGTGTCGGGGCTGATGACTCCGTTCTCCACTACACAGCCAAGAATGGCAAGGCGCTTGGTACGAAACATACATTTGTCCTTGTTGTATGTTAGGTTCAGCCGCTGGGCCGTACGGAGGGATTTCTCTAGATTAACATCATGGTCCTGCTGGTCACGGCCGCAGATGCTAACGTTGTCTAGATAGGGGAAAGTGGCCTGGAGCGCGTTCTGGTCAACCATCCATTCCATCTCCCGTTGGAAGACTGAAACCCCGTTGGTGACGCCGAAGGGAACTCTGAGGAAGTGGTAGAGACGACTGTCAGCTTCAAAAGCTGTGTACTGGTGGTCCTCAGCCCTGATGGGGAGCTGGTGGCATGCCGACTTCAGATCAATCGTCGAGAACACCCGGTATTGTGCTATCTGATTGACCATGTCAGATATGCGGGGGAGTGGGTATGCATCTAGCTGGGTGTAGCGATTGATCGTCTGGCTGTAGTCAATAACTAGGCGCTGTTTTTCGCCAGTCTTCACTACCACCACTTGTGCTCGCCATGGGCTGGTGCTACTTTCAATAATCCCTTCCTTCAGGAGTCTTGCTACATCGGATTAAATGAAGCTCCTATCCCCGGCACTGTAACGCCTGCTTTTGGTAGCGATGGGCTTACAGTCGCGGGTGAGGTTAGCGAACAAGGAGGGGGGGGACTTTAAGGGTGGAGAGGCTGCAAATGGTGCGCAGCGGGCAATTTAAAAGCTGCTGGCTGCAGACTGTGAGTGGGGGGAGGGGTCCATCGTACGCTAATGTGACACTCTTACGGTGGCAGTGAAAATCCAACCCCAGTAGAACGGCAGCGCAAAGATGGGGCAGGACCAGGAGTTTAAAATGTTTGTATTCTGTGCCCCTTACTGAAAGGGTCACTACACAGTAGCCACCGACGTCTGCTGACTGGGCTTTGGAAGCCAAAGAGATCCGATGTTGCGTTGGCAGGACTGGGAGAGAGTAACTGCGCACCGTGTCGGGGTCGCTAAAGCTTTCCGTGCTCCCGCTGTCAAAAAGGCAGGTAGTGGCGCGGCCGTTTACCGTAATGTCCATCATGGACCTGGACAGTTGATGAGGGAGTGATTGGTCCAGCATCACGGAGGCCAGCGTATGGTCGAGCGAGTCGATGTGGTCGTCAGATGAGGCGGTGGTTGAGTCCGGGTCCCCCGTGGTTGAAGTTGGAGATGTCCGAGATGGCGGACAAAATGGCGGCGCCCATGGTCCCGATCCCCACGCGGCTGGGGGAGCCCAAGATGGCGGACAAGATGGCTGCCCCCACGGTTCGCACGCGGCGCTTCTGGCGTTAGCGGTTTTACCTTTGTAGGCGCTGACATAGTGTCCGTTTTTCCCGATTCCGGAGCAAGTAGCGTTTCTCGCCGGGCAGCGTGCTCTGGGGTGTTTTGCCTGGCCACAAAAATAACATTTCTGTGCCTTGGACATCGCAGCAGCAGTTGAATGTGGCGGTCCCATGACCCAAGTTTGTGGCGTCCACGTTGTGGAGCGGTTAGGGGAGAAGGCGTCCATATTCCTGTGGGCCGCGTCAAGCGAGAGCGCGAGGGACACTGCCTTTCTCAGGTCCATTTCTCCCTTTTCCAACAGTCTCTGCCGGGAGTAGTCGGACCTTAGACCCGCAACGAAAGCATCTCGGATCAGTCCCTCCGTGTGTGCTGCGGCTGATACTTCTTTGCAATCGCAGTCTCGGCCGAGTATCCGTTGTGCCCGTAGGAAGGCCTCCACCGATTCCCCGGGCTGCTGTCTGCAGGATCTTAAGAGGTGCCTGGCATAGACCGTATTTACCGGGCGTGCGTATTGCCCTTTTAGCAGATCGATAGCCGCCGCGTAGGTCGTCGCGTCCTGGATTATTGTATAAACTTGTTGGCTCAACTTTGAGGCCAGGATTTCCAACTTGTTTTCGTCCAGGGTCACAGTTGAGGCTTGCAGGTAGGCCTCGAAGCAACGCAGACAATGCGCGAATTTGGTAGCCGAACCCGCTTCTTGGGGGTCTAGGTCCAGGCATGTTGGTCTGAGGGCTCGCAGCAGCTCCTGCTGCTCAGCGTTTGGTGCAGCATCCTGCTGTTCAGCGTTTGGTGCAGCAGCCTGCTGTTTAGCGTTTGTCGACATTTTGATTTTGCTAATAAAATTGATGCGCTATCAATTACTCATAAAAGACGGAGATTTAGGAGAGTAACTAAAGGCATTTTTTATTAGCAAAGAACAGAGCATGCCTCTCGTGGTTGACTGGGTTCCAAGAAGGCAAGGGGCTGCAGGTCAATCACCTTTATACCTGGGCCTGTGGGTGGAGCCAGCCGAGACATGCTGAGGCATGCATAGGTACAACAGTGTGCAACAACAACAACAGTGAATAACAATAACAGTGGTTTACCACAATGTGTACCTGACAGTGTCAGAACAGTCACGGTTATTATCCGTCTTCCATGTATTATTTTGCCAACTGCATCTCCCAAACAAACTTAGCTGATCACAGCACGGCTATCAGTCAACTCATTGCCAATGTGAAAAATGCCACATTAGCAACGTGTGCAAGACTCGAATGACAGAGTAACTGGGCCGTGATAACTTATCCTGATATTCATGAGGCCTTAACATTCGCTGCATAAGACAATTCTACCTCTGGTTACCATCCCTCCTGCCATTGGAAAGCGTTTGTCTTTATTTCCTCTATCAAAACCCATTGTAATTTTGCAAGACTCTATTAAATTTCCTCTTAGCCTCCAGAGGAAAGCAATCCCAGCTTCTCCACACTATCCCTCGGGCCAGACTGTAAGACATCAAACGGGTTCTGTATGTCTGATAGACATATATTTCAGCTGCAGGGGAGTCAAGGGTTATGGGGAATGGGTGGCAAAGTTGCGTTGTGTCGAAGCTCTCATCAGCCACGAACTCATTAAATGGCGGGGCTCGAGGGGCCGAATGGCCCAATCCTGCTCCTATTTATTCTTTTGGGGATGGTTAGTTTCTTAATTATGTAATTTTTGAGCAGCTAAACAACGTTGGAAGGAAACTCCCACGGGAACTAGAAAAGTGCAAAATCTTAGCTCTGCCGAGAGCTCAGGCACCTGACAGGTTAAACCTTTATTTCTCTGTCCACAGATCTTTCAGGACATTCTAAGTGTTTCCAGCATTTAATCAACAATTCCAGATGCAGTATCTGCTGCATTTTGCTTTTTATGTTAAAGCAGTGTCCCCGCTTGTATTAACAAAAGTCAAAAATGAGTTGTAGCTAACAGAAAATAGAATCTGCTACCTCGGCGTGCATTAGTGGTTAAGGGGTAGAATTTTCACCTGCCATGCAGGAAACCTGGGTTCTATTCCTGGCCAAAGCAGGTTAATTCTTTTAACAATTCATTTCACAGCAAACACATCACATGAGCATAAATAATGTATTAGCTGTACCTGTGCAACTGGATCAAGGGTATGAATGTTCTGCTCCTGTTCCTGTGCAACAGCTTTGAGGGGCTGAATGGCATCCTGTTCCTGTGTAACAGTCTCGATTCTTACTCTGACAGACATTACATTGCTCACTTCCTCGTTAGTATCGTTGTGAGTATCCCCTCCTGTCACGCGGGAGACCGGGGTGAAATTCCCCGACGGGGAGGAATTTTAACATCCCCAATTTTAAACCTTTGGGCAGCACCTTAATGCGCTCCTTGGAAAAGATCAACAGCGAAAAATTTAACCTAAAATAATTTTAAACGGTGAGGAACTGTATAAAAACCTCCTGCATCAATTCCTCGTTAGCATAGTGTTCTCCTTCTGTTTGTCCTTTGTGCGGGGCACTGCAGAGCGAGAGAGGACAGGGAAATGCAGATAACAGCGGGAGAAAGCACGTCTGAACTTTTAAGGGGACAGCACTGGCACGATTGGCCGAATGGCCTCAAACTGTACTGCAAGCCTCCATGAAACATATGGATATCTGAGACATACCCACACAAAGTGAGCACACATCTGTGTTCGTGTATGTGTTTGAGTCTTTGTCTCAAGCAGTGCATTACTATTTCCTCTGTATTGTCCTTAATATTTGGTGCTGATTATTCAATATCCCGACGGCTTTTCTCTGACTGTGTATCTCTGAGAAAAGCGCAGAAGCAAATAGATTTCAGGTGGACGCCTACCCGCACTTGATGCTGTTGTTTCCTGAACATGTCCTATGTGAACTCGCATAAAAAATGTCATCTTGTACGAAAAGTTTGCCTGGCGTGAAAGTGACATGAATTTCAAAGCAGCAAGGAGGAAAGACGGCATTGTTCTGCTTGCTGGCAGGATGTTTCCGATAGCTTTCCTGGTGGTCTAGTGGTTAGGATTCAGCGCTTTCACCAGCGTGGTCTGTGTTCGATGTCTTGGTCATGGAACCAATGCGTTTTCTGGCTGTTTAAAATGCCAGCAATCAAAGCACCTGCGTGAAACAACGCTCTACACCTCATCAACTTTCCACACCGCTGCTTGTGCCTCAACAGTGTGGGAAAAACGTATTAAACATTAAGACATGCTGGGATACTTGACCACTTTACTATTTGAACAAAGGACACTAAACTAGTTAAAACTAAAAGAACTGATGACTGCCATAATGAAGTCAAGCTGACCTTTTGGCTTAGGGCACCTGGTGATAAAATGTGAACATGTTAATCTGTTTCTTGAGAGCAAGGGAACCTATGAAACCTTATGTTGAAATGTAATGTAAGCTAATCACCTGAAGCTGTTTAACTTGCTGTATAACTATGAGCGCTGTACATTAGTAATTTAGAGTGCTGGTGGGCAGTAGGGACTGCTGCAGACTCTCCGTAATATCATGTAATAAATTCCTAAAGCGAACCTCGAAGTCTCCATCTTATAATTAATTTCCTCGACAGAATTTGGCGTAGTCAGGCAGGGTCCCTAACAACGGGATCCAAAAGAACTAAGAAGTTCTAAGTTGGGTATAGCGTCGACCTTGTATATCACTTGGCCCACTTAGGCTCCAATTAGACAAAGTAAATTTAAAAAGGGACTCTCCTAAAAAAAAAAGGAAAGTGCCCGGTGCCTCCCAGCTGAAAGGGGGAGAGCACCTAGCGCGTCCGAGCTGAAAGGGGGAGGGCGCACGGTTGCCCAGTTATCCGGCCGGTGACTCATGCTGAGCCAAGAAGCCCGTCAGGCTGAGGCAAGACTGCTGAGAAGAGAGAAAAGACTATGGCACCGAATTAAGTAGCTACAAAGAAAATAAAGGGTTGACTTCGAGACTCGCGGAAAAAACCGGTGAGCGCTCATTGTATTTTGTGTATATAAAATAACCCGCGGTTGTATAACCAGTAAGTTTAAAACTAAGTTACAGGAGTAAGGAGAAGATGGGAAATAACGGCAGTCGAGCGGATTCATCCAAGCCTGCCAAGAAAGGAGCCCGAGGCAAGCTAGAACAGAAGGCTGCAAATGGTAAAATCAAGATATGTAAAAGAACGAATGACAGAATAAAAAAGCTCGTGCAACATCGAAAAAAGGTAGGAGATCCCATCGTTCCACCGGGTTCGCCAGCCGAAAATGTAAAAAAAGAAACAGGAGACGATCGGTATGCGGTAACTTTTAATAGTGATCTGTATGCATGGTCGGGTGGAGATTGGTCTTATGGGGGAAGTTTTAAAATACCTTTAATAAAAGAATGGGAAGAAATTACTAGAAATGAAGGAGGGGATCCTGAGTGGGACACCCCCTATATGTTATGGTGCTTTGCTAGGTGGATGGAAGTAGCAAAAAGACACCAACCCCCAAAGAAGAAGGGGAAACAGGAAGAGGCAGAGGGTAGTCAGAAAAAGGAAGAGGTGCTGCCTAAGGCTCCTGTTGTGGGAATGTATCCCCGAACCCCAGCAGGAGATCCGGTTGAGATGGGGGAAGATTTAAATAATTTACTAATGATAGCGGCTGCTCTAACACAGCAACCGGCACGATTTCCGGCGCCGCCTCCATACAATCCACCCCCACCCGCAGATGAACGCGTAATTGAAACTCCTCCTCCAGCAGAGGCACTCGGAGCAGGAGCTGCTGCACTGCCTCGTAGTAATGTACAGGACGTAACCTCACGTAACGGACCTACAACTAGGTCACAAACACAACCTGACACTACTACCCATCAACTTCCTCGAGTCATGATAGGAGAGGTGCCAGTGTTAAATCCATGGTCCCCAGCGGAAGCTAGAGCTATGATAGCCGAGGCACCAGTCCCCTTAAAGAAGCCCACTGCCTTTCATAATTGGCTAGAACAAATATGTACCATTTACAGCCCTCTTCCTGGGGATGTGCTAATGCTGCTAAAATGTGCATATGGGTCCTCATGGTCGACCCTAAGGGATGGATTTTCTGTTCCCCCGGGAGAAAATGGAGATTGGCGACAAGATGATGTACAACTGGACCAGGGAAATGAGTCTGTTGCTCACTGGTTAGAACATAGTGGTAAAGAGGCTATAATGAGAGGAGCCAAGAAGCCTAGTGACATAGGAGAAGTTACTCGATGTCTGCAAAGAAAGGAGGAGACAATTCCTGATTTTGTAGCTCGATTTAAAAGCAAGTGGGAGGAACATGCGGGAGTTCCGTTAGCAGACAATGGACCTTTGGCAGTACAAACACTGCTCAACTGCATGTTACCCTTTCAAGCTCAAGCCTTTAAAATGATTAATCTAAATTGGCAGACTCAGCGCTGGGTGGACGTAGTTACTGCTCTGGTAAATATGGATAGGGAAGGACTATTTACTCAGTCGAAAGAGCAAAAGACAAAAACAGCGGGACAATATTTCCAGCAGAATAGAAGAGGATTTGCACGAAGAGGAGGTTATGGTAGAGGCAGAGGAAGGGGAAGGGGACAATGGCAAATGAGAGATAGATCACAGGATGAATGTCGGAACTGTGGGAAAAGAGGACATTGGGCTAGAGATTGCCGATGGCCCACAAGGCCACAGCAGGAATACGCCCAGCAAGGAGGGTATCCAGCTCCAGGGGCAGAAGGAACTTCCTTTTCTTTCAGTAACCCTAATCCATCCGCATAGAGGTGCCACGGAGAAGCGGTGGTACAGGCGGCTGTGATCAGATTGTCCAAATCCATGAGAGAACAGCCTATGGCTACAGTTAAAATAGGAAATAGCCATTTGGACCTTCTGGTCGATACCGGTGCAACAATGTCCTCTGTAACCCCCTCCGTGGGTATACCCGCCAGTCAATTTAACGTTGTAAGCATGGGAGTAGCCGGTATCCCTATGTTAGAACCCCTCTCCAAACCTACCGAAATTCAAGTGCACGGGCAATCCGTCACAGACACCCTCATAATTTCTCAGACCGCCCCTCTCCCTATGTTGGGAAGACAGGCTTTATGTAAATTGGGAGCAGTTATATACTGCACTCGAGACGGCATGTTCATGGAACTGCCTCAAATACAAACTCATCAGCTAATTAATTTAATGATAGAGGAAAAGCAAGTAGAAGGAGCCCCCATTTTGTAGTGTTGGCAGCTGAATAGCAATCCTTATGGCCAATTGGTAAAAAATGTATTCCAATCCTTGCAGGAATTGGAAGATCCTCAGGGGCAGTATTTACAATATCTAATTGAAACCAGTAGAGAAAAGAAACGGACCCATTGTACGGCATGGTACACGCATAAAGAAACACACAATTATCAAGAATTGGTTTGCTCATACCTAAACCAGCCACAATTGCTGCAGATTTCGCCTTATTTATTCTTTGGAGAAAAAGGCCTGGGAATGTTGGTCCAACTTACACACGAACAAAAAGAAAGATTTAGGATGAATCACACATCCGAACCCCACCTGAATATAGCAGTCAGAGCCCCAGCTAAGGCGAAGGATGTGGGGGAGATGATAAAAAGAATACAACACCACAAGCCAGTCTATTCCATCACGTTGCCAATCCAAGCTGGAAAGGTGGAGATAGAATTCTTTAATGAAACAAAGGGAAAAATTCGCTGGTTAAGAAAAGAATGGGATACTATTTTTGAAAGACAGCTGCCCCCTAAGGAAAATCCACAATTGTTACCATGGGCATTGACTAAAGTACCTTCTGAATTATGGGCAAAGCACAAGAATCATGTGGGAAAGGTGCATTCGGCACCTGAACATAGGGTCCAGCTACAGGAGGATGCTGTTTTGCGCTGTCTAAAGCAGTACCGGTTGGCCCCAGAGGCCGAGGAAGGAATATCAACGGTTATACATTCTTTACTGCAGCAAGGGGTTTTAGTCAAAACACAGAGCCCCTGCAGTACTCCTATTTTGCCCATCCCGAAAATAGGAAGAACAAATGACTGGCGTTTTGTGCAAGATCTCCGGGTGATCAATAAAATAGTCATTCCCATTGCTTCCTTGGTGCCAGATACCAACAGCATCCTCTCCTCTATACCAGCTGATGCATCTACCTTTTCGGTTATCGATTTGTGTTCTGCTTTCTTCTCCATACCACTGCATAAGGGCAGTCAATATCTGTTTGCCTTTACTTATAAAAATCAGCAATATACCTGGACCATGTTGCCACAGAGGTATACTGAAAGTCCTGCGGTGTATGCGGCAGCGGTTAAAAATGACTTGGAGGAATGTCAGTTATCGGATCAGTCCACCTTAATCCAGTACGCAGATGACCTTTTGGTTGCCTCCCGAATGGGGCCAGACTGCCAAGAAGATACTATAAAATTGCTCCAGCATCTGGCTAGCAGGGGACACAGGGTGTCCTCTGAGAAGTTGCAGTTTTGCCAAACATCTGTCCAGTATTTGGGTTTTCAGTTGGAGTATGGACAGCGAAGATTGGGACTGGAAAGGGTAAGAGCAGTGGATAAAGTGCTGATCCCGCGAACAAAGAAGGACATTTTGTCGTTTCTGGGAATGGTGGGTTTTTGTCGACAATGGATATATGACTACAGAGAAATGGATGCGGTCTTACGATCAGCTACGCTGCAGACAGTGCCCCCCATAGTTGAATGGACGCCAGAACGAGATAAGGCATTCAGTGATCTTAAAAAAGCTATGGTCAGTGCTCCCGCGTTAGGACTACCTAAGTATAATAAGCCTTTTCAGTTATACGTCAATGAAAGAGAAGGCTTTGCAACAGGAGTATTGGCACAAGAACATGGTGGAGGAAAAAGGCCTGTAGCATATTACTCTGTAGCCTTACCAGCCGTAGTGAGAGGCATGCCAGCCTGCTTACGAGCCGTAGCTGCAACCTCCACAATAGTGGAAAAATCCATCCCTATTGTGCTTGATCACCCGTGTGTGGTAATTGTTCCCCACGCAGTGCTGCTATTATTAAATTCGGCAGCTACTCAGCACTTTACGGCGGCAAGAAGGACTGGGTCTGAGATAATCCTCTTGTCACACTCTAATTATATCTACCAGAGATCACCAGCTGTCAACCCGGTGACCTTTGAGCCAATAACAACAGAACATCCAGGTGAACCAGAACACGACTGCTTGTTAACTGTTGAAGCCACCACTACACCCAGGCCAGATTTGCTAAGTAATCCTATTGATAATCCTGACTTGATCCTCTTCATGAATGGTTCTTCGCATCGACCTAGTGATGATCAACTATTAGCAGGTTATGTGGTGGTGACTCCTCAAGCTTAAGCGTTGCCACCTGGCACATCTGCACAAGCAGCTGAACTATATGCATTAACCAGAGTCTGTATTTTGGCTAAAGATCAAAGCATCAATATCTATACTGAATCCCGTTATGCATTTGGGGTAGTGCATGATTTTGGACAATTATGGAAAAACAGAGGTTTTATTACATCCTCAGGAAAATCTATTAAGCATGCGCAAATGGTGTTAAATTTGTTGGTTGGCTATTCAGTTGCCAAGTAAAATTGCAGTACTAAAATGTGAGGCCCACACCATGGCAGATGATGAAGTCGCGTGTGGAAATAGGTTTGCTGATAGTGCGGCTAAAGAGTTCGCACTGAGGCAGGCCCCACAGCTTCGAGCCGCCAAAAATGCCGTTAGTAACTTTCCAGCAGAACTTCCTAGTAGCATTGATGCTGATCTACTACGACAGGCCCAAAGTCAGGGAACAGTCAAAGAAAAACGTACTTGGAGTAAGGCAGGTTGCTATCAAGATCATGATATATAGATGCATCCTGATGGCCGAGTGGTTTGCCCACGAAGCTTGTTTTTGCCTCTGTCTCGCCTGACACATGGACAGGCTCACATGGGCAAAGGAGGGATGGCACATGCATTTTCCCAAAAATGGTATGCACCAGGAATAACGGTAACAATTGAAAAAGTTGCCAGAACGTGTTTAGTATGTCAGCAGAACAATAGAGGGAAATCGCCCACAAATTTTGATAACCTACCCCAACCAGGGCTGCTCTTTGAGAATCTACAGATAGATTTTGTACATATTCCCGCAGTAAAAGAATTTAAGTATATACTGGTAATAGTAGATATGTTCTCCAGATGGGTTGAGGCATACCCCACTAGGAGGGATGATGCCAGAACAGTAGTACGCAATCTGCTAAAAGAAATAATACCTAGATTTGGAATACCTATGGGAATAAACAGTGACAGAGGAACTAATTTCACCAGCAAACAGATAAAAAACTTAAATGAAGCCCTTGGATTTCAATGGAAATTGCACATACCTTACCAGCCACAATCCTCAGGAATAGTGGAAAGACTGAATGGGGAAATCAAGGCTGCCCTAACCAAAGTATGCCAGCAAAATGGGTTGCAATGGTCGGATGCTGTGCAAGTAGTAATGTATGCCCTGAGAAATCAGAAAAATAGAAACACAGGTCTGACACCACATGAGATCTTGATGGGCCAGCCTATGACAACAGGCACACGCCCACCCATGACTCCAGAGAAGTTGGCATTAATTTGGAATGATGAAAAATCGTTAAAATATGCTCAGGCCATGTTTGAAACAGCAGGAAGAATACATGAGAAAGTGAGACAGGCCCAGACGCGCCCCACAGACGGAAACATGCACCCCTTTAAACCCGGAGATCAAGTTTATGTGAAAGCGCTAAATAAAGAATCTTTTTCTCCTAGGTGGAAAGGACCATATTTGGTGCTGCTTACAACTCGAACAGCTCTCAAATTGAAAGAAAAACCTGATTGGGTACACGCTACGAGGTGCAAGTTGCATCATCCGGAGGAAACACCGGAGGTGGAGTATAAACATACTGCACCAGACACCACTTCAGAAACGGGAAAAGATCCGTGCCCACCATAATTTGGCACTCCATTGAAGGACTGATTACTTTCGGATTGCTATATATGTTTATATTTAATGCTGTATAACAATAATTAGGATAATTTAAAGATTTCCAGGATAAATCAGGAAATATGTTAAACCAGATAATAATAATCGGCCTAAGTGTAATAAGAACAGCCGCCTGGACAATCCTGCCTGCTGAAAAAACAGAATGGGCAGGCCAGTTAGGATGGAAGGCTAGAGACAGTAACCAATCGCAGGGAACTTACACTTGTAACAATGGCACCATTTGTGTAATTGCTAATTGGACGATTAATTGCGAAGCCTGTGGGATGTTCGAAATGAAATCTGGGATGGATAAAATAGTATTTAACCAAGGATCTAATATAACTCTAAGTATAAAATGGGAAAAAGGAGTGAACATAAGTTGTAGGATAGAGAATGACACTGACATATTAAACAATCATACTAAATGATGGAAATGGTATAAAAATGACACAAGAACCGGAGACATGGAACAACTGATATATTTGAAAGACGGTCAGGCGTACGGATGCATAAATGCAACTCTTATAGAAGGAAGACCTCACTGGTATGGGGAAACATTCTTCGCAAAGAAAACGAAACAGATAGAAAGTCCTATGGACCATTTGCAAAGATTGCATTCTACCTGTACCCTGGTCTTGATCTCCCCATATACTCTAAATTTGACAGTACAGGTACAATATGAGGATAAAAAAGATACTGGATGTAATATTACTACTATACAAGCCAAATTGAATAAGAGAGTTAGGATCGGGAGAAGGAGAAGGGACTTAGCAACGGTCTTGGGAGGAGTAGGAACTGGTATGGGAGCCCTTAATGCAATAGATATTGAAACATTGCAGAATAAAATACAGCAAGTAGGAGGGCTGAGAGGAGATGCTATAAAATTAAGAAATGCTTGGGACAATGGACTGACAGCAGCGATGTTAACACAGTGGATATCAGATACAATGAGTTGGAAGCAAGTAAATAAGGTAGAAAAGGAACAAGAGAATGTTGCAAAGGGACAAGAGAAAGTCAATAATCATACTCAATGTATGTTTAAAGAAATTACCAAGCAGTCACTGAGGGCTGAGCTAGAGCGAATCGCTATGTCAGGACATTCTCCTAGTTGGATGAGAATGTTCGGATTTGAAGGAAATAATCTAGAAGTAAAACCTGATCGAAGATATACTAAATGTGACCTTATGGGATGTAATTTTACAATGAAAGTGGTAAATGTGACAAAGGCCAAAACCTGGTGTCAGTTCTTGGTATTGCCCCAACTGTTTGGAGAAAACTTTTGGTATCCCGAATTTCATGGTAAATGGATAGATCAGGGGAATAAGACCCACGATGCCTCGGATTGCCAAGATTGGCCGTTTGGAAAAGTATGCCCATTGCATACCCCTATATATGAACCTTGCTCATTGCAACATAGTAGAGTTACATGTATTTGGAATTTAAACCTTGTAATGATACTACCTTGCATGAGATAGGCCAGAACTATCTATGTATTAGCAGTGCCTGGACTATATATGTAGACGGGATTTTGAAAAGGCCCCGTTTAAACACTTGCATAAAAGATGTTTATACTGTGTTTGACCGACATACCAACAAAACATATCAGTTGGGAAAATGGGCTACGGTAATGCAAAGAAGAAATGTATTGGGGATAGAAAATGCCCCCCCTACAGTTAATTTGGCTAATCTGACGAAATTTTTGAAAAAAGAATGAAAAGATAGCAGAATCCTTAGCGAAAAGAGGAAGAGATCTGCACCATTTAAAAGCAGTGATGGATTATGATGAGCAAGGTTTGATTCAAATAGCTACACAAATAACAGATTTGAAGGTACACCACTGGTGGGATGTGTTTAAAGGATGGTCACCTAAAGCATCCGCAGTGCTGGAATTGTTTGTTCACCCGATGGTTATATTTTGTGTCGTGACAGGAGTTTTATTTATATTAATTTGTATAATGTGGATAAGAGTGAGATATCTGCTAGCGCAAACAGTAGAATCAGTAGCATCTGTAAAAAGAGCTACGAAAGTACTAGAGGGAAAGGAAAGAAAAAGAGCAAACCAGGATGAATATGATGAAGAAGATTGTCTAAAAATGCGTCCTTTCCCAAAGGGATATTATCCTCCCTATGAAAACGAACTGAATACAATGCCGTAAAGCAGTGTTGATCAGTAAAGATCAACAAGGAGGGAATTGTGGGAGAAAACGTATTAAACATTAAGGCATGCTGGGATACTTGACCACTTTACTAATTGAACAAAGGACACTAAACTAGTTAAAACTAAAAGAAATGCTGACTTTCATAATGAGGTCAAGCTGACATTTTGGCTTAGGACATCTGGTGATAAAATGTGAACATGTTAATCTGTTTCTTGAGAACAATGGAACCTATGAAACCTTATGTTGAAATGTAATGTAAGCTAATCACCTGACGTTGTTAACCTTTCTGTATAAATATGAGCGCTGTACATTAGTAATTTAGAGTGCTGGTGGGCAGTAGGGACTGCTGCAGACTCTCCGTGAAATCACGTAATAATTTCCTAAAGCGAACCTCGAAGTCTCCGTCTGATAATTAATTTCCTCGACAAACAGTCAGCAGCGCATCATTCGGTACACAGGTGCAACATTCACTTCCTTGCCTTCTGTAAAATGCTTGTTGTTTCAAAGTCAGCAGGAAATGACATTGGGAACAAGACATTTTAAATGCCCACATTTAACTGTACCTCACAGTGTCAGAACAGTCACGGTTATTATCCGTCTTCCATGTATTATCATGCCGACTGCATCTCCCCAACAAACTTAGCTGAGCACAGCACGGCTATCAGTCAACTCATTGCCAGTGTGAAAAATTAGCAACGTGTGCAAGACTGGAATGAGAGAATACCTGGGCCGTGATAACTTATCCTGATATTTATTAGGCCTTAACACTTGCGGCATAAGACAATTCTCCCTCTGCTTACCATTCCTCCTGCCACTGGAAATCGTTTGCCTTTATTTCATCTATCAAAACCCCTTGTAATTTTGCAAGCCTCTATTAAATTTCCTCTTAGCGTTCAGAGGAAAGCAATCCGAGCTTCTCCACACTATCAACATAACTGAAGTCGCTTATCCCTTGGGCCACTCTGTAAGACGTCAAACGGGCTCTGTATGTCTGGCGGAGATAGACATATATTTCAGCTACAGGGGAGTCAAGCTTTATGGGGAGTGGGCGGCAAAGTGGCGTTGTGTCGGAGATCTCATCAGCCATGAACTTATTAAATGGCGGGTTAGGCTCGAGGGGCCGAATGGCCCAATCCTGCACCTATTTATTCTTTTGGGGAAGGTTAGTTTCTTAATTATGTAATTTTTGAGCAGCTTAACAACTTTGGATGGAAACTCACACGGGACCTTCAAAACTGCAAAATCTTAGCTCTGCTGAGAGCTCATGGACCTGAAAGGGTAACCTTGTGTTTCTCTGTCCACAGATGTTCCAGGACCTTCGGAGGGTTTCCAGCATTTAATCAACAATTCCATATCCAGCATCTGCTTCCTTTTGCTTTTTATGTTAATGCAGTGTCCCCGCTTGTATTAACAAAAGTCAAAATTAAATTGTAGCTACCAGAAAATGGAATTTTTCGTCAATGCGAGCATTGGTGGTTCAGGGGTAGAATTCTCACCTTCCATGTGGGAGACCCGGGTTATATTTCCGGTCAATGCAGGGTAAGATTTTTTAACAATTTATTTCATATCAAACACATCACATGAAGCATTAATAATATATTAGCTGTACATGTACAACTGGTCAATGGTATGAATGTACTGCTCCTGTTCCTGTGCAACAAGTTTAAGGGGCTGAATGGCGTCCTGTTCCTGTGTAACAAGCTCGATTCTTACTCTGACAGAGATTACATTGCTCTCTTCCTCGTTAGAATAGTGGTGAGTATCCCCACCTGTCCCGCGGGGCACCGGGGTTAAATTCCCCGACGGGGAGGAATTTTAACATCCCCAATTTTAAACCTTTGTGCAGCACATCAAAGTGCTCCTTGGAAAAGAAGAACAGAAAAAAAATGAACCTAAAATAATTTTAAACGGTGAAGAACTGTATAACATCTTCCTGCATCAATTCCTCGTTAGTGTTCTCCTTCTGTTTGTCTCTTGTGCGGGGCACTGCGGAAGGATAGAGGACAGGGAAATGTAGATAACAGCGGGAGAAAGCACATCTGCTCTTTCAAGGAGACAGCACTGGCACGACTGGCCGATTGGCCTCACACTGTGCTGTGCTGTGGTTTTGTGAACATGTCCATTGTGATCTCGCCTAAAAAATGTCATCTTGTACGAAAAGTTTCCCTGGCGTGAATGTGACCTGAATTTCAAAGCAGCAAGGAGGAAAGACTGCATTGTTCTGCTTGTTGGCAGGACGCTTTCCACAGCTTCCCTGGTCGTCTCGTGGTTAGGATTCGGCCGTTTCACTGCCGCGACCCGGGTTCGATTCCCGGTCAGGAAAAAGTGCATTTTCAGGCTGTTTGAAATGCTTGCAATCAAAGCACCTGCACGAAGCAATGCTTGCACCTCGTCAACTTTTCACACCGCTGCTGTTGCCTCAACCGACAGCAGCTCATCATTCGGTACAGAGGTGCAACATTCACTTCCTGCCTTGCCTGTTGTTTCAAAGTCAGCAGGAAATGACATTGGGAAGAAGACACTTTAAATGCCCACATTTAACTGTGTCAGAACAGTCACGGTTATTATCCCTCTTCCATGTTTTATCTTGCCGGCTGCATCTCTCTAACAAACTTAGCTGATCACAGCACGGCTGTGAGTCAACTCATTGCCAGTGTGAAAAATTAGCATCGTGTGCAAGAGTGGAATGAGAGAATACCTGGGCCGTGATAACTTATCCACATATTTATTAGGCCTTAACACTTGCTGCATAGGACAATTCTCCCTCTGCATACAAACCCTCCTGCCACTGGAAAGCGTTTCCTTTTATTTCATTTATCAAAACCCCTTGTAATTTTGCAAGCTTCTATTACATTTCCTCTTAGCCTTCAGAGGAAAGCAGTCCCAGCTTCTCCACACTATCAACAAAACTGAAGTCGCTTATCCCTCGGGCCACTCTGTAAGAGGTCAAACGGGCTCTGTATATCTGGAGGAGATAGACATATATTTCAGCTACAGGGGAGTCAAGCTTTATGGGGAGTGGGTGGCAAAGTGGCGTTGTGTCGGAGATCTCATCAACCATGAACTTATTAAATGGTGGGTTAGGCTCGAGGGGCCGAATGGCCCAATCCTGCACCTCTTTATTCTTTTGGGGAAGGTTAGTTTCTTAATTATCTAATTTTTGAGCAGCTTAAGAACTTTGGATGGAAACTCACACGGGAACTACAAAACCGCAAAATCTTAGCTCTGCCGAGAGCTCATGGTCCTGAAAGATTAACCCTGTGTTTCTCTGTCCACAGATCTTCCAGGACCGTCGGAGTGTTTCCAGCATTTAATCAATAATTCCAGATCCAGCATCTGCTGCATTTTGCTTTTTATGTTAATGCAGTGTCCTCGCTTGTATTAACAAAAATCAAAATTAAATTGTAGCTACCAGAAAATGGAATCCGCTGACTCTGCGTGCATTGGTGCTTCAGGGGTAGAATTCTCGCACTGCCACGTGAAAAACCTGTTTTCGATTCCTGGTCAATGCAGCGTAATTTTTTTAACAATTTATTTCATAGCAAACACATCACATGAAGCATTAATAATATATTAGCTGTACCTGTGCAACTGGGTCAAGGGTATGAATGATCTGCTCCTGTTCCTGTGCAACAGGTTTGAGGGGCTGAATGGTCATCCTGTTCCTGTGTAACTGGCTCGATCCTTACTCTGGCAGAGATTACATTGCTCACTTCACCGTTAGAATAGTTGTGAGTATACCCGCTTGTCACGTGGGAGACAGGGGTTACATTCCCCAACGGGGAGGAATTTTAACATTCCCGATTTTAAACCTTTGGGCAGCACATTAAAGTGCTCCTTGGTAAAGAAGAACAGAATAAAAATGAACCTACAATAATTTTAAACGGTGGAGAACTGAATAACAACTTCCTGCATCAATTCCTCGTTAGTGTTCGCTTTCTGTTTGTCTTTTGTGCGGGGCACTGCGGAAGGAGAGAGGATAGGGAAATGTAGATAACAGCGGAAGAAAGCACGTCTGCTCTTTCAAGGAGACAGCACTGGCACGATTGGCCGAATGGCCTCACACAGTGCTGCAAGCTTCCATGAATCATAAGGATATCTGAGACATACGCACACAAAGTGGGCACACATCTATATTCGTGTATGTGTTTGATTCTTTGCCTCAAGCACTGCATTACTATTTCCTCTATATTGTCCTTGATATTTTTGTCCTGATTATTCAATATCCCGAAGGGTTTTCTCTGACTGTGTGTCTCTGAGAAAAGCATAGAAGCAAATAGATTTCAGGTGGACGCCTCCCCGCATTTGATGCTGTGGTTTCGTGAACATGTCCTTTGTGATCTCGCCTAAAAAATGTCATCTTGTGCGAAAAGTTTGCCTGGCGTGAAAGTGACCTGAATTTCAAAGCAGCAAGGAGGAAAGACTGCATTGTTCTGCTTGCTGGCAGGATGCTTCCCTGGTGGTCTAGTGGTTAGGATTCGACGCTTTCACCGGCGCGGCACGGGTTCCATTCGCGGTCAGAGAACAGTGCATTTTTTGGCTGTTTGTAATACCAGCATTGAAAGCAACCGTGAGAAAAATTGCCTGCACTTCTGAACCTTTCAACTTTCCACACCGCTGCTGTTGCCTCAACAATCAGCAGTGCATCATTCGGTACAGATGTGCAAAATGAGTGCGAGTTGCAGAGAGTGCTGTGAAAGTTTGGGTAAATGACATAGTTCTTTAATGGTTATTTCTCTTTAAATCATTTGGAGTGGTGCAAATTGTTAGTGGCAATTGCCATTAGATTGTTGATAAGATTACTTAAGCAGTTTAAGTAAAGGGGAAATGTTAAATATTTGAGATTCGGTTGGTTTAAGAAGAGTAAAACAAGGTTAATTGGCAGGCAGAGAAAACCAGTGCTCTAACCAATCAGCAGGGGTGACTCAATTTGCTACAAACAAACAGTATAAAAAGACCAGTGCTAGTGCGAGCAGCAGAGTGTGCTGTGAGAGTTTGGGTAAGTGAGAGAGTTAGGGTAATTGGGGTGTGAGGTGCTGTTTCTGTTTTGTTTCTGGCCCTGTTTTTCCTGCCAGTCTCAGGATTAGCAGACATCGTGGAGGCGGAGCAGCGAGGAGAGGCCCAGTCGAGGCAGCCGGTAGCAGCAGTGGGTGTTGAGTCGAGTCGGAGCAGTGAGGCGAAGCAGCCTAAAAAGGCTCCAAAGGCAACATACCAAGGGGACGTCAGAATTCAAAAGTGACATCACAGCCAAGCTGGTAGGTGATTGGCTGGTTCGTGAGTACTTTTCCTTCCCTTAGAAACCTTTATAAGTTGATAAGTTCAATTAAATAGAGGTGTGATATTCATCATCTAGAATCGGGGCAGAGGGTATTTAAAAATAATATTTTTAAATGTAATTAATTACATAGAATGGGAGAGCAGGTGATGTGTTACTGCTGCAATATGTGGGAGCTGGTGGACAGCATTGATGTTCAAAATGATCACATTTGAAGTAAGTGCTGGCTGCTCGAGGAACTCTGGCTCCGTGTTGATGAGCTGGAGACGGAGCTTCAAACACTGCGACACATCAGGGAGGGGCAGAGTTACCTGGACTCTGTGTTCCTGGAAGTAGTCACACCAATTAGATTAACAATTTCAGATGTAGTCCGTGGTCCGGGCAGGATGGTGTGACTATGATTGAGGCAGGGATGGGGAACCAGGAGGTAGTGCTGGACGAGCCACAGTCCTTGCTCTTGTCCAACAGGTTCGAGGCTCTTACTCCCTGTGAGGACGGGAACGGGGACTGCAGGGAGGATGAGCAACCTGGCCACAGCACCGTGGAATGAGGGGCCATTCAAGTGGGGGGAGTAAATAGAAATGTTGTAGTGGTAGGGGATAGCATCATTAGGAGGATAGATAGGGTGCCTTGCAGCCGAGAGCGAGAGTCCCTAGGTTGTGTTGCCTGCCCAGTGCCAGGGTTAAGGACATCTCCTCTGGGCTGGAGAGAAACCTGGAGTGGGAGGGGGAGAATCCAGTTGTCGTGGTTCATGTTGGTACCAACGACATAAACAGGACAAGGAAAGAGGTTCTGCTGAGGGAGTATGAGCAGCTAGGGGCCAAATTAAAAAGCAGAACCAGAAGGGTAATAATCTCTGGATTACTACCTGAGCCACGAGCAAATTTGGCTTGGGTAAATAAAATCAGAGAGTTAAATGCTTGGCTACAAAATTGGTGTGGGAGAAATGGGTTTTGCTTCTTAGGACACTGGCACTAGTACTGGGACAGGATAGAGCTTTTCCGTTGGGACGGACTTCACTTGGCCAGTGCTGGGACTAGAATCCTGGCGAATCGAAAAACTAGGGCTGTAGAGAGGGCTTTAAACTAATTAGTGGGGGGAGGGATGTTTCAAGAGAGTGAAAAATAAAAATGTCAACGGAGAAGGCAATAGAGCAAGGTAGCAGTGGGGGAATTAAAAACCAGATCGTGTCAGGAAGGGACAGAATATATAAAGATAAAGGTAAAGTGGTAAAGGGGGTAAAAGCAGGAATAAATTGTCACAAAGCATATTTAAACGTTCTTTATCTGAATGCATGCAGCATTCGTAATAAAATAGACGAGTTGACAGTACAAATAATTACACATGGGTATGTTCTGCTGGCCATTACGGAGACATGGCTGCAGGGTGACCAAGACTGGGAGCTAAACATCCAGGGGCACTTGACTATTAGGAAGGACAGACAGGAAGAAAAGGGAGGTGGGGTGGCTGTGTTAAGAAAGATGGAATCACTGCAATAGTGAGAAATGATATTCGGTCAAATGTTCATGATAGTGGAACGGTTTGGGTGGAGATAAGGAATAATAAGGGGAAAAAGTCACTAGTGGGTGTAGTCTATAAGCCTCCTAACAGTGGGATCTCTATTGGTCGGAGTATAAATCAGGAAATAGTTTGGGCTTGTAATAAGGGAACAGCTATAATCATGGGAGATTTTAACTTTCATAATGACTGGACAAATCAAATTTGGCAGGACAGCCTTGAGGAAGATTTCATAGAGTGTATTAGGGACGGGTTCCTTGAGCAGTATGTTACTGAAACAACCAGGGGGCAGGCAATCATAGATCTGGTCCTGTGTAATGAGACAGGATTAATAAAATTGTCCTAGTAAAGGATCCCCTTGGAATGACTGACCATAACATGGTTGAATTCCAAATTCAGTTGGAGGGTGAGACATTTGGAGCTCAAACCAGCGTACTATGCTTAAGTAAAGGAGACTATGAAGGTATGAGAGCAGTGTTGACTAAAGCGGACTGGGAAAACAGATTAAGGTGTAAGACGGTACGTGAGCAGTGATGTATATTCAAGGAGATATTTCACAACTTTCATGAAAAATATGTTCCACTGAGGAAAAAGGGGCATAAAAGAAAAGACAGCCATCCATGGCTAAGGAAAGGAATAATGGATAGTATCCGACTGTAAACAAGGGCATATAAAGTAGCCAAATCTACTGGGAGGAGAGAAGATTGGGAAGTATTTAAAAGCCAGCAAAGAATAACTAAGAGATTAATTAATAAAGGGAAGATAGATTATGAAAGTAAACTAGCAAAAAATATAAATACAGATTACAAGTGTATCTACAGTTATATAAAAAGAAAAAGTGTGGCTAAAGTGAATGTAGGTCCCTTAGAGGACAAGACCGGGAAATTAGTGTTGGCGAACATGGAGATGGCAGAAACGCTGAACAAATATTTTGTATCAATCATTACAGTAGAGGACACAAAAACTATCCCAACACTGGACAAACAGGGATCTATAGAGGTGGAGGAGATAAACACGATTACAATCACAAAGCAGATGGTACTCGGTAAGATATTGGGACTTAAGGTGGACAAATCCCCTGGACCTGATGGTTTACATCCTCGGGTCTTTAGAGAAGTAGCGGTAGGGATTGCGGACGCATTGGTGGTAATAATCCAAAACTCCCTGGATTCAGGAAAGGTTCCAGCAGATTGGAAAACTGCTAATGTAACGCCCTTATTTAAAAAGGGAGGTAGACATAAGGCAGGAAAATATAGACCAGTTAGCCTAACATCTGTGGTTTGTAAAATGTTGGAGTCCATTATTAAGGAAGCAGTAACAGGACATTTGGATAAGCATAATTTAATCGGACAGAGTCAGCATGGTTTCATGAAGGGGAAGTCATGTTTGACAAATTTGCTTGAATTCTTTCAGGATGTAACAAACAGTGTGGATAAAGGGGAACCAGTGGTTGTGGTGTATTTGGAATTCCAAAAGACATTTGACAAGGTGCCACACAAAAGGTTACTGCACATGATAAAATATCACGGGATTTTGGGTAATAACCTGCATGGGTCGAATATTGGCTATCGAACAGAAAACAGAGAGTTGGGAAAATGTTTCATTCTCGGGTTGGCAATCAGTAACTAGTGGTGTTCCGCAGGGGTCAGTCCTGGGACCACAACTCTTTACAATCTATATTAACGAATTGGAGGAGGGGACCAGTTGCAACATATCCAAGTTTGCCGATGCTACAAAGCTGCGAGGGCAAGCAGTGAGTGAGGAGGACATAAAAAACCTGCAAAAAGGACATAGACAGGCTAAGTGAGTGGGCAGAAATTTGCCAGATGGAATATAATGTTGGAAATTGTGAGGTTATGAACTTTGGCAGAAAAAAATCAAAGAGGAAGTTATTATCTAAATGGAGAGCAACTGCAAAGTGCTACAGTACAAAGGGATCTGGGGGTCCTGCCACAGGAAACAGAGAATGTTGGTATGCAGGTACATCAGGTGATCAGGAAGGCCAATGGAATCTTTGCTTTTATTGCAAGGGGGATGGAGTTTAAAAGCAGCGAAGTCTTGCTTCAGTTATACAGTGTACTGGTGAGGCCACACCTGGAATATTGCGTACAGTTTTGGTTTCCATATTTAAGAAAAGATATACTTGCTCTCGAGGCAGTTCAGAGAAGGTTCACTTGGTTGATTCCGGAGATGAGTGGGTTGACTTATGAGGAAAGGTTGAGTAGGTTGGGCCTCTACTCATTGGAATGCAGAAGAATGAGTGGTGATCTTATCGAAACATATAAGATTGTGAGGGGGCTTGATCGGGTGGATGTGGGGAGGATGTTTCCGCTGATGGGTGAGAATAGAACTAGGGGACATCATCATAGAATAAGGGGCTGCCGTTACAAAACTGAGATGAGGAGACTCTTCTTCACTCAGAGGGTAGGAAATATATGGCATTTGCTACCTCACAGAGCTGTGGATGCTGCGACATTAAATAAATTTTAAAAGGAGATAGACAGTTTCCTATCTGATAAGGGAATTAGGGGTTATGGGGAGCGGGCAGGGAAGTGGACGTGAGTCTAGGTTCGGATCAGACATTACCCTATTGATTGGCGGAGCAGATCCGAGGGGCCGTATGGTCTACTCCTGCTCCGAGTTCTTATGGTATGTTATGTTATACACTTCATTGCCTTCTGTGAAATGCCTGTTGTTTCAATGTCTGCAGGAACTGACATTGGGAACAAGGTACTTTAAATGTTTACTTGCACACATTTAACTGTACCTCACAGTGTCAGATCCGTCACAGTTGTTATCCGCCTTCCATGTATTTTGTTGCCGACTGCATCTCCCTAACAAACTTAGCTGATCACAGCACGGCTATCAATCAACTCATTGCCAGTGTGAAAAATGCCACATTAGCAACGTGTGCAAGACTGGAATGAGAGTGTACCTGGGCCGTGATAACTTATCCTGAGCATTAAGATATTCATTAGTCCTTAGCCCTTGCTGCGTGAGACTATTCTCCTCATGCTGGTTCTTTTGCCGGTTATCTCCAATCGGTGTTCTCTGGTTACCGACCCTCCTGCCACTGGAAAGCGTTTATCCACATTTCCTCTACCAAACCCCCTTGTAATCATGCAAGCCTCTATTAAATTTCCTCTTAATCTTCTGAGGAAGGCAATGCCAGTTCTCCACACTATCAACATAACTGAAGTCCCTTATCCCTCGGGCCACTCTGTAAGACGTCAAAATGAGGCTCTTGCTCTGTATGTCTGGCAGAGATAGACATATATTTGAGCTACAGGGGAGTCAAGGTTTATGGGGAGTTGGCGGGAATCTGGCGTAGAGTGGATGATCTGATCAGCCATGAACTTATTCAATGACGTGGCAGGCTCGAGGGGCCGAATGGCCCACTCCTGCTCCATTTCTTCTGTCCTTATTCTTCTTTCTCTCCCTTCTGCCTCTTTGTCCCTCGGTCAATTCTTGCACTGACGGACATTGCATCGCTCCCTTCTTTCTTAGTATAGTGGTGAGTATCCTCGCCTCTCACGCTGGAGACCGGGGTTTAATTCTGTGATGGAGAGGATTTTTCACCGCCTCCTCCTCTTCCTATATAACAGACTCGAGTGGCTCAATGGCCTCCTCCTGTTCCTGTGTAACATGCTTGAGGGGCTGAATGGCCTCCTCCTGTTCCTGGATAAAAGACTCGAGTGGGTGAATGGTCTCCTCCTGGTACTGTGTAACAGGCATTAGTGGCTGAATGGCCTCATCCTGTTACTGTGTAACAGGCTTGAGCGGCTGAATGGACTTCCCCTTTTCCTGTATAACAGACCCGAGTGGCTGAATGGTCACCTCCTGTTCCTGTGTAAAAGGCTCAAGGGGATGAATGTCCTCCTCCTCTTCCTGAATAACAGACTCGAAGAACTGAATCACCTCCCCCAGTTCCATTGTAACAGGCTTGAGGGTCTGAATGGCCTCCTCCTGTTCTTATGTAACTGGCTCGAGTGACTGTATGGCCTCCTCCTGTGCATGCATAACAGGATCGAGGGGCTGAATGGCCTCCTCCTATTCATGTATATCAGGATTGAGGGGCTGAATGGCCTCCTCCTGTTCATGTGAAACAGATTCGTGGGTCTGAATTGTCTCCTCCTGTTCCTGTATAACAGTCTTGTTGGAATGAATTGCCTTCTCCTGTTCCTGTATAACTGGATCGTGGCTCTGAATTATCTCCTCGCCATCCTCAGTAACAGGTTCATGGGGCTGAATGGATTGCTACTGTTCTTAGACAGATCTTGTATCGCTGACTGGCTTCCTCGTGTCCAATGCAACAGGCTCGAGGCGTTAAAGGCCTCCTCTTGTCCCTGTGTAACAGGCTCGAGGGGCTGATTGGCCTCCTCCTGTTCCTGTTTAACAGGCTACAGGGGCTGAATGGCCTCCTCCTGTTCCTGTGCGAAAGGCTCATGGGACAGAATGGCATTCTGTTCCTATGTAAAAGGGTCATGGAATTAAATGGCCTCCGCCTGTTCCTGTGTAAAAGGGCCTTGGGACTGAATGGCATGCCTCTGTTCCTTTGTTAATGTGTCATGGACCTGAATGGCCTCCTCCAGATCCTATGTTAAATGACATCGGCCATCTCCAGTTCCCTGCTCCTCTCACCCACTCCAACCTACCTCCCTCTGAACTTGCTGCACTCCGTTCTCTCCGATGCAACCCTAACATTTTCATTATACCTACTGACAAAGGTGGTGCTGTTGTTGTTTGGTGAACCGCTCTCTACCATGTGGATACTGAACAGCAACTCACTGACACCTCCTCCTACCTTAAGCCTGGACCATGACCCAACTACTGAACATCAAGCAATCGTTTCCAAGACTGTCACTGACCTCACCTCCTCTGGAGATCTTGCCCCATGGCCGCCAACCTCTCCCTTCCTCAACACCACACTGCCCATTTCTACCTCCTTCCCAAGATCCACAAAAGGACTGCCCTCGCCGACCAATTGTTGGGGCCTCTACTTTCCCCACAGAACTGATTTCTTCCTAGCTAGACTATTTTTTCACGACTGGTCACTTTAAAAATTTCCAGTTCCCAAACGTCTCCTTTCCACTATGGACGTGCAATCCCTCCACAACTCCATCCACCACCAGGACGGCCTTAAGCTGCTTCACTTCTTCCTTGAACAGAGGCCTCACCAGTCCTCATCCACCACCGCCCTCGACCGCCTGGCTGAACTTGCCCTCACATTGTACAACTTCTTCTTTGATTCCACTCACTTCCTCCAAATTAAAGGTGTTGCATGGGCCGTAGATATGCCTGCCTTTTCGTGGGATATGTGGAACATTCTTTGTTCCAGACCTACTCAGGTCCCCTTCCTCACCTCTTTTTCCGGTACATCGATGACTGTATTGGTGCCGTTTCCTGCTCTCACCCTAAACTAGATCATTTCTTTAACTTTGCTTCCAATTTCCACCCTTCCCTCACCTTCACATGGTCTATCTCCAACTCTTCCCTTCCCTTCCTCGACTTCTCTGCCCCCATTTCTGGGGTTAGGCTTACTAACAACATCCACTATAAGCCCACTGACTCCCACACCTACCTGGACCACACTTCCTCCCACCCCACTTGCTGTAAGGATTATATTCCATTCTCCCAGTTTAACAAATCTCCATTGCATCTGTTCTGACGATGCCACCTTCCATATCAGTGCTTCCGGCTGGTCTCCCATTTTTCTCAACTGAGGATCCCCCTCTACCGTGGTTGACATGACCCTCGACTGTGTCCGTACCATTTCCCGCACTGCTGCTCTCACCCCTTCCCCTCACTCGCAGAAACATGATAGGGTTCAACACTTGTCCTCACCTTTCACCCCACCCGTCTTCACATTCCACAGATCAGCCTGCACCAATCCAGCCATCTACAGCATGATCCCACCACCAAAAACATCTGCCCTCCACACTTTCAGTATTTTGAAGGGACAGCTCTCTCCACGACACCCTGGTCCACTCCTCTACCACCCCAACACCCCTTCCCCACTCGCCTGTCATCTTCCCGTGCAAGTGCTGGAGATGCATCACCTGCCCTTTTACCTCCTTCCTTCCCATCGCCCAGGGCCCCTTCCAGGTGAATCAGCGATTTACTTGTACTTCTTACAATTTAGTAAACTGTATTCGCTGCCTTTACATTGTGAGACTATACGGAGATTGGGTGACTGCTTTGCTGAACACCTCCATTCATTCCACAAGTGTGACCCCGAGCTTCCGGGCGCCTGTCACTATAATTCTCCACTCCACTCCTTCTCTGATCTCTCCTTACTTGGCCTGTTACATTGTTACAATGAAGCTCTACGTAAGCTCGAGGAACAGCACCTCATCTTTCTACAAGTCATTATACAGCCTTCTGGACTTAACACCAAGTTCTACAATTTTAGACTATTAATTGGCCCCTGTGTTTCTTTTTTGAAAATTTGTTCTCATATTTCCTCACATGGCAGTTGTTAATGTTTCTGCCATCATCATTCACACCTCATCTTGAGCCACCTTTTGTTCGTTAACTTGTCCCATTACCTCTCGTTTTGCCTTGCACCATCATCCGTTTTGTCTGTCAATCTCTCCTGCCTTCCATTCTGTCACAGGCATTCCCTTTGTTCTTACCTCGCCTCCTCCCACCCCTGATTATAAACCTCCCTCCTCTAAACTTTTCCTGTTCTGAGGAAGGCTTCGATCCGAAATGTTAACTCTGTGTTTCTCTCACTCGATGCTGCCTGAACTACTAAATGCTTCCAGCATTCTCTGTTGTTATAATTGAAATGAACACAGTGACGGAGTTAAATCACCCTTTATTACGATTAGTTTACAGAGCACTTTCGTGGCCACGTGGCCTAATGGATAAGGTGTTTGGCTTTGGTGTAAGCTTTGCGTGCCATCAGAAGATTGCAGCTTCGAGCCCTATCGTGCTCATTTTACACACTTTCTAATTTGTGTTCAACTTTCGAAAACGAAACTGCTTTTCCACTCTTTACCTTCCAAACAGGGCTCTTCATTAAATGGAATTTTTACGTGTTGTCTTATGCGGAAATTTCTCACTGATCTTTGCAAACAGTTTCAAACAAATCCACAATATCTAATTGATGCCGCTAAATTATTAGTGTTTCCAATTGGACAGCAGCTTTGGATTACTCAGTGTAATGAAGTGCAGTCGAGGGAATTCGGGCTAGTTTCGCGGCGAGTGATCTCCACAGGGAGCCGATGAAATACAACTAAAATTTTACAGCAGATTCGCAGCGAGCAGAGCTCGAACCTGCACGGGGAAATCACGTTGGATTTCAAGTGGAATGCCTCAACCACTCGGCCATCGCAGCTGGGTGCAAACAATGCTTCAAAACTGGAATGACCGGTGCAATATATTAGACAATTGCCCTGCATAAATGGAAGGAAGTTTTGTGACAGCTGTACAGAGGCCTGGTTAGGCCACTGTGTACAGTTCTGCGCACTGCACCTTAGAAAACTTATAGTGACCTTGGAGGGAGTGCGGTGCAGATTCACGAGTGTGATTCCAGGGCTCCAAGGTTTAGGCTATGAGCAGAAATTACATAAACTAGGCTTGTATTTCCTGGAATATTGAAGATTAAGGGGTGAGATCATAGAAATACAGAAATTTACGCCAGAGTGGGAGGCCATTCGACCCATCGTGTCTTTGCCGGACGAAAAAGAGCTATTTGTCTAATCCCACTTTCCAGCTCTGGGCCCGTAGCCCTGTAGGTTACATCACTTCAAGTACATATCCATAGTGCTTTCTATTAATGTGTTGGGTAATGACTTCCAGATCCCCTCCACTCTCTGTGTAAATGGTTCTTGTCAACTCCTCTTTAATCATTTTACCATTTACTTTAAATCTACGCCCCCTGATCATTGACATCTCTGCTAAGGGAAATAGGTCCTTCCTATCCACTGTATCTAGGCCCCTCATAATTTTATATGCCTCAATTATGTATCCCCTCAGCCTCCTCTGCTCCAAAGATAACAACCCCACCCTATTCAATGTTTACTTATAGCTAACATTTTCCAGTCCTGGCAACATCCTAGTAAATCTCCTCTGTACACTCTCTAGTGCAATGACATTCTTCCTGTAGGGTGGTGGCCAAAGCTGTCTGCAATACTCTAGCTGTGGCCTAACTAGTGTTTTATATTGTTCAAGCATAACATCCCTGTTCTTGAATTCTATGCCTTGGTAATAGAAACATAGAAACATGGAAGATAGGAGCAGGAGTAGGCCATTCGGGCCCTCGAGCCTCCTCCACCATTCAATGCGATCATGGCTGATCATCCAAATTCAGTACCCTGTCCCTGCTTTCTCCCCATACCTCTTGATCCCTTTAGCCTTAAGAAATATGTCCAACCCCTTCTTGAACATATTTAATTAATTGGCCTCTACTGCCTTCTGTGGTAGAGAATGCCACAGGTTCACCATTCGCTGGATGATGAAATTCCTCCTCATCTCTGTCCTAAATGGTTTACCCCTTATCCTTAGACTGTGACTCCTGGTTCTGGACTCCCCGACCATCTAGTCTGTCCAGTCATGTTAGAATGTTATAAGTTTCCAGGTATCTTCATGGTGAATCTTCGCTGAACTCCTTCTATGGCAAGAACATCCTTCCTCAGATAAGGCGACCACAACTGGACACAATACTCAAGATGTGGTCTCACCAAGGCCCTGTGCAACTGCAGCAACACATCCTTGTTCCTGTACTCAAAGCCTCTTGCTATGAAGGCCAACACACCATTTGCCTTCTTAACCACCTGCCGCCTAATAAAGGAAAATATTCCCTTGGAGTTTTTAAGCAAGAATAAAAACAGAAACTCCTGGAAATATTCAGCAGCTCATCTGAAATAAAAACAGAAAATGCTGGAAATATGCAGCAGGCAAACTGAAATAATGACCTGCTGAATATTGCCAGCACTTTTTGTTTTTATTTCAGATTCCAGCATCCGCAGCCTTTTGCTATTGCCTTCTTAACCACCTTATCAACCTGCACTGCTACCTTCATGGACCTGTGGACATGCACTCCAATGTCCCTCTGTTCTTTTACGCTTCTCAATATCCTACCATTTATTGTGTATTCCTTTGTCCTGTTAGCCCTCTCCTGATGCATTACCTCTCAATTCTACGAATTTAATTCCATTTGTCACTTTTCTGCCCACCTGACCAATTCATTGATAACGTCCTTCAGTTTGGAGCTTTCTTCCTCACTAACAACCACATGGACTATTTTTATATAACATTTGCAAACTTCTTAATCCTACATTGAAGTCTAAATCAGTGAAATATAACACAAAAAGCACGGGACCAAGTACTGAGCCCTCCCAAAACCCACTGAACAGCCTTCCATGCACAAAACTCCCATCGACCACTACCCTTTGCTTCCAACTTGCCACTTTGCTTGGATCCTTTGGGCGTTTACCTGTCTTACCAGTCTGCCATGTGGGCAGATTCTGATTTTTAGGATATTGAAGGTAATTGACAGGGTAGACAGAGGGAAACATTTTCCACTGGGGCGAAGGATGGGGGCATATGGGGGGGGGGCATTTGTCGGAGGCGGTGTGGGGAGGTGGAGTCTAGGTCAAGGGGACCTAACATTAAAATAGGAACCAGGCCGTTCAAGAGAGAAATTAGGAAACATTTTTTCATACAAAGAAAGGTCGAAGTGTGGAGCTCCCTCCCACAAATGGTAGTTGTTGCGAAATCATTTAATGGTTGGATATCTGAGATCGATAATCTTTTGCTAGACCAGGGAATTAAGGGAATATAATAGACTTGTTTACAAAAATCGCTATTAATATAATTATAATTTAAAAATGATGGCGAATGTGCCCCACCTGGTGGATAATAGGCACGGTGCATGCAAGCAGGTCTGCAGTGTAAGTAAAGGCGAATGTGCATCCTGGTAGTTTAATGTGCACGGTGCATGCTAGAAAGTCTGCTTCTTTACAGACAACTGAAGGCTGCCTGTGGTTCACCAATTCAGGACGTTCCTAACCAACAGCTTCTTTGGACTGAATGATGCAAACGACTTGCTTGTCCATGTAATAAAGTGTTTCATTCTCTGTGTGTTTAAAAGGGATCAACTGTCAGTCCGGTTTCATTCTGGGTCTGTTTAAATTGGATGTGCTGTCAGTCCCAGATTATTCTGTGTCTCTTTAAAAGGGATGTACTGTCAGTTCCGGATCATTCTGTGTCTCTTTCAAAGGGATGTGCTGTCACACCCGAATCATTCTGCGTCTGTTTAAAAGGGATGTGCTGTCAGACCCGGATCATTCTGTTTCTATTTAAAAGGGATGTACTGTCAGTCCCGGATCATTCTGTGTCTGTTTAAAAAGAATGTCCTGTCAGTCCCGAATAATTCTGTGTCTGTTTAACCGGGATGTGCTGTTCATACAGATCATGTCAGTCCCGGGCCATTTCAAAATCATGAGTGGTTTAGTCAGAGCAAGTAAAGGCTCGAAGGTCCAAATGGCCTAATCCTGCTCCTATTTATGTTATTCTTATGTTATGTTAAGTAGATAGATAGAATCTGTTCCCATTGCCAGAAGGGTCGAGAGCCGGAGGAGACAGATTTAATGTGATTTGCAGAAGAACCAAAGGCGACATGTGGAAAATTGTTTTTATCCAGCGAGTGATTAGTAACTGGAAAGGCTGGTGGAGGCAGATTTAATCGCGGCCTTCAAAAGGCAATTGAATAAGTACCTGAATGAGCAAAAATTGCAGAGCTACAGGGAACGGGCAGGTGTGCGGGTGGGACTAGCTGAAGTGCTCGTGCAGAGAGCCAGAACGGGCTTGATGGACCGAATGGCCTCCTTCTGTGCTGTAACCATTCTATGATTCTATGATTCTATGATCATTCTGTATCTGTGTTTGTTTCAAAGTGATTTATTTTCAGCTGCGGTATCTGATTGGTTGCGGCGTTGGTCTCAGAGTTCAATGTGGTTTAGGTGCGATGGTTTGAACCCTGTTCAATGCGGAACTTTAATTTGAAATATCAAACCACGTCATAATTTAAAAGAATTTTGAAGGTCACCCTCAGTCTTCTGTTTCCATAGAGAAGAACGCCAGCCTGTTCAGACTTACCTGATATTTATCCCCTCTCAGTTCTGGTATCATCCTTCTCAATCTTCTTTGAACCTTCGCCAGTTCTCTATATTTTTTTGTAAAATGGAGACCAAAACTGTGTGCCGTATACTAAGCGCTGTCTAACTGTGGTTCTATATACATTTAACATAACTTCTCTGCTTATGAATGGACAAGTTTCCCCGTGCTGTGTGCTGCAGGACTTGAGACAGAGAGAGAGAGAGAGAGAGAGAGACAAAGACAGAGTGAGAGACAGAGCCAGAGACAGAGAGAGAGAGAGAGATAGAAAGAGAGTGAGAGACAGAGAGTGAGAGACAGAGTGAGAGACAGAGAGTGAGAGACAGAGAGTGAGAGACAGAGAGTGAGAGACAGAGAGAGAGAGGGGGAGAGAGACAAAGACAGAGTGAGAGACAGAGCCAGAGACAGAGACAGAGAGAGAGAGAGAGAGAAAGAGAGTGAGAGACAGAGAGTGAGAGACAGAATGAGAGACATAATGTGAGAGACAGAGTGAGAGACAGAGAGAGAGAGAGAGAGAGTGAGAGACAGAGAGTGAGAGACAGAGAGTGAGAGAAAGAGAGAGAGACAGAGAGAGAGACAGAGACAGAGAGAGCGAGAGACAGATAGAGAGAGAGACAGAGAGTGGGAGACAGAGAAAGAGAGAGAGATAGAGAGGGAGAGAGAGGGAAAGAGAGTGAGAGAGAGAGAGAGTGAGAGAGGGAGAGAGACAGGGACAGAGACAGAGATAGAGTCAGAGACTTAGAATGGGAGTGAGACTGAGACTGATACTGGGACTGACACTGAGGCTGAGACTGAGACAGAGACAAAGACTGAGACTGAGACTGAGACTTAGACTGAGACTGATACCGAGACAGAGACAGAGACAGAGACAGACAGTCAGAGAGAGAGAGAGAGAGAGAGAGAGCTTCACCATTTTGGTTAGGTGTCGCTGGAGAAATGTTGCAGCAAAAACACGGGATTTGGGATTGATGAGATTAATTAACGTGTCAAGATCAATCATACTATCACAGTGTGAGACAGCGCAGAGGGAGGCTATTTGGCCCATCATGCCTGTAACGGCTCTTTGGTGCAGTTATCCATTAAGAACTACTCCCCTGCCCTTTCCCCATAGCCATGTAGATTTTCCCTTCAAGTATTTTTCCAATTCCCTATTGAAAGTTACTATTGAATCTGCTCCCACCACCCATTCCAGATCATAACAACTCGCTGCTTAAAAATATATTTCTGCATGGAGCCTCTGGTTATTTTGCCAATCACCTTAAATCTGTGTCCGCTGGTTACCAACACTTCTGCCACTGGAAACAGTTTCTCCTCATTTACTCTATCATAACCATCATGAATTTGAATACCTCTTAATCTTTTCTGCTCTAAGGAGAATAATCCCTAATACGGGGGAGGGTGCATCCGGTAATGGCAAGTTCATAATCCAAAGAGAATAGTCAAGGCTGTAGAACAGAGCAGCGAATGGGGTAAAACCAAGCAGATTCTGTCAGGAAGGGGCAGAGAGTTAAAATTTTGTAATAGGGCAGCATTGCCGAAGGCCACATTAGAGTAAAATAATAAAAAGTTAAAATTAAAGTCGCACAAAACAGTCATTCCACAACAGATGAATTAATGGCACAAATAGAAATAATTGGCTTTAATCCAGTAGCCACTACTGAGACGTGGTTTTAGGTTAACCATGTTTGGCAGCAAAATATTCTATGTTACTTGACTTTTAGAGACATTAGGCAAAATGCAAAAGGAGGCGGGTAGCCAGCGACTAAAGGGTGAGATAAAGGCAGTTGTGAGAAAATCCCAGAAAATCAGAATGTAGAATCTGTATGGGCAGAGCTCAGGAATAAAAAATGATATTAATCTGTGGTGGGCGTAGTTTAAATCCCCCCTAACAGTAATCATGATGTTGGACAGATTATACATCAGGAAGTTAGAGTAGCATGTAACAAGGGTAAGGCAATAATCATAGGAGACATTATGCTTCATGTAAACTGGACAAACAAAATTGACAGAAGTAGAATAGCGGACGAGGTCATTTCATTCGAGACAGTTTTCTACAACAATATTTCGAGGAAACAACTAGGGAACAGGTTAATTTAGATATAATTGCAAAATACTGTGGATGCCGGAAATCTGAAATAACAACAGAAAATGCTGGAAATACTCAGCAGGCCAGGCAGCATCCGTGGAGAGAGAAACAGAGTTAACGTTTCAGGTCTGGGACCCTTCATCAGAACTGGAAAAGCTGGAGATGTAACAGATATTAAGCAGGTGCAGAGACAGGGGCGGGGGGGGGGTTAGGAGGGGTGGAAGAAATAGAAAGAATATCCTGTACTTTTGAAAGAGGCAGGAAAGATAAAATGTTGCAAATGGGAATGGCAAAAATCATACTGCATGAAAAATGTGGGCAGGGATAATTATCTGAAATTGTTGAACTCAATGTTGAGTCCGGCAGGCTGCAAAGTGCCCAATCGAAAGATGAGGTGCTGTTCCTCGAGCTTACGTTGAGCTTCATTGGAACAATGCAATAGCCCGAGGACAGAGAGATCAGAGTGGGAGTGAAGCGGTGAATTAAAGTGACAGGCGGCCAGAAGCTCAGGGTCACCTGTATGGACTGAATGGAGGTGTTCTGCAAAGCGGTCGCCCAATCTGCGTTTCGTCTCCCCAATGTAGAGGAGACCACATCGTGAGCAGCGAATACAGTATATTAAATTGCAAGAAGTACAAGTAAATCGCTGTTTCACCTGGAAGGGGTGCTTGGGGCCCTGGACAGTGGGAAGGGAGGAGGTAAAAGGGCATGTGTTGCATCTCCTGCGCTTGGGTGGGAAGGTGCCAGGTGAAGGAGCAGGGCTGTTGGGGGTGATTGAGGAGTGGACCAGGATGTCGCGGAGGGAGCGGTCCCTTCGGAATGCTGAAAGGGGAGGTGAGCAGAAGATGTGTTTGGTGGTGGGATCACATTGGAGGTGGCGTAAATGGCGGAGGATGTTCCGTTGAATGTGGAGGCTGGTGGGGTGAACGGTGAGGACAAGGGGAACCCTATCGTGGTTCTGGGAGGGAGGGGCAGGGGTGAGAGCAGAAGTGCGGGAAATAGAACGGACACGGTCAAGGGCCGTGTCAAGCACGGTAGAGGGGAATCCTCGGTTGAGGAAAAAGGAATACATGTCAGAAGCACTAGTATGGAAGGTGGCATCGTCAGAACAGACGCGGCGGAGACGGAGAAACTGGGAGAATGGAATAGAGTCCTTACAGGAAGCGGGGTGGGAGGAAGTGTAGTCCAGGTAGCTTGTAGTGGATGTTTGTTGAAAGCCGTTCGCCAGAAATGGAGACGGAGAAGTCAAGGAAGGAAAGGGAAGAGTCGGAGATGGACCATGTGAAGGTGAGGGCAGGGTGGAAAGTGGAAGTAAAGTGAATGAACTTATCCAGTTAATTTAGATCTTGTCTTGTGCAATAAGACACAGTTAATTAGTAACCTTATCGGAAAGGATCCTCTGGGGAAGATTGGTCATAATGTGAATGAATTTCATATTAAGTTTGAGAATGATGCCGTTATGTCAGAAACTAGGGGCTGAAATTTAAACAAAGTGTATTATGGAGTTATATGGGGCGAGTTGGCTAAGGTAGATTGTGAAATTAGATTAAAATATATAACGGTATATAAGCAATGGCAAACATTTAAAGAAATAATTCAGAATTCTCAACGAATATACAAGTCCTTAAGGAATAAAAACGACACTGAAAAAGTGGTACAAGCATGGCTAACTGGAGAAATTAGTGATAGTATTAGATTAAAAAAAGAGATTTACAATGTTACAAAAATAGTAGTTAGCCTCAGCATTGGGAATGTTTAGAAAATCAGCAAAAGATGACCAACTGATTGATAAAGAGGGAGAAAATAGAAATGGAGTAAATTAGCAAGAAATTTGAAAACAGATTGTAAGAGCTTTAAGTGTGTAAACAGGAAGAGATTAGTGAAATTAAAGGTGGATCCCTTAGAGACAGAGACAGGAGAAATTGTAAAGTGGAATAAGGAAATGGCATGACGTGGGTCAAATATTTTGTATTTGTCATCACAGTAGAACAAAAAAAGAACATACCTCAAGTTATGTGGAACCAAGAGTCTAATTAGATCGAGGAAATTAAAGTAATTAATATTGGTAAATTAAAAGTCCTGGAGAAATTAACGGGACAAAACGCCGACAAATGCCTGGGACTTGCTGACCTAAATCATTTGGTTTTATAACAGGTGGCTGCAGAGAAAGTTCGTGCATTGGTTTTGATCTTTCAGAATCCCCCAGATTCTAGAACGGTCCCCGTGGACTGGAAGGTAGCAAATGTTACCGTGCTGTTTCAGAAAGGAGGGAGAGAGAAAAAAGAGAACATTAGGCCAGTTAGCCTGACATAATTAGTAGGGAAAATGCTGGAGTCCATTATTAAGGACGTGGTAGGAGGGCATTTGGAAAATCAGAAAAAGATAGGCAGAGCCAACACTGTTTTATGAAAGAGAAATCGTGTTTTACAAAGCAATCAGAATTATTTCAGGGTGTAACTATTAGGGTAGACAAGGGGGGAAAGCTGGATGTAGTGTATTTGTATTTTTGAAGGCGTTCAATAAGGTGCCACATAGCAGTTTGTTAAACAAGATTAGTGGGCATTGGATTGGCAGATAATATAGTAGCGTGGATTTTGGATTGGTTAACGGGCAGGAAGCAGAGAGCAGGAATAAATGGGTGATTTTCGGAATGGCAGGTTGTAACTTTTGGAGTGCTGAAAGATCAGTGCTTGACCCTCAGCCATTTACATTCTATATCAATGACTTAGAAGGGGGGCGGAGTGTAATATTTTCAAGTTTGCTGATGGTACGAAGTTAAGTGGGCAAGGATGCTGTGAGGAGAACGCAAATAGGTTGCAAAGGGATATAGTCCGGTTACGTCAGTGGGCAAGAAGTTGTCAGAGGAAGTATAATGTGTGGAAATGTGAAATTATCCACTTTGCGAGGAAGAATGGAAATACAGCAGATTTTTTTAATGGTGAAAAATTAGTGAGTTTCCGGTTTTGAGGCAATTGGATGTCCTTCTACACGAATTACAGGACGTCAACATTCAGGTACAGCAAGCAATTAGGAACGTAAGTGGGATTTTAGCCTTTAGAACAAGGGGGTTGCAGTAGGAAAGTAAGGATGCCTTGCTGCAGTTATTTAGGGCTTTGCTGAGAACACATCTGCAGTACTATGTGCACTTTTTGGTAAACTTACCGAAGAAAGAATATAGTTGACTTTGAGGGGGTGGAATGAATGCTCACTAGATTGATTTCTGGGAAGATAGGGCTGCCAAATGAGGAGAAATTGCGTAGAATGGGACTCTTTTTACTGGATTTTGGAAGAATGAGAGATGATCTCATTGAAACGTGTATAATTCTTAAAGGGCTTGACAGCGTAGATGCTGAGGGGCTTTTTGCCCTGATTGGAGAGTCAAGAACTAGGAGGCAGAGATTCAGGATAAAGGGATGACCATAGAGGACTGAGATGAGGAGAAATTTCTACACCCAGAGGGATTTGAATCGTTTGAATTCTCTAACCCAGAGGGCTGAGGATGTTCAGTCAATGAGTATATTCAAGACGGACATCTATAGATTTCAGGACACTAAGGGAAGCATGGGATAGGGGGGTAGGGCGGATAGTACATAAGAACATAAGAAATAGGAGCAGGAGTAGGCCAATCGGCCCCTCGAGCCTGCTCTGCCATTCAATAAGATCATGGCTGAACTGATCCTAACCGCCAATCCACTATCACAGAACCATCTCCTGAATCTAACAGAATTAGACACACGAAATAGGAGCAGGATCAGGATACACGGCCCCTAGGCCCGCTCCGCTACCCACAGGGCCATGACCGATCCGAACCTAGACTCATGTCCAAATTCCTGCCCGCTCCCCGTAACCCTTAATTCCCTTTACTTCTAGGAAACTGTCTATTTCTGTTTTAAGTTTATGTAATGATGTAGCTTCTACAGTTTTTGGGGCAGCATATTCCATGGACCTACCACCCTCTGAGTGAAGTAGTTCCTCCTCATCTCAGTTTTGAAAGAGCAGCCGCTTATTCTAAGACTATGCCCCCTAGTTCTAGTTTCACCCATCATCGGGAACATCTTCCCCGCATCCACCCGATCCAACCCCTTCACAATCTTATATGTTTCAATATGATCACCTCTCATTCTTCTGAACTCCAATGAGTAGAGTCCCAATCTACTGAAGCTCTCCTCATATGTCCATCCCCTCATCCCCGGGATTAACCGAGTGAACCTTCTTTGTACTGACTCGAGAGCAATTCTGTCCTTTCTTAAGTATGGACAACAAAACTGTACGCAGTGTTCCAGGTGCGGTCTCACCAATACCCTGTACAACTGAAGCAATACCTCCCTATTTTTATATTATATCCCCCTAGCAATGAAAGCCAACATTCCATTGGCCTTCTTAATCACTTGCTGCACCTGCATACTAACCTTTTGAGTTTCGTACACCAGGACCCCCAGATCCCTCTGTACTTCAGTATTTTTCAGTTTCTTGCCATTAAGATAATAACTTGTTCTACGATTTTTCCTGCCAAAGTGCATAACCTCACACTTTCCAGTATTGTATCCCATCTGCCAAATCTCTGCTCACTTACTTAGCCTGTCTATGTCCCCTTGCAGGTTATTTATGTCCTCCTCACTCACTACTTTCCCTCCCATCTTAGTTTCATCTGCAAACTTTGATATGTTACACTCGGTCCCCTCCTCCAAATCGTTAATATAGGTTGTAAAGTGTTGGGGACCCAGCACTGACCCCTACGGAACATCACTAGTTACTGATTGCCAGTCTGAGAATGAACCATTTATCCCAACTCTCTGCCTTCTTTTAGATAGCCAATCCTCTATCCATGCCAGAATATTACCCCCAATCCCGTGATTTTTTTTATCTTAAGCAATAATCTTTTGTGTGGCACCTTGTCAAATGCCTTTTGGAAGTCTAAATACAAGACGTCCACTGGTTGCCCTTTATCCACCCTATATGTTACTTCCTCAAAGAACTCTAGCAAATTTGTCAAACATGACTTCCCCTTCATAAAACCATGCTGACGTTGTCCTATTAAATTATGATTATCCAAATGTCCTGTTACTGTCACCTTAATAATGGACTCCAAAATTTTACCTACCACTGATGTTAGGCGAACCGGTCTATAGTTTCCAGCCTTCTGTCTACTGCCCTTTTGAAATAAGATTGTTACATTAGCAGTTTCCCAGTCTGCCGGGACCTTTGCCGAGTCCAGGGAGCTTTGGAAAATTATTACCAATGCATCCACAATCCCTACCGCCACTTCCCTCAAGACTCTAGGATGTAAGCCATCAGGTACAGGTGATTTAGCCGTCTTGAGTCCCATTATTTTCCGAGTACCACTTCCTTAGTGATTTTGATCGTGTTTAGCTCCTCCCCCCCTTTTGCCCCCTGTTTGTCCAGTGTTGCGATATTCTTAGTGTCTTCTACAGTAAAGACTGATATAAAATATTCATTCAGTGTTTTTGCCATCTCCATATTTCCAACCATTAATTTCCCGGTCTCATCCTCTAAGGGACCAACACTTACTGTAGCCACCCTTTTTCTTTTTATATAACTATAAAAAAACTTACAATCTGTTTTTATATTTTTTGCTAATTTACTTTCATAATCTATCTTCCCTTTCTTAATCAATCTTTTTGTTATTTTTTGCTGTCTTTTAAAGTTTTCCCAATCCTCTATCCTCACACTAGATTTGGCTACCTTGTATGCCCTTGTTTTTAGTCGAATACTATCCTTAATTTCTTTACTTACCCACGGATGGCTGTCTTTTCTTTTACACCCTTTTCTTCTCAGTGGAATATTTTTTTTTCGGAAGTTGTAAAATAACTCCTTAACTGTACACCACTGATCATGTATCGTCTTACCCTTTAATCTATTTTCCCAATCCACTCTCCTCAATTCCGCTCTCATAGGTTCATAGTCTCCTTTATTCAAGCTTAGCACGCTTGTTTGAGAGCCAACCTTCTCACCCTCTAATGGAATATGGAATTCAACCATGTTATGGTCACTCATTCCAAGGGGATCCTTTAATAGACATTTTTAATTAATCCTGTCTCGTTACAGAGGACCAGATCTAAGGTTGCTTGCCCCCTGCTCGGTTCAGTTACATACTGCTCAAGGAACCCATCCCTAATACACTCAATGAACTCATCGTCAAGGCAGCCCTGCCCAATTTGATTTGTCCAATTAATATGTTAGTTAAAATCCCCCATAATTATAGATGTTCCCTTATTAGAAGCCTCAACTATTTCCTGATTGACACTCCGTCCAACAGAGTTGCCACTGTTCGGAGTCCTATAGACTATGCCCACTCGTGTTTTTTTCCCCTTATTAATCATTACCTCCACCCAAACTGTTTCATTATCCTGATCTTTTGACCCAATATCATTTCCCTGTATTACAGTGATTCCTTCCTTTATTAGCATAGCCACCCCACCTCCCCTTTCTTCCTGCCTGTCCTTCCTGATCGTTAAATAACCTGGTTTGTTTAATTCCCAGGCATTGTCACCCGGCAGCCATGTTTCTGTAATGGCCACCAGATCATACCCATATGTAGTTATTTGTGCCATTAACTCGTCTATTTTGTTACGAATGCTACGTGCATTCAGATAGAGAACTTTCAAAGATGCTTTGTGACGCTTAGTTCCTGCTTTTGCCCTTTTTATTACTTTACCTTTTACTCCATACCTATTGCCCCTTCCTGACACGTTCTGGTTTTTAATTTCCCCACTGCTACCTAAGTCTATGACCTTCTCTGTTGTCATATTTATTATTTGCTCTCTAGGAACCTCCCCCCCACTAGTTAGTTTAAAGCCCTCTCTGCAGCCCTAGTTATATGATCCGGCAGGACTCTAGTTCCAGCACTGGCCAAGTGAAGCCCGTCCCAACGGAAAAGCTCCCTCATGCCCCAGTACTGGTGCCATTGTCCCAGGAAGCAAAACCCTTTTCTCCCACACCAGTCTTTGAGCCACGCATTTAACTCTCTAATTTTATTTGTCCTAGCCAATTTCGCACGTGGCTCAGGTAATAATCCAAAGATTATTACCCTTGTGGTTCTGCTTTTTAATTTGGTCCCTAGCTGCTCAAACTCCCTCAGCAGAACCTCCTTCCTTGCCTTATCCATGTCGTTGGTACCAACATGGACCACGACAACTGGATTCTCCTCCTCCCACTCCAAGTTTCTCTCCAGTCCAGAGGAGATGTCCTTAACCCTGGCAAGCAACACAGCCTTCGGGACACTCGCTCTCGGCTGCAAAGAGCTCTATCTATCCCTCTAACGATACTATCCCCTACCAGTACAACATTTCTTTTAACTCCCCCCATTTCAATGGCCCCCCCGCTCCACGGTGCTGTGGCCAGGTTGCTCATCCTCCCCGCAGTCCCTATTCCCATCCTCACAGGGAGTAAAAGCATCGAACCTGTTGGACAAGTGCAAGGGCTGCGGCTCCTCCAACACTACCTCCTGCATCCCCGTACCTGCTCACTTCTAGTCACACCATCCTGACCCTGGCCACGGACTACATCTGAATTAATTAATCTAATTGGTGTGAATACCTCGTGATACACAGAGTCCAGTTAACTCTCCCCCTCCCTGACGTGTCTCAATGTTTGAAGCTCGGACTCCAGCTCTTCAACACGGAGCCGGAATTCCTCGAGCAGCCAACACTTACTGCAAATATGATCACCGTGAGGTTCAATGGTGTCCACCAGCTCCCACATATTGCAGCAGCAACACATCACCTGATCTCCCATTCTATGTAATGAATTAAATTTATTAATATTATTCTTAAATACCCTCTGGCCCGATTCTAGGTGGTGAATATCACACCTTAGAAACGAAAAACCAAAGAGATTGAAGCTTGAAAAGGGAGAAATACTTACCAACCAATCACTTACCGGCTTTCTGGTGACGTCACACTTGGATTACTTTTTACCTCTCTCCTTCCTCCGAGTTCCAAGATTGGAGACTGGAACGCCTCATCTGGGTCTCGGCAGCCTTTATACAGCCGCTCAGCCCGCGATTCCCGCCGATTCTCGCACTGAGGCCTCATCTGGGTCTCGGCAGCCTTTATACAGCCGCTCAGCCCGCGATTCCCGCCGATTCTCGCACTGAGGCCTCATCTGGGTCTCGGGAGCCTTTATACAGCCGCTCAGCCCGCGATTCCCGCCGATTCTCGCACTGAGGCCTTACCTGGTCTCTGGAGCCTTTATACATTAATGTATAAGTTCAGCCATGATCTTTTTGAATGGCGGTGCAGGCTTCATGGAGTGTATCGCCTACTCCTGCTCCTATTTATTATATGTTTGTGTTCCGTGACTCAGAGCACACCAATTTTCAACAGGCACGGGATGATCCGGGTCTGAGAGCTAACCCATTTTAAGATGACAGA
Source organism: Somniosus microcephalus (assembly GCF_052327205.1). Classification (NCBI taxonomy): domain Eukaryota; kingdom Metazoa; phylum Chordata; class Chondrichthyes; order Squaliformes; family Somniosidae; genus Somniosus; species Somniosus microcephalus. Next base: position 35,530,901 of record NW_028225186.1, on the reverse strand, counting down.
GAATGATCGAGAATGACAGTAAACCCGTGTCAAACAGATTCAGAATGTTCCGTGACTGACAGGAAACCCCTTTAAATCAGACACGGTATGATCAAAGAATGATTCACTTAATGTGACCTGAGACGAAGAAGTCGTTTGCAGCTGTCAATCAAAACACACTTGGAAGGAACATTCTACATTTACTGAACAAGAAACAGCCTTCAGCTGTCAATCAACCCTGTCCCGCCCACACCACCCGCAGCATTCAGAGAGACAGACTCTCAGAGAACTTCCAGCATTCAGTGCTGACCCTGTTAAACTCACCAGCTCCTCACACTGAACCCTGGTGTCATAAACGCTGAGCATTTATACTGAACCCCTTAAAATACAATCTATAAATTGGGAAAAACCTCAAAGTTCATCTCAATTCGGCTGAATGGCAGAAAAGTACTAACATTTTTACCACCACTCAGTAACCCACTTAACCATTCCTTCCAGCCATAGACTAAATTATCCGCTGTAAGATTCGCTCATTTTTTACGTCTGAGTTGAATTATATCAATATCAGGAATTTAATGTCTTCATAAATATTTTATTAAAAAATTAATAAATAACTATCGAACACACGCACGTCAATGGTTGACCGTATCGCACTTTCTGCATTAAACACCCAGAGGGCGCTCTGGCATTCGCACTTATACTGCAGACCGGCTAACGTGCACCATGCATATTATACCAGCAGTGGGCGCAACCACGCTAGCACTTGTACAGCAGTCCCGCTAACATGCACTGTGCACCTTAGACATGCAGGGGGCGCACATTCGCCGCTACTTATACGGCAGCCCGGCTAATGTGCACCATCAGCATTAGACATGCAGGGGGCGAACACTCGCCGTTACTTACACTGCAGCCCGGCTAACGTGCAATGTGAGCTTTAGACCAGCAGGGGGCGCTAACACGCCGTTCCTTATAGAGCGGACCGGTTAACATGCACTTTGCACATTGGACCAGCAGGAAGTGCATACTCTCCGTTACCTATACCACAGACCTGCTAACATGTACCATGTACCTTAGATCAGCAGGAGGCGCACTCTTGCCATTATTATACTGCAGACCTGCTAACATGCAGCGTGCACCTTAGACCAGCAGTAGGCGCACTCTTGCTGTTACTTATCCTGGAGAGCTGCTAACATGCACCGTGCACCTTAGACCAGCAGCGGGCACAAACTCGCTGTTACTTTTACTGGAGATCAGCTAATGTGCACCGTGCGCATTAGAACAGCAGGGGGCACACACTCGCCGTTACTTATAATGCAGTCCTGTTAACATGCACCGTGCACCATAGACAAGCAGGAGGAGCACTCTTGCCGTTACTTACACTGCAGAATGTCTAACGTGCACCGTGCGCATAAGACCAGCAGGAGGCGCACATTTGCAGTTACTTATAATGCAGTCCCGTTAACATGCCCCGCGCACATTAGACCTGCTGGGGGTGCGCACACTTGCCGTTACTTGTAATGCTGACCTGCGGACATGCATCATGCACATGCAACCTCCAGGGGTGCACACTAGCAATTGCTGATAACTTGGTCTAATACGAAAGCAAAATATTGCAGATGCTGGAAATCTGAAATAAAAACTGAAAATACTGGAAATTCTCAGCAGGTCAGGAAACATCTGTGACTAGAGAAAAAAAGTTAACGTTTCAGGTCGATGTGCTTTCAACAAAATGGGAAAAAGTTAGAGATGTAACAGATTATAATAAACATAGAAACATAGAAGATAGCAGCAGGAGTAGGCCATTCAGGGTCCGGAGCCTGTCCGCCATTCAATGCGATCACGGCTGATCATCCAAATTCAGTACCCTATCCCTGCTTTCTCCTCAAAAGCCCTTGATCCCTTTAGCCTTGAGAAATATATGCATCTCCTTCTTGAATATATTTAATGTATTGGCATCTACTGCCTTCTGTGGTAGAGAATTCCACAGGTTCACCACTCTCTGGGTGAAGAAATTCCTCCTTATTTCTGTCCTAAATAGCCTACCCCTTATCCTTAGAATGTGGCCCCTGGTTCTGGACTCCCCGACCATTGGAAACATCCTTCCAGCATCTAGTCTGTCCAGTCCAGTCAGAATTTTATAATTTTCAGTGAGATCCCCTCTCATTCCTCTAAACTCCAGCGAGTACAAGCCCAATCGACCCAATCTCTACTCATACGTCATTGCTGCCTTCCCAGGTATCAGCCTGGTGAATCTTCGCTGAACTCCTTCCATGGCAAGAACATCATTCCTCAGATAAGGCGAACAAAACTGCACACAATACTCAAGATGTGGTCTCACCATGGCCCTGTATAACTGCAGCAAGACATCGTTGTTCCTTTACTCAAACCCTCTCGCTACCAAGGCCAACATGCCATTTGCCTTCTTAGCTACCTGCTGCACCTGCATGCTTACCTTCAGCGACTGGTGCACAAGGACACACAGGTCTCTTTGCACTTCCCCTTCTCCCAATCTATTGCCATTCAGATAATAAACTGCCTTCTTGTTTTAGCCACCAAAGTAGATAACCTCGCATTTATCCACGTTATATTGCATCTGCAATGCTTTTGCCCAATCACCCAACCTGTCAAAATCATCCTGGAGTTTCTCAGCATCCTCCTCAGAGTGCACACGCCCACCGAGCTTTGTGTCGTCTGCAAATTTAGAGATAATACTTCCAATTCCCTCGTCCAGATCATTAATATATATTGTGAACAGCTGGTGTCCTAGGACGGGTCCTTGCGGTATCCCACTAGTCACTGCCTGCCACTCGGAAAATGACTCGTTTATTCAAACTCTTTGCTTTCTGTCCGCCAACCAGTTCTCTATCCAAGTCAATACCTTGCCCCCAGTCCATATGCCTTAAATTTGCACACTAACCTCTTTTTGCAGGACCTTATCGAAAGCCTTCTGAAAGTCCAAATACACCACATCCACTGTTTCTCCCTTATCTATTTTACCAGTTACATCCTCAAAAAATTCCAGTAGATCAGTCAAGCATGATTTACCTTTTGTAAATCCATGTTGACTTTGTCCGATCCTGTCACTGTTTTCCAAGTGCTCTGCTATTACATCTTTTATAATGGACTCTAGCATATTCCCCACTACCGATGTTAGGCTTACCGGTCTCTAATTCCCCGTTTTCTCCCTACCACCTTTTTGAATAGTGGGGTAACTTTAGCTACCCTCCAATCCATGGTTACTGTTCCAGATTCCATCGAATGCTGGATGATGATCAGCAAAGCTGAACTATTTCTAGGGCCACTTCCTTAATACCCTAGGATGTAGAGTATCAGGCCCTGGCGAATTTTCGGCCTTCAATCCCGTCAATTTCCCGAACACCATATCCCTACAAATACTGATTTCTTTCAGTTCCTCCCTTTCATCAGACACTATGTTTCCCGATATCTTTTTGAGGTTATTTGTGTCCTCCTTCGTGAAGACAGAACAAAATATGTATTTAATTGGGCTGCCATTTTTTTGTTCCGCATTATAAATTCCTTTTGATTCTGACTGCAAGGGACCTACGCTTGAATTCACCAATCTTTTTCTCTTCACATATCTATAAAAGCTTTTACAGTCAGTATTTATGTTCCTTGATAGCTTACTCTCATATTCTATCTGCCCTTTCTTAATTAATCCCTTTGTCCTCCTTTGTTGAATACTAAACTGCTCCCAATCCATTGGTTTACTGCTTTTTCTGGCCAATTTATATGACCTCTCCTTGGATCTTATGCTATCCCTAATTTCCCTTGTTATCCACGGTGGAGTCACCTTCTTTGTATTATTTTAATGCCAAGCTGGGGTGAACTAATTCTGTAGTTCATCCATGCGGTCTTTGAATGTTTGCCATTGCCTATCCACTGTCAACACTTTGAGTGACATTCCCCAATCAATCCAACCCAACTCATGCCTCAGACCATCGTACTTTCCTTTATTTAAATTTAGGACCCTAGTCTCTGAGTCGACGACTTCATTCTCAATCTTAATGAAGGATTCAATCATATTATGATCGCTCCGGCCCAAGGGGCCTCATACAACAAGATTGCTAATTAATCCTTTCTCGTCACATAATACCCCGTGTAAGATGGCCTGATCTCTGGAATTCTTCCTCCACATTATTGTTTCTAATTTGGTTAGCCCAATCTAAATGTAGATTAAATTCACCCATGATGACTGCTGTGCCCTGATTGCACGCTTCTCTAATTTCCCTTTTAATGCCATCCCCAACCTCTGCAGTACTGTTTGGAGGTTTATATACCACTCCCACAAATATTTTCTGCCCCTTGGTATTTCTCAGTTCTACCCATACAGATTCCACATCATCAGAGCTAATATCCTTCCTTACAATAGTGTTAATCCCTTCTTTAACCCGCAATGCTACCCCACCTCCCTTTCCTTCTTGCTTACCTTTCCTGAATATTGAATCCCCCTGGATGTTGAGTTCCCAGCCTTGGCCACCCTGGAGCCATGTTACCACAATCCCAATCAAATCATATTCGTTTACCTCTATTTGCGGAGCTAATTCATCCACCTTATTACAAATGCTCCTCGCATTAAGACACAAAGCATTCAGGCTTGTTTTTTTAATGCACTTACACCTATTAGAATTATTGTTTACTGTGGCCATATTTGAGTTAAACCGTTGATTTCTTTGACTGCCACTTTTGTTTTCTCCTTCCTATCTTTTGCTTTTATCATTTTTTCCCATTCCTCTGTCCCCGTGCTCAGGTTCCCAACCCCCTGCCATCTTAGTTTAAACACTCCTCCAGACCACTAGCAATCACTCCCCCTAGGACATCGGTCCCGGCCCTGCCCAGCTCCAAACCGTCCGGATTGAACTGGTCCCACCTCTCCCAGAACCGTTTCCAATGTCCCAGGAAATTGAATACCTCCCCCTTGCACCATTCATCTAGCCACTTATTCATCTGAAATATCCTTCTATTTCTACTCTGACTAGCACGTGGCAGCAAAGACTACTCTGACAGAAATCCTGTGATTACTAACTTTGAGGTCCTATTTTTTAATTTACCTCCTAACTCTCTATATTGCGCTTTAAGGACCTCATCCCGCTTTTTACCTGTATCGTTGGTACCTATATGCACCACGAAAACTGGCTTTTCACTTCCCCTTCCAAGATGTTCTGCAGCTGCTCTGAGACAACCTTGACCCTTGCACCAGGGAGGCAACACACCATCCTGGAATCTCGTTTGCGGCTGCAGAAACGCCTATCTATTCCACTTACAATAGAATCCCCTATTAGTGTAGCTCTACCCCTCTTTTTCCTCCCGTCCTGTGCAGCAGAGCCACCTCTGGTGCAAAGGATAGTTGGCTGCTGCTGCCTTCCTCTGGTAAGCCATCTGCCGCAACAGTACTCAAAGTGGTTTTACTGCTTGAGAGGGGGATGTGCACAGGGGACCCCTGAACTACCTGCCTGTGCCTAGTACTTTGTCAGTTGGTCACCCATTCACTTTCTGCCTGTCCAACCTTTGCCTGCGGTGTGACCAATGGTTCAAACGTGCTATTCACAATGTCCTCAGCCTCCTGAATGATCCAGTATGAACCCAATCGCAGCTCCAGCGCTGCAATGCGGTCTGCCATTAGCTGCAGCTAGACAAACTTCCTGCACACATAGTTGTCAGAGACACAGGAAGTGTCCCTGAGTTCCCAGATAGCGCAGGACGAGCATACGGCACTGGGCTGCCCTGCCATGACTTACACTTTAATGAATTGCAAGTAAATTAAATCAAATCAATCCGACCAATTACACTACAGTAAAATAATATATTTAAGGGCCCTGGTTTATAAACAGTCCCCGCTACACCACAGATACTTTAGAAACTATAAACCACAGATTTAAAGTTTAAAAAGAGAGAAATACTCACCAACCCATCACTTACCTGCTTTCGGGTGATGTCACACTTCGATTAATTTTTACTTCTCTCCGACCCTCTGAGTTCCGAGTTAGGAGACTGGTAAGCCTACCTGGGTCTCTGGAGCCTATTATAGCCCCGCTGCTAACGCTGAAATTCCCGCTGACGCACTGAGGCATACCTGGGTCTCTGGAGCATTTTATAGCCCCACTGCTGCTGCTGAAATTCCAGCCGACACACTGAGGCCTACCTGGGTCTCTGGAACCTTTTATACCCCGCTGCTGCCGCTGCAAATCCCGCCGATGCACTGAGGCCTAGCTGGGTCTCTGGAGCATTTTATAGCCCCGCTGCTGCCGCTAAAATTCCCGCCGATGCACGGAGGCCTACCTTTGTCTCTGGAGCCTTATATAGTCCCGCTGCTGCTGCGCAAATTCCCGCCAACGCACTGAGGCCTACCTGGGTCTCTGGACCCTTTTATAGCCCTGCTGCTGCAGCTTAAATTACCGACGACGCACTGAGGCCTAACTGGGTCACTGGAGCCGTTTATAGACCCGCTGCTGCCGCTGCAATTCCCGCCGACGCACTGAGGCCTTGCTGGGTCTCTGGAGCATTTTATAGCCCCGCTGCTGCTGCTGAAATTCTGGCCGACACGCTGAGGCCTAGTTGGGTCTCTGGAGCCTTATATAGCCCCGCTGCTGCTGCTGAAATTCCAACCGACACACTGAGGCCTACCTGGGTCTCTGGAGCCTTACATAGCCCGGCTGCTGCCGCTGAAATTCCCGCCAATGCACTGAGGCCTACCTGTGTCTCTGGAGCATTTTATAGCCGCGCTGCCGCTGAAATTCCCACTGACACACTGAGGACTACCTGGGACTCTGGCGCCTTTTATAGCCCCGCTGCTGCCGCTGAAATTCCCGCCATTGCACTGAGGCCTACCTGGGTCTCTGGAGCATTTTCTAGCCCCGCTATGAGCAGCTAGGGGACAAACTACAAAGCAGAACTACAAGGGTAATAATCTCTGGATTACTACCTGAGCCACGAGCAAATTTGGCGAGGGTAAATAAAATCAGAGTGTTAAATGCGTGGCTGAAAGTCTGGTGTGGGATAAATGGGATTTGCTTCTTGGGACACTGGCACCAGTACTGGGACAGGAGAGAGCTGTTCCGTTGGGATGGACTTCACTTGTCCAGTGCTGGGATTAGTATCCTGGCAAGTTGAATAACTACGGCTGTAGAGAGGGCTTTAAACTAATTAGTGGGGGAGAGGTTTCAAAAGACCGAAAAATAAAAAGGTCAGCAGACCAGGCAAAGGAGCAAGGTAGCAGTGGGGGAATTAAAAACCAGAGCGTGTCAGGAAGGGACAGGATGTAGAAAGATAAATGTAAAATAGGAAAGGGGGTAAATGCAGGAAGAAAATGTCACAAAACATATTTAAAAGTTCTTTATCTGAAGGCACGCAGCATTCCTAACAAAATAGATGAGTTGATGGTACAAATAACTGCACATGAGTATGATCTGATGGCCATTACAGAAACATGGCTGCAAGCTAACGATGACTAGGAACTAAACATACAGGGACATTTGACAATTAGGAAGGACAGACAGGAAGGAAAGGGAGGTGGGGTGGCTATGTTAATAAAGGATGGAATCACTGCAATAGTGAGTAATGATATTGGGTCAAAGGATCAGGAGAGTGAAACAGTTTGGGTGGAAATAATAAATAATAAGGGGAAAAAGTCACTGGTGGGCTTGGTCTATAGGCCTCCTAACAGTTGCAACTCTGTTGGTCGAAGTATAAATCAGGAAATGGTTGGGGTTTGGAATAAGGGAACAGCTATAATCATGGGCGATATTATATTTCATATTGACTGGACAAATCAAATTGGGCAGGCAGCCTTGAGGTACTCTTCATAGTGTGCTTTAGGGACGGGTTCCTTGAGCAGTATGTAACTGAACCAACCAGGGGGCAGGCAATCTTAGATCTGGTCCTGTGTAATGAGACAGGATTAATAAAAAATGTCCTAGTAAGGGATCCCCTTGGAATGAGTGACCATAACATAGTTGAATTCCGAATTCAGTTGGAGCGTGAGAGAGTTGGATCTCAAACCAGCGTACTAAGCTTAAATAAAGGAGACTATGAAGGTATAAGAGCAAAGTTGACTAAAGTGGACTGGGAAAATAGATTAAAGTGTAAGACAGTACATGAGCAGTGGTGTACACTCAAGGAGATATTTCACAACTTTCAAGAAAGATATATTCCAGTTTGGAAAAAGCAGCGTAAAAGAGAAGACAGCCATCTGTGGCTAAATAAAGTAATAAAGGATAGTATCTGACTGAAAACGAGGGCATATAAAATAGCCAAAAAGAGTGGAAGGATAGAAGATTGGGCAGCACTTAAAAGCCAGCAAAGAATAACTAAAAGATTAATTAAGAAAGGGAAGATAGATAATGAAAGTAAACAAGCAAAAAATATAAAAACAGATAGCAAGAGTTTCTACAGTTATATAAAAAGTAAAAGTGTGGCTGAAGTGAATATTGGTCCCTTAGAGGACGAGACTGGGAAATTAGTGGTGTGGAACATGGAGATGGCAAAAATGCAGAACAAGTATTTTGTATCAGTCTTTACAGTAGAGCACATTAAAAATATCCCAACACTGGACAAACAGTGGGCTATAGGGGGGGAGGAGCTAAACACGATTAAAATCTCGGTACTCGGTAAGATAATGGGACTAAAGTCGGATAAATCCCCTGGACCTGATGGCTTACATCGTAGGGCCTTGAGAGAAGTAGCGGTAGGGATTGTGGATGCATTGGAGGTAATTTTCCAAAACTCCCTGTATTTAGGAAAGGTTCCAGCAGATTGGAAAACTGCTAATGTAACGCCCTTATTTAAAAAGGGAGGCAGACAAAAGGGTGGAAACTATAGACCAGTTAGCCTAACATCTGTGGTTGGTAAAATGTTGGAGTCCATTATTAAGGAAGCAGTAACAGGACATTTGGATAAGCATAATTTAATCGGACAGAGTCAGCAAAGTTTGACAAATTTGCTCGAATTCTTTGCGGACGTAACAAACAGAATGGATAAAGGGGAACCAGTGGATGTGGTGTATTTGCACTTCCAATAGGCATTTGACAAGGAGCCACACAAAAGATTACTGCACAAGATAAAAAATCACGGGATTGGGGGCAATGTACTGGCATGGGTGGAAGATTGGCTATCCAACAGAAAACAGAGAGTTGGGATAAATGGTTTATTCTCGGGATGGCAATCAGTAACTAGTGGTGTTCCACAGGTGAAACAGCGATTTACTTGTACTTCTCGCAATCTAGTATACTGTATTCGCTGCTCACGATGTGGTCTCCTCTACATTGGGGAGATTAAACGCAGATTGGGTGACCGCTTTGCGGAACACCTCCGTTCAGTCCGTAAGGGTGACCCCGAGCTTCCGGTCGCCTGTCATTTCAATTCACCGCTCCATTCCCACTCGGACCTCACCGTCCTTGGCCTCTTGTACTGTTCCACGGAAGCTCAACGTAAACTCGAGGAACAGCACCTCATCTTCCGATTAGGCAGTCTGCAGCCTTCCGGTCTCAATATCGAGTTCAACAATTTAAGATCATAACCTCGGCCCCTATTTCATTTTCACTCATATTTTTCCACTCCTTTCCTTTCCCCCCCCCTTTTCCTTTTGTTTCTCTCTCACACCTGGCAGATATCTTTTGCCCTGCCAGTACACTTTACACCTAATCCCAGCCTATTACCATCTCGTCTAGCTTCTAATCTCTTTTACTTCTTTTGATTTTTTTATTCTTTTGTCTGATCGCAGCCCTGCCTTCGATCTAGTTCCTTTTCTCTCCAGTTTTGAAGAAGGGTCAAACCCGAAACGTCAACTCAAATTTCTCTCCACGGATGTTGCCTGACTTGCTGAGTTTTTCCAGCATTTTCTGTTGTTATTTCGGACTTCCAACATCTGCAGTATTTTGCTAATATACAAACCAAGTTGCGGTAACAATGCAAAGACATTATCGGCCCAGGAAGGCCAGTTAAGCTATCACCGACTCCCGTTATGAAGACAAAACACCCCTGCAGAGAGTTCTGCCCGCCAAAATTACTACAAAGACAGGACTATGATTTGGCGGGAGATCAGAATGTTCCAAAAAGTATAACTGTGGATTGAGTAAAGTCCATCAGGGGTTCGACTCTTCTGCTTCGACTCTTCTGCTTTGGTACGGAACGTGATTGTTTCGTGGTTCGGTAAACGGTGTCCAGCGGGGTGTTCAGCCATGTGTTTCGCGACTTTGGGAGGTTCGGCCATGCAAGGCCCGGCCATGACAAGAAGACGACGAGAAGAATTCGGCTTGGAAGCCAGCTCGGCCAGGCAAGGCTCGGCCACGATGGGAAGACGACGAGGGAGGCCCGGGTACTTTTGTCGGGAGATCATCGATGACCTAGGCCGGAGAAGAAGACACTCAGGGCCCGGGTACTCCAGTTCTTCAACATCACATCGGTAATGGATCCATCCGTGGTGAGCGCTCACCAAGGCTGTATTGGCTGCCTCCTCGCAGGAGAACCAAGAGGAAAACAAGTTGCGCCAGAAACTTCCAAACCCATGTGACGATGGAAAGCTGTGTTGAAAGGCTGCAAAGCTTTTTTCGCAATTCTTAAAGTGGTGAGCATGATCCCGAGTCTCTCAAATCGAAACTTAGTTAGGTTTAGGGGAGGGGGTTAAGGGTAATTGTAATGTGTTGCCCCTTTCACGATGTGCCGTGTGTTCCCCATTTCTATAGAGTTAAGTTTATAGATGTGTGCATGCTAGTAGTTGCTTTAATCATGGAGGAGTACTGATTCATCAGCTGAGGGAGGGTGGTAGGTGGTAATCAGCAGGAGGTTTCCTTGCCCATGATATTCCTGTGTAACAGGCTTGAGGGGCTGAATGGCTTCCTCCTTTTCCTGCATAACAGGCTTAACAGACTGAATAGCCTCCTCCTGTTCCTGCATAACAGGCTCGAGGGGCTGAATGGCCTCCTCCTGTTCCTGTTTGATAGGCTCGATGGGCTGAATGGCCTGTTCCTGTTTATGTGTAACATACCCGATAAACTGATTGTCCTCCTCCTGTTCCTTTATAACAGACTCGAAGGGCTGAATGGCCTCCTCCTGTTCCTGTATAACAGACTCAAGGGGCTGAATGGCCTCCTCCTGTTCCTGTGTAACAGGCTCAAGGGGCTGAATGGCATCCTCCTGTGCATGTATAACAGGCTCGAGGGGCTGAATGGCCTCCTTTTTTTCATGTATAATGGGCTTGCGGAGCTGAATGGCCTCCTTCTATTCCTGTGTAACCTGCTCGAGGGGCTGAATGGCCTCCTCCTGTTCCTGACTAACAGGCTTGAGGGGCTGAGTGGCTTCCTCCTTTTCCTGTATAACACGCTCGACAGGCTGAATAGCCTCCTCCTGTTCCTGTATAACAGGCTCGTGTGTCTGAATTGTCTCCTCTTCTTCCTGTGTAACAGGCTTGAGGGGCTGAATGGCCTCCTTCTGTTACCGTGTAACAGGCTCGAGGGGCTGAATGGCATCCTCCTGTGCATGTATAACAGGCTCGAGGGGCTGAATGGCCTCATCCTGTTCATGTATAACAGGCTTGAGGGGCTGAATGGCCTCCTCCTGTTCCTGTATAACAGACTCGTGTGTCTGAATTGCCTCCTCCTGTTCCTGTGTAGCAGGCTTGAGGGACTGAATGGCCTCCTCCTGTTCATGTGTGGCAGGTTTGAGGGGCTGAATGGCCTCCTGGTTTTCCTGTGAAACAGACTTGTGGGTCTGAAATGCCTCCTCCTGTTCATTTATAACTGGATCATGGGTCTGATTTGCCTCCTCTTCATCCTATGTAACAGGTTCGAGGGGCTGAATGGAGTTGTACTGTTCTTGTACAGATCTTGTATCGCTGAACGGCTTCCTCCTGTCCAATGCAACAGGCTCGAGGCATTAAAAGCCTCCTCTTGTCCCTGTGTAACAGGTTCGAAGGGCTGAATGGCCTCCTCCTGTTCCTGTGTAAAAGGGTCATGGGACTGAATGGCCTTCTCCTGTTCCTACGTAAAAGGGTCATGGGACTGAATGGCCTCCTCCTGTTCCTATGTAAATCGGCCATGGGACTGAATGACCTCCTCCTGTTCCGATGTAAAACGGCCATGGAACGGAATGGCCTCCTGCTGCTCCTGTGTAACAGAGTCAGGGTTTGAGAGGACTCAGAGGGAAAGTGTCGGGGCGGCAGATTCCCTTCTCTGAATTAGCGATTTACTGCAAAATGTATCTTCGGTGAAGGAAACACCAAACCCTGATCCAAAATCTGACTCTGGTGGGACTTAAACCCACAACCTTTGAATGTCTTAATCTGTCATACAACTAGAATTCCAATGCGCTATCCATTGCGCCACTGTGCCAATTACATAAAAGTGCATTACAAAAGCAAAATAGTGTTGATGCTGGAAATCTGAAATATAAACAGATGAAATGCTGGAAACACTCTGCAGGTCAGGCAGCATTCCATGTCTGTTTAAAAGGGATCTACTTTCAGTCCCGGATCATTCTGTGTCTGTTTAAAAGGGACATGCTGTCAGTCCCGGATCACTCTGTGTCTGTTTAAAAGGGACATGCTGTCAGTCGCGGATCATTCTGTGTCTGTTTAAAAGGGATGTGCTGTCAGTCCCGGATCATTCTGTGTCTGTTTAAAAGGGATGTTCTGTCAGTCCCGGCTCATTCTGTGTCTGTTTATAAGGGATGTTCTGTCAGTCCCTGGTCATTCTGTGTCTGTTTAAAAGGGATGTGCTGTCAGTCCCGGATCATTCTGTGTCTGATTAAAGCGGATGTTACATAATATTATAAAGTCTGCCCCACAGAAACAGTCCATTTGCACGAACTGGTCTCCACACGAGGCTCCTCCTTCTCTATTTCTCCTCACCCCCCGAAAAAACTAGAATCAGTAATGGTAACCATGAAACTATCGAATTGTCATAAAAACCCATCTGGTTCACTAATGTCTTTCAGGGAAGGAAATCTGCGTCCTTACCTGGTCTGGCCTTTGTGTGACTCCAGCCCCATAGCAATGTGGTTGACTCTTAACTGCCCTGTGAAATGGCCTAGCAAGCCACTCAGTTGTAACAAACCGCTACGAAACAAAATAATAACAATGTAACTGGACGGACCACCAGGCCTGATCCATATCAGCCTCCTCCTGAGGTCCCCACCATCACAGAAGCCAGTGTTCAGCCAATTCGATTCACTCCACGTGATTCTGCGTCGGGTGTCTCACCTCCTGACTCCCCAAAGCCTTTCTACCATCTACAAGGCACAAGTAAGGAGTCCGATGGAATACTCTCCACTTGCCTGGATGAATGCAGCTCCAACAACACTCAAGAAGTTCGACACCATCCAGGACAAAGCAGCCCGCTTGTTTGGCACCCCATCTACCACTTTAACCATTCACTCCCTCCACCACCGGCGCACCGTGGCTGCAGTGCGTACCATCTACAAGATGCACTGCAGCAACTCACCAAGGCTTCTTCGGCAGCACCTGCCAAACACGCAACCTCTTCCACCTAGAAGGACAAGGGCAGCAGGCGCATGGGAACACCACCACCTCCAAGTTCCCCTGCAAGTCACACACCATCCTGACTAGAAGTATTTCGGCCGAACCTTCATCGTCGCTGGGTCAAAATCCTGGAACTCCCTCCCTAACAGCACTGTGGGAGTACCTTCACCACACGGACTGCAGCGGTTCAAGAAGGCGGCTCACCACAACCTTCTGAAGGGGCAATTAGGGATGGGAATTTAATGCTGGTCTTGACAGCGCACCCACATCCCATAAACGAATTAAAAAAAGTCCTATCAGCATATCCTTCTATTCCTTTCTCCCTTCCTCTTAAATGCATCTGTAGTATTCGCCTGAACTACTGCATTCTCAGCGCTCTTTGGGCAAAGAAGTTAATCCTGAATTCCCTGATGGATTTATCGGTGAGCTGTTGTGACCTGTCGTCTCTGAGCTATTTCCTGACTCACTCACAGTAGGAAGTATTTTCATACAGCTAATGTGCAGCTGCGATGGCCGAGTGGTTAAGGCAGTTGGATTTGTAAATCCAATGGGGTTTCCCTGCACAGATTCGAGCTGCTCGCAGCGACTTTGATGCAGATTCTTTATTTTATTTCATCTGCTCCCTGTGGCGATCACTGGCCCCGAAATTGATCAGAATTCCCTCCACTGCACTTTATTGCACTGATTAACCCAAAGCTGTTGTTCCAATTGAAACACTAATAAATTATCGGCATTAGTTAGATATTGTGGATTTGTTGGGAACTAGTGAGCAATACACAGACAAAGCAGCATCAAAAAACCAATTAATAAAGAGCCCTGCAGCGTTTGGTAGGGATTCACCTTCAGCTACTAAGTGGGAACACGGTTTGGTTTTATAAAACTGAACACGAATTAAAAAGTGTGTAATAAGACTACGACAGGACTCGAACCTGCAATTTTCTGATAACCTCAGCATTAATAGTAAAGTCAGATGCTTTATCCATTAGGCCACGCGGGCACTAGCAGTAGCTCGCAGATCAGATGACATCTGCGGACAGAGAAATACAGGGTCAACCTTCCAGTTCCTTGAGCTCTCGGCAGAACTAAGGTTTTGAAGCTTTGCTTCAAAGTATTGCAGCTCCAATCTTTTCAGCAAATAGCAAAATTAAGAAACGACCCACACCATCAAAAAGTAAATGGCCCGCACGGGGATCGAACCCGTGACCTTGGCGTGATTAGCAATACGTTCTAACCTACTGAGCTAACCATCCTGACTTCACACAATTTGCTGTTAAATTCAATTTATGTTGATTTTTGGTATTTGTCAATTGACTTCGAAGGCTGTAAAAGAAAGACTCTGATTTCAACAGTGCCTTTCACCTCAGGACGTCTCAAAGCACTTTACAGCCAATGAAGTTGTAGTCACTGTTGTAATGTAGGAAAAACAGCAGCAGCCAATTTGTGCACAGCAAGCTCCAACAATGTGATAATCGAGGATAACCTGTTTTAGTGATGTTGATTTCAGGATAAATTTTGGCTACAGGACACCGGGGCAAAGCTCACCACCCCCTGCTCTTCTTCCAATAGTGCCATGGGATCTTTTATGTCCACCCGAGAGGGCAGAGGGGGCCTCAGTTTTGGAATTGTATTGAGCATTCACGATGCTGAGAGGGTCGTGGATAGCACATTTAGTGAGTTGGTCACACCGCAGGGAAGGGTTGCACAGGAAGAAAGGAAATGGGTGACCACCAGGCGGAGCAATAGAAGCAGGCAGGTAGTGCAGGAGACCCCTGTGACCATTCCCCTCTCAAACAGGTATACCGATTTGGATACTGTTGAGGGGGATGACTCACCAGGGGAAGGCAGCAGCAGCCAACTTCCTGGCACTGGGGGTGCTCCTGCTGCCCAGGAAGGGAGGAAAAAGAGTGGGAGAGCAATAGTAGTAGGGGATTCTATAGTAAGGGGAACAGATAGGCGTTTCTGTGGCCGTAGACGTGAATCCAGGTTGGTTTGTTGCCTCCCTGGTGCCAGGGTCAAGGATGTCACTGAACGGCTGCAGGGCATTCTGGAGGGGGAAGGTGAACAGGCAGAGGTCGTGGTCCACATTGGTACCAACGACATAGGTAAAAAGAGGGATGAGGTCCTGCAGCAAGAATTTAGGGAGCTAGGTGGAAGATTAAAGAGCAGGACCTCAAAGGTTGTAATCTCTGGATTACTCCCGGTGCCACGTGCTAGTGAGTATAGGAATAGGAAGATAGAACAGATGAATGCGTGGCTAAAGGGATGGTGCAGGGGGGAGGGCTTTAGTTTCCTGGATCACTGGGCCTGCTTCTGGGGAAGGTGGGACTTGTACAAGTCGGACGGTCTACACCTGAACCAGAGGGGGACCAATATCCTTGCGGGGAGGTTTGCTAGCACTGCTGGGGGGGGTTTAAACTAACTTGGCAGGGGGATGGGATACAGAGTGGAGCTATATTAGGGGGTGATTTACAGCCAAATACAGAGGAAAAAACAAGTCAGCTGGGAAGGCAGAGAAAATATGTGAGGGCAAAAGGGAATATGGCAAGGCTGGAAGGCATTTATTTTAATGCAAGGAGTCTTGCAAATAAGGTGGATGAACTGAAGTTGTTGTTGAACACATGGGAGTACGATATTGTTGCTATCACGGAGACATGGTTGAGGGAGGGTCAGGACTGGCAGCTCAATATTCCGGGGTATAGAATCTTCAGGAGAGACAGAGTGGGTTGTGAAAGGGGAGGGGGTGTTGCTATATTAATTAAGGAGTCGATTACTGCTGTAAGGAGGGATGATATATTAGCGGGTTCCTCTAATGAGGCCATATGGGTAGAAATTAAAAACAAAAAGGGGCAAGCACCTTGCTGGGAGTGTACTATAGGCCCCCAAACAGTCAGGAGGAGATAGAGGAACAGATATGTAGGCAAATCTCAGAGAAGTGCGAAAATAATAGGGTAATAATAGTGGAGGATTTCAACATTCCCCAATATTAATTGGGATAGTCAGAGTGTGAAAGGCTTAGAGGGTGCAGAATTCTTAAAGTGCATCCAGGAGAGCTTTTTGAGACAACATGTAGAAAGTCCTACAAGAGGGGGGGCGGTACTGGACCTAATTCTAGGGAATGTAGCCGGGCAAGTGGTGGAAGTGTCAGTAGGAGAGCATTTTGGCGACAGTGAACATAATTCGGTGAGATTGAAGGTGGTCATGGAAAAAGACAATAACGGCCCGGAAATAAGGGTTCTAAATTGGGGGATGGCCGATTTTAATATGAAAAGGCAGGATCTGGCCAAAGTGGACTGGGAGCAGCTACTTGTAGGAAAATCCACATCAAAGCAGTGGGAGGCTTTCAGAAGGGAATTAGAGAGAGTACAACGCCAACATGTTCCTGTAAAGGTCAAGGGTGGGACCAACAAGCAAAGGGAACCTTGGATGACAAGGGATATACAAAAATGCATTTGAAAAAAAAGGGGGGCTTTTGGCAGTTACAAAAGACTGAAGACGGAGGAAGCCCTAGAGGAGTATAAAAAGTGCAGGGGCATAATTAAAAAAGAAATTAGGAGGGCGAGGAGGGGCCATGAAATAACACTGGCGAGCAAAATAAAGGAAAATCCTAAGATGTTTTATAAGTATATTAAGGGCAAGAGGATAACCAGGGAAATGGTAGGGCCCATTGGGGACCAAAGTGGCAATCTGTGTGTAGAGCCAGATGATGTAGGCGGGGTTTTAAATGAATTTTTTGCATCTGTGTTCACTATGGAGAAAGATGATGTAGACATAGAAATCGGGCAAGGGGACTGTGACATACTTGAACATATTAGCATCGGGAGGGAGGAGGCACTAGCGGTTTTAGCAGGCCAAAAAGTGGATAAATCCCCAGGCCCGGACGAGATGTATCCCAGGCTGTTGTGTGAGGCAAGGGAGGAGGTTGCAGGGGCTCTGACACACATTTTCAGAACCTCTCTGGCCACAGGGGATGTACCAGAGGACTGGAGAACAGCTAACGTAGCACCATTATTCAAGAAGGGTAGCAGGGATAAACCAGGGAATTACAGGCCAGTGAGCCTAACATCTGTGGTAGGGAAATTATTGGAAAAAATTCTGAGGGACAAAATTAGTCTCCACTTGGAGAGGCAAGGATTAATCGGGGATAGTCAGCATGGCTTTGTCAAGGGTAAATCATGTCTGACAAATCTGATTGAATTTTTCGAGGGGGTGACTAGTTGTGTGGATGAGGGAAATGCTGTGGATGTGGTTTACATGGACTTCAGTAAAGCTTTTGACAAAGCCCCGCATAGGAGACTGTTCAAGAAGGTAAGAGCCCATGGGATCCAGGGTGCCTTGGCGCGTTGGGAAACAGGAGGCTGAGAGGTGACCTTTAAAATTATTTAAATTATGAAGAGGTTTGATATTTCAAATTAATGAACAGATCCGCTTCGCACAGGGTCCAAACCATCACGCCTAAATCATATTGAACTTCAAGACCAACGCCGCAACCAATCAGATATCGCAGCTGAAAATACTCCTCTTTGAAACAGGCCCAGATGCAGAATGATCATAGAATCATAGAATGGTTACAGCACAGAAGGAGGCCATTTGGTCCATCAAGCCCGTGCTGGCTATCTGTACGAGCACTTCAGCTAGTCCCACCCGCACACCTGCCCATGCCCCGCAGCTCTGCAATTTTTGCTCATTCAGGTACTTACCCAAGTCCCTTTTGAAGGCCGTGATTGAATCTGCCTCCGCCACCATTTCCAGTTACTAACCATCACTGCGTAAAAAAGTTTTTCCACGTGTCGCCTCTGGTTCTTCTGCAAATCACATTAAATCTGTGCCCTCCGGCTTTCGAACATTCTGACATAAGAACATAAGAAATAGGAGCAGAACTAGGCCATTTGGACCTTCGAGCCATTATCTGCTCTAACTAGACCGCTCATGATTTTGAAATGGCCCGGGACTGACATGATCTGTACAAACAGCACATCCCGTTTAAACAGACACGGAATGATCCGGGACTGACAGTACAACCCTTTTAAACAGACACAGAATTACCCGGGACTGACAGTACATCCCTTTTAAACAGACACGGAATGACCCGGGACTGACAGTACATCCCTTTTAAACAGGCACAGAATTACCCGGGACTGACAGTACAACCCTTTTAAACAGACACGGAATGACCCGGGACTGACAGTACATCCCTTTTAAGCAGACACAGAATGATCCGGGACTGACAGCACAACCCTATTTAACAGACACAGAATGATCCGGGACTGACAGTACATCCCTTTTAAACAGACACAGAATGACCCGGGACTGACACCACATCCCTTTTAAACAGACACAGAATGATCCGGGACTGACAGTACATCCCTTTTAAACAGACACAGAATGACCCGGGACTGACAGCACATCCCTTTTAAACAGACACAGAATGATCCGGGACTGACAGCACATCCCTTTTAAACAGACACGGAATGATCCGGGACTGACAGTACATCCCTTTTAAACAGACACGGAATGATCCGGGACTGACAGCACATCCCTTTTAAACAGACACAGAATGATCCGGGACTGACAGCCCATCCCTTTTAAACAGACACAGAATGATCCGGGACTGACAGTACATCCCTTTTAAACAGACACAGAATGATCCGGGACTGACAGCACAACCCTTTTAAACAGACACAGAATGATCCGGGACTGACAGTACATCCCTTTTAAACAGACACAGAATAACACGGGACTGACAGCACATCCCTTTTAAACAGACATAGAGTGATCCGGAACTGACAGAACATCCCTTTTAAACAGACACAGAATGATCCGGGATTGACAGTTGATCCCTTTAAACAGACACAGAATGAATCACTTTCGTACTGGGACAAGTAAGTCGTTTGTATCATTCAGTCCAAAAAAGCTGATGGTTAGGAATTTCCTGAATTGATGAACCACAGGCAGCCTTCAGTTGTTTGTAAAGAAACAGACTTTCTAACATGCACCGTGACTGTTAACCCACCAGGTGGGGCACATTCGCCATCATTTTTAAAGTATACTGATATTAATAGCAATTTTTGTTAAACAAGTCTATTATTTTCCCCTAATACCCTGGTCTAGCAAAAGACTATCGAACTCAGATATACAATCATTAAATGATCTAGCAATAACTGCCTTTTGTGGGAGGGAGTTCCACACTTCGACCTTTCTTTGTATGAAGAAATGTTTCCTAATTTCTCTCTTGAACGGCCTGGTTCCTATTTTAAGGTTTGGTCCCCTTGGCCTAGACTCTACCTCACCCCCCCGCACCCCACACCTGCCCTCCCACCCCGCCACCCCCATCCCTCGCCCCAGTGGAAAACGTTTCCCTCTGTCTACTCTATCAATTACCTTCAATATCCTAAAAATCAGAATCTGCCCACATGGCAGACTGGTAACACAGGTAAACGCCCAAAGGATCCAAGGAAAGTGACAAGTTGGAAGCAAAGGGTCGTGGTCGATGGGAGTTTGTGACTGGAATGCTGTTCAGTGGGGTTTAGGAGGGCTCAGTACTAGGTCCCTTGCTTTTTGTGTTATATCACTGATTTAGACTTCAATGTAGGATTAAGAAGTTTGCCGATGTTGTATAAACATTGTCCATGTGGTTGTTAGTGAGGAAGAAAGCTTCAGACTGCAGGACGTTATCAATGATTTGGTCAGGTGGGCAGAAAAGTGGCAAATGGAATTCAGTTCGTGGAAGTGAGAGGTAATGCATTAGGAGAGGGCTAACAGGACAAAGGAATACACAATAAATGGTAGGATATTGAGAAGCGTAAAAGAACAGAGGGACATTGGAGAGCATGTCCACAGGTCCATGAAGGTAGCAGAACAGGTAGAAAAAGTGGTTAAGAAGGCAATTGCAAAAGACTGCGGATGCTGGAATCTGAAATAAAAACAAAAAGAGCTGGCAATATTCAGCAGGTCATTATTTCAGATTGCCTGCTGAATATTTCCAGCATTTTCTGTTTTTATTTCAGATGAGCTGCTGAATATTTCCAGCATTTTCTGTTATTATTTCAGATGAGCTGCTGAATATGAGAATACCATTGTCAAGGAAATAGAAACAAGAAACTGTGAAGGCAGCAAGAAGTAAAATAAAAAGGCTAAACTGATCTTTGGCTGCTAATATGGCTGGCGCCCACAATGTTACACCTTGCTGTTAGAAACAATGTAAGGCAGAGTGCAGAAGTTATACAGACAATAGGCGATCAGAAAACACATTACCGTGATTGCAAACGCATTACCATAATGTTTAGGTGATCGGGAACCCATTACCAGGATATTTACTTAACTGTAACCCATTCAGTAAAATGTGACTTCTTTATTTCAAACTGCCAGGCCAGGAAATCAAATTAACTGTATACGTGCACAGCTCGGGATTGGTGCAGACTGTACGATGTGTTAATGTCTTCTCAAATGCAAGTATAATAATGTAACACACTGTAGGACAAACTGCTTGCTCTGTTGGATTCGCAGACTCTTGCAGGAGTCGGTGTCGATATATCAGAGTAAGACTCCGCGGATAATAAATCGTTTGAATTCTCCAGTTGTTCGACTCAGTGTTTACTGAACCAGACTGAGGGTAAAAGAATCCGTTCTAACATTTGGGGTCAGAAGTGGGATCACAACGGACAGTCACCGAGAGTTTGCGAACTAGGAGCTGAATCGTCTCGGACGTGGAGGGAGGAAATGGGCCCCCGATGTGAGTAACTTTTGTACTGCCTCGGTTTTCCTCCGATTCCGCCAGTCCGACGATGAGTCGGCCAATCGCTAACTCCCGTGTGGTGTCCCGCCGAGATCCAGGTCAGTCTGGCGAATACTGGAAGGGATAGGTGATTAGGTCAGTGATCGGATATCACTGAGGGTCAGTGATCGGATATCACTGAGGGTCAGTGATCGGATATCACTGAGGGTCAGTGATCGGGTATCGCTGAGGGACAGTGATCGGGTATCGCTGAGGGTCAGTGATCGGGTATCGCTGAGGGTCAGTGATCGGGTATCGCTGAGGGTCAGTGATCGGGTATCGCTGAGGGTCAGTGATCGGATATCTCTGAGGGTCAGTGATCGGGTATCGCTGAGGGTCAGTGATCGGATATCTCTGAGGGTCAGTGATCGGATATCACTGAGGGTCAGTGATCGGATATCGCTGAGGGTCAGTGATCGGGTATCGCTGAGGGTCAGTGATCGGATATCGCTGAGGGTCAGTGATCGGACATCACTGAGGGTCAGTATATGTACTGAGGGAATAACTAGGAACTGTGTAAACTTAGAAATAACACTTGTGTCAGGTAAAGAGTGTCGACCTTGTATCTCACTTGGCCCGCCTAGGCTCTGAACAAGTTTAAAACGCGACTGTGTAAAGTTCACAAGGGGAGTAAGATGGGCAACTGTTTAGATACCACGACTGAATCGGGTAGCGCCTTACAGACCCTTTGTGAACAACATCCTGACAAAGCGAAGCAACTCAGACAGTTGTCGGGAGGATTGAATAAGAAATTAGGAAGTGATCAATGGCCACTAGGAGGAACTAAGAATCTAGATGCCGCTAAAAAGGCTCAAGAACTAATTTGGAAAAGTAACAGGGGTACCACAGCCAAAGAACTAATTGCCCTATGGAGACAGTACTGCCAGGAACTGAAAGAAACTTCCTTGTTAGCAAGCTGGCAGGATAATGCCTTAAAATTAGGAATAGCACTTACAGGGGGAGGGGTAGTCAAATCAGTAGAGGTATTGAAAAAGGAATGCGCTCATGAGAAACGCTCAAAACAGGAGTCTGAAAAGACCACGAGCGAGCCTGGAAAGGCTGATAAGAGTGGATTACGTAATCCAATGGTTGGCCTTGCCTTGACAGAGGGAGATGGTGATGATGATTTGGACGAATGGAATCACAGGGCTCAGGTTGTTTCCCACGCTACCCCCCCCCCGTACGTTAACATTTATCCCCCGGTGGCACCCGCACCAGCTGTACAAACCACCGCGCCGACACCTCAAGTCTCTGCCAGTGCCGTTTCCCCGCCGCCGTCAGTCACGGTTCAAGTAAATAATCCCCCGCCGGTGCAGATGGGAGACCAACAACCGGGTCCCCAGTATACCGACCCTGTTGCCTTTTACACCCGACTCAGGACTAAGAATAATCGGCCCCCGACGACACCCTCCCCACCCCAACCCAGTCCATCAAGGTCACGAAAACGGAGAAATCAAAGGCAGATGATTCAAAGTCAGAGACTAGAGAGTCAGAGCCAGAGTACCCTCAAGGCTTTAAGGTCCTTTTTAAAGTGTCGGGACCATAGTGACATTGACATTGGAGATTCAGGAGATGACTTGTCATCCCTGGAATCACGATCCGATACCGAGAGACCCGCCAGACATAAACCGACACCCCGGCAGTTGCCGGTGAGACAAATGCCTAACCCTGCCTTTAACGCAAATATTCCAGTGGCCGCCGATAACCCCCGAACCATAGGTATCTTCTACCCCTGGAAACCTAACGAGATAATGGCTATCTTAGCCGGGATGCCAGATAGGAAGAAATCCCCCACCTTGTTTGTAGAATTCCTCCGGACTACTATACTCGTCTATAATGCTGAATCAAGAGACTTATGGGCGTTAGTACAGCAGATCTTGAATCCCGCCGAACATGCAAGGTTAACCTAGGCTTTGAGGATCATGCCACATGAGAGGCTCAACACGCACAGAGTGCTGCTCGTGAACGCGCCATACTCACTGCTTTAACCACCACCCTGCAGAAACCCATTGATATATCCAAGGTGTTGGATACTAAACCACGAAAGGGCGAGGGAGCAGAGGAATTCCTAGAGAGATTCTCTGAGGTATATCGGAGTCAGTCAGGAGATGCTAATTACCGGAACGGAGCAAACTCACCACAATATTGTGCTATCCTGATAAATTGTCTACCAACCTCGGTGTCTGAAGCAATTAAGACTAACAATATGGACTGGTCAGAGAATAGTCCCAGCCAGATGGCCAGGGCAGTGAAATATTATTGGAAAGAGAGTAAGAGTCAGGAGAGTCAGCCCCAGGTCAAGGTCAAGACTGAGTACGTGATAAAAAAGGAAGAGCCGAAGCCCACCCAAGATGTGATAGGATATCAGACAGAGCTCCAGTACTGCGTCCCAGGGTGGGTTGATAGACAAGGGTACAGAGATACCAGCCATCCCAACGGACCAACCGTCCCTAATTATGGCCCACCCTACGCTCCCCCAAGACAAAATTTCTGCGATAGAGGAAGAGGAGGGAGGCAAGCAGGGTCAGATACCTGTTTTAATTGTGGCCAGCAAGGCCATTGGAGCAGGGAATGTCCCTCCCGAAGACAAGGAAGAGGGGGCCACATGCAAGGACAACGGGGAGGTTGACAGGGAAATCGGGGACGAGGAAGATATACAGACTTCTCCCAGAATAATCCGTTTCCCCAGTACTGACTAGCCAACCTCGTGGCGAACGGGTTCCAGTCAGACAAGGAGCCCCTTTCTATCCCTGCTGATTGAAGGGAGCCGACATACGTTTCTGGTAGACACCGGAGCTGCTATGTCATCTGTCCGATCAGAGCTCAATCTCCCTAAATCCGGGAAGACACAAAGCCTGTCCAGATTCCAAGGACAAGTGTGCCAGTACTCAATATCAGAACCAGTTGAAGTAACATTTCAAAATGAGTCTGTGAAACACCAATTCATGATCACAAATGGGCTGGATTGCAATCTCATGGCCAGAGACCTGTTATGTGCATTTCAATTAAGAAGCATTGTACTACTATCAACCCAGCATGTTTTCTCACAGAACCACCCCTCGAACAAACAGACCCAGGACATGATTGTTTATTTTTAATCACAGAAGATACCTCCGTCAGTGAGGATCTATCTGATGCCCCAATGCAGAGTCCTGACACAACCATGTATGTAGATGGAAGTGCGTCCGTCAGTCCCCTTGGGAAAAGACTTTCTGGATATGCAATCGCAGATCAGGACAGTGATACTTTGGAGTCTGCCGCCTTTGAGTTTCCGTATTCCGCCCAACAAGCAGAACTGTTCGCATTAATACGAGCTTGTATCTTAGGGAAGGACTTAAAGGTTAACGTTTATACAGACTCGAGATATGCCTTCGGAGTGGTTCATGATTTCGGACAATTATGGAAAAACAGAGGGTTCCTAACCTCTGCAGGAACACAGATATCCCATCAGAAATTAGTATCTGATTTGCGACAAGCCCTCATGCTATCAAAACAGATCTCCGTGATAAAGTGCTCCGCACACACAGCAGGACAGACCCCTGTAGATATAGGGAATAGATGCGCAGACCAGGAAGCTAGGGAAGCGTCCCAGGAACAACGAGTGGTTGTGCCTAGAATGATGAGCCAGACTAAAAGCTCAAATAAAAGCAAGTCTCCCTCGGAAAAGCCAATGCCAACCATCCAAGACGTCATTAAGTTACAGGAGGACGCTCCTGACCGTGATAAGGGACTGTGGAAACAGCTCGGTTGTACATATGATTGTGTGTCTAAATTATGTGTCACCCCTGCCGAGCAAAACTTGTATGTCAGATGAGCTAGCATTATGGGTTATTGAATGTATACACTTTGCAACTCATTGTGGTACCAGAGCAACTAGTGACACGTTATTAGCTACATGGTGGCATTCTAGATTACAAGCTCTGGCTCAAGGTATTAGCAGTCGCTGCCTCATTTGTCAGCAGCACAACCCGGGAAAAGGCATACCTTGTGAAATGGGTAAGACGCCGTTACCCACGGGTCCCATTGAGACCCTCCAGATGGACTATATTGAGTTAGAAAGGTGTCAGTGTTATAAATATGTACTGGTTATTGTTGATTTATTTAGTAAGTGGATTGAGGCCTACCCGACTACGGATAACAAAGCCTCCACTGTTGTAAAAGTTTTAATGAGAGAAATTATTCCAAGGTACGGAATTCCAAACCGATTAAGTTCAGACAACGGCCCTCACTTTGTGGGTCTGGTAAACAAGGAGTTCTGCACTCAAATGGGCATCCAACAGCAGCTACATTGTGCCTATAGGCCACAGGCCGCCGGACTGGTCGAGCGGGCTAATCAGACCTTGAAAAATAAACTTGCCAATTTACAGGCCGAGACGGGAACTACATGGCTCAAATTACTCCCCGTGGCCTTGTTCCAAATACGTACTATCCCGGCTGGTGCCACCCCAACTGCTGCCAAAGTAGAGGGAAAGAGTGCTTGGGTCCGCCTCCACCACTGTAAAATTGTCAGTAATGCTATGCCTAAAACTTAAAGAATGCTAACCTCTCTTGCTTCCAAGAAATCTCTCCCTAAACAGACGTGCCGCGCCGACCAGCCATGCAGACGTCGCTGTGGATCCCCTCTATCAGTGCCCTGATCACCCTTGGAATAACTCAACGGCCCAGAAGGTGGACATGCCGGCAGAACCAATCCAAGCGGGTACACCACCTATGCCACGGAGACGTGCTTCGGTGCAATGATGATAACCCAGGCGGGTTCGGGAAATGGAACATGATCAACTGGGACACCTACATTGGGCTTATTAGACAGCCCCACCGCTCGCTAATGCTGAGATACATACACAGAGGAACATTGCCATGCCATTGGACCAAGTGTAAATTTGATTACGTCTGTTGACGCCAGGTGACCAAGTCTGTTACTGCAGGACCATGCAACAGAACTACCGATACCAAAGGACAAAGCTGTTATCCAAAGTCCAACCAGGAAAAGAAAAGAAATGGACTGCCCCTATGAGCAGCTTCGACTATTCGAGGGTAGAAGGTACCCTCACAAAGAGACGTAAACGAGATCTCCAACACATTTTTCCTGAAGAAACCCCGACGGGCAACCTATTCCTCCAGACTCACACAGCCCTATACTCACCAGAGTCAATTGTTTGTTATCCGCCCCTGATATCTGTTGAGGGGGTGTTTACCCCAACCCCGGTTATTGTTCCCCCGGACTTTCTTTTAGATGCTCACCTTCTCCCTCCCACAAACAATATAACAATACCCTATACCATAACCCCACCCGCCAATTGCCTGAAACCAAGCAGGAACCCTGGTGGCTATGAGAATAGTTGGAATGGGACGGGCTATGGCTGTAGGTCAGTATGGGTTAAGCAGAACTACACCTGCTTGATGACACGCTGCCTCCACCATCAGTGTACGATAGGACCAGACACCGGCAGCTGCACATGTGAGCAATCCGTATGTGTGTCAATAACCGAAGGAGTACAAGTTTTATGTGGAGAAGGGGATGGGACAACTCTGAAGGTAGGGGGGGAAACCTTTATGCTAGTAAAAATAGCTAATACCCAGCCTACTGATACTCGTGAGATCCAAGGTTTTGACTATTTCCTTCCCCCGAGCCATTTAAGCACAAGGCAGGAACACGTATCTGTGATATATACCAAACCAGGCTACTTTTTCTTGAGCCAAGGAAAAGCCACTAATTTCATGGTAGTAGATACCGCCCCCAGACGGTAGCCATCGCTACCTTAACCCCTACCACAGTACCCTGCCCCTCCCAATGGACATCCCACCGAAAAATAGTAGTCAGGGCAGCCTCGAAAGAGTTTTGCTCCAAGTGGAAAAATCCTGAATCCCTAGGAGGACACAGAACCTCTATAGGATA
Source organism: Somniosus microcephalus (assembly GCF_052327205.1). Lineage (NCBI taxonomy): Eukaryota > Metazoa > Chordata > Chondrichthyes > Squaliformes > Somniosidae > Somniosus > Somniosus microcephalus. Next base: position 35,503,766 of record NW_028225186.1, on the reverse strand, counting down.
TGGATTTGCTGGCCTGTTCTCTATAGGCTATATTGGAGCCTATCTGGCCGCCAATAACCGGAACTACCTTATCTGTGGCCTCACCATCCTGGGTAATGCTACCATGGGGGCCCTCGACGCAGTCACTAAAGAATTGTCGGAACTCAGGTTATTCACTATGCAAAACAGATATGCCCTAGACTACCTGCTGGCCCGAGAAGGTGGTGTCTGTGCAATAGTAAAAGGTAAATGCCTTATGGGAGTCCGAGACCAGACAAAGAACATCACCCACTTTATCACTAAGATAAGGGAACAAATGGATAATATGAAGGAAGCAAGTAACTGGGGAGATTGGGGATTTGGAGGATGGTATGACTGGTTGATAAATATGGCTATGTACCTAGTAGTTGCAATCGCCTGTATTTTTATTGGACTAGCAATCATGAAATGTGTGCTAGGAAGAATGCAGCTAGCTTTGGAAAAAATAGGTAGCCCAAAGATGTTAATGGTAAGACTGACCAATGAATGTGAAATGAAGGAAGTAAAGTATGATGACAATGAAGAATTTGATCGATTAATAAGATAGACGTCACTGAATAACGGTTGGTTATCATAGAATGATAAAAGGAGGGATTGAGAATACCAAGGTCAAAGAAATAGAAACAAGAAACTGTGAAGGCAGCAAGAAGTAAAATAAAAAGGCTAAACTGATCTTTGGCTGCTAATATGGCTGGCGCCCACAATGTTACACCTTGCTGTTAGAAACACTGTAAAGCAGAGTGCAGAAGTTATACAGACAATAGGCGATCAGAAAACACATTACCGTGATTGCAAACGCATTACCATAATGTTTAGGTGATCGGGAACCCATTACCAGGATATAAACTTAACTGTAACCCATTCAGTAAAATGTGACTTCTTTATTTCAAACTGCCAGGCCAGGAAATCAAATGAACTGTGTACGTGCACAGCTCGGGATTGGTGCAGACTGTACGATGTGTTAATGTCTTCTCCAATGCAAGTATAATAATGTAACACACTGTAGGACAAACTGCTTGCTCTGTTGGATTCGCAGACTCTTGCAGGAGTCAGTGTCGATATATCAGAGTAAGACTCGGCGGATAATAAATCGTTTGAATTCTCCAGTTGTTCGACTCAGTGTTTACTGAACCAGACTGAGGGTAAAAGAATCAGTTCTAACAAATATTTCCAGCAGTTTCTGTTTTTCTTATTGGTTAAAAAGTCCTAGGGAATATTTTCCTTTATTAGGCGGCAGGTGGTTAAGAAGGCAAATGGTATCTTGGCTTTCATAGCGAGAGGGTTTGAGCACAGGAACAGGGATGTCTTGCTGCAGTTGTACAGGGCCTTGGTGAGACCACATCTTGAGTACAGGTAGACTATCCTTTATCCGAAAACCTCGGGACCAGCCGAGTTTCGGATAAAGGAGAATTTCGGATTTCGGAAGGTGGGTCGGCAGGGGTCCGCGGGGGGGGGGGGTCGGCGGGGGGTCGTGCGCACGACTTACGCTGACGCTCAGCGTAAGTCAGTCGGGGCCGGCGGGGTCCGCGGGGGGGTCGGCGGTTGTCGGGGTTGTCGGTTGGCGGGGCCGGCGGGGTCCGCGGGGGGGTCGGCGGTTGTCGGGGTCGGCGGTTGTCGGGGTCGGCGGTTGTCGGGGCTGGCGGGGTCCGCGGGGGGGTCGGCGGTTGTCGGGGTCGGCGGTTGTCGGGGCCGGCGGTTGGCGGGGTCGGCGGTTGTCGGGGCTGGCGGGGTCGGCGGTTGTCGGGGCCGGCGGGGTCCGCGGGGGGGTCGGCGGTTGGCGGGGTCTGCGGTTGTCGGGGCTGGCGGGGTCCGCGCGGGGGTCGGCGGTTGGCGGGGTCGGCGGTTGTCGGGGCCGGCGGGGTCCGCGGGGGGGTCGGCGGCTGGCGGGGTCGGCGGTTGTCGGGGCCGGCGGGGTCCGCGGGGGGGTCGGCGGTTGTCGGGGCCGGCGGGGTCCGCGGGGGGGTCGGCGGTTGTCGGGGCTGGCGGGGTCCGCAGGGGGGTCGGCGGTTGTCGGGGCTGGCGGGGTCGGCGGTTGTCGGGGCCGGCGGGGTCCGCGGGGGGGGGGGGGGTCGGCGGGGGGTCGTGCGCACGACTTACCCTTTAACCGAACTTCCGAAACCGGAACCCTCTAAAAACCGAAGGTTTTTTCGTTCGTACGCACGACTTACGCTGAACGAAAAAACCTTCGGTTTTTAGAGGGTTTCGGTTTTCGGAAGTCCGGATAAAGGGTAGTCTACCTGTATTGTGTGCAGTTTTGGTCGCCTTATCTGAGGAAGGACATTCTTGCCATGGAAGGAGTTCTGCAAAGATTCACCAGGCAGATAGCTGGGATGGCAGGAAAGATGTATGAGGGGAGATTGTGTCGATCGGGCTTATACTCACTGGGGTTTAGAAGAATGAGAGGGGATCTAATTGAAACGTATAAAATTCTGACAGGACTGGACTGACTAGATGCAGGAACGATGTTCCCGATGGTCGGTGAATCCAGAACCAGGTGTCACAGACTAAGGATAAGGGATAAGCCATTTAGGACAGAGATGAGGAGGAATTTCTTCATCCAGCGAGTGCTGAACCTGTGGAATTCTCTACCACAGAAGGCAGCAGAGGCCAATACATTAAATAAATTCAAGAAGGAGTTGGATATATTTCTTAAGGCTAAAGGGATCAACGGTTATGGGGAGAAAGCAGGGACCGGGTACTGTATTTGGATGATCAGCCATTATCTCATTGAATGGTGGAGCAGGCTCGAGGGGCCGAACGGCCTACTCCTGCTCCTATCTTCTATGTTTCTATGTTTGTATTAGCCAAGGCATAGAATTCAAGAACAGTCTGGTTATGTTTGAACAGTATAAAACACTTGTTAGGCCACAGCTAGAGTACTGCAGACAGCTTTGGTCACCACAGTACAGGAAAGATGTAATTGCCCTAGAGAGGGTACCAAGGAGATTTACTAGGATGTTGCCAGGACTGGAAAATTTTAGCTGTAAGTAATGATTGGATAGGGTTGGTTTGTTATCTTTGGAGCAGAGGAGGTGGAGTGGAGACATAATTGAGGTGCATAAAATTCTGAGGGGCCAAGATACAGTGGATAGGAAGGACCTATTTCCCTTAGCAGAAATGTCAATGATCAGGGGCGTAGATTTAAAGTAACTGGTAAAATGATTAAAGAGGAGTTGACAAGAACCATTTTCTGGAAGTCACTACCGATCACATTAATAGAAAGCACTATGGATATGTACTTGAAGTGCTGCAACCTACAGGGCTACGGACCCAGAGCTGGAAAGTGGGATTAGGCAAAATATCTCTTTTTCGTCTGGCAAAGACACGATGGGCCGAATGGCCTCCTTCTCTGGCGTAAATTTCTGTATTTCTATGATCACTGCCCTTAATCTTCAATATTCCAGCGAATACAAGCCTAGATTACGTGATCTCTGCTCATAGCCTAACCCTTGGAGCCCTGGTAACACACTCGTGAATCTGCACCGCACATCCTCCAAGGTCAATATATCCTTTCTAAGGTGCAGTGCGCAGAACTGTACACAGTGACTTAACCAGGCCTCTGTGCAGCTGTCACACAACTTCATTCCATTTATGTTGTGCAGGGAAGTTGTCTAATAGTTTGCATAGGTCATTTCACTGTTGAAAAGTTGCATTTGCACAGCTGCGATGGCCGAGTGGTTAAGGCGTTGGACTTGAAATCCAATGGGGTTTTCCCGCGCAGGTTCGAACCCTGCTCGCAGCGATTCTACTGCAAATTCTTTATTTTATTTCATCGGTTCCCTGTGGAGATCACTGGCCCCGAAACTGATTAGAATTCCCTCCACTGCACGTTATGACACTGATTAACCCAAAGCTGTTGTTCCAATTGGAAACACTAATTTGCCATCAATGAGAAATTGTGGATTTGTTTGAAACTATTTGCAAAGATCAGTGAGAAATTGACACATAAGACAGCACGTAAAAATTCCATTTAATAAAGAACCCTGCAATGTTTGGAAGGAAAAGAGTGGAAACGCGGTTTGGTTTTCTAAAGTTGAACCCGAATTAAAAAGTGTGTAAAACGACCGCAGCAGGACTCGAATCTGGAATCTTCTGATAGCATTCAGAATTTACACCGAAGTCAGACGCCTTATCCATTAGGCCATGCGGCCACACAAAAGTAGACTCAACAAATCCTAATAATGAGTGATTAAACTCCGTTACTGTGTTCATTTCATTAACAACAGAGAATACTGGAAACACTCAACAGGTCAGGCAGCATCGAGTGAGGGAGAAACAGAGTTAACCTTTCAGGTCGAACCCTTCGTCAGAGCAGGAAAAGGTTAGGGAAGAGGGATTTTTAAGCAGGGGTGGGTGGAGGCGAGGTAAGAACAAAGGAAATGTCTGTGATAGAATGGATGGCAGGAGAGATTGACTTACAAAAGGGATGATGGTGCAAGGCAAAAGGAGAGGTAATAGGACAAGTTAACGAACAAAAGATGGCTCAAGATGAGGTGTGAATGATTATGGCAGAAACATTAACAACTGTCATGTGAGGAAAAATGAGAACAAATTAAAAAAATTAAAGAAATACAGGGGCCAATTTATAGTCTGAAATTGTTGAACTCAATGTTAAGTCCAGAAGGCTGTAAAGTGCCTAATAGAAAGATGAGGTGCTGTTCCTCGAGCTTACGTAGAGTTCATTGGAACAGTGCAACAGGCCAAGGAAGGAGAGATCAGAGAGGGAGTGGAGCAGATAATTATAGTGACAGGTGACCGGAAGCTCGGGGTCACACTTGCCGACTGTTCTGCAAAGAGGTCACCCAATCTGCATTTGGTGTCACAATGTAGATTCAGCGAATACAGTAACTAAATTGTAAGAAGTACAGGTAATCGCTGATTCACCTGGAAGGAGTGTTTGCTGCCCTGGGCGATGGGAAGGAAGGAAGTAAAAAGGGCAGGTGTTGCATCTCCTGCACTTGCATGGGATGGTGCCGGGCGAAGGAGAAGGGGTGTTGGGGTGATAGAGGAGTGGACCAGGCTGTCATGGAGAGAGCGGTCCCTTCGAAATGCTGAAAGGGAGGAGGGGAAGATGTGTTTGGTGGTGGGATCATGCTGGAGGTGGTGGAAATGGCGCAGGATGATCCGTTGAATGTGGAGGCGGGTGGGGTGAAAGGTGAGGACAAGGGGGGAACCCTATCATGTTTCTGGGAGTGAGCGGAAGGGGTGAGAGCAGTCGTGCGGGAAATGGAACAGACTCGGTCGAGTGTCATGTCAACCATGGTAGAGGGGGATCCTCAGTTGAGGAAAATGGAAGACATACCGGAAGCACTGGTATGGAAGGTGGCCTCATCAGAACAGATGCAACAGAGACAGAGAAACTGGGAGAATGGAATAGAATGGAATGGATAAATCCCCAGGGACTGATAATCTACATCCTAGTGTACTTAAGGAAGTGGCCCTAGAAATAGTAGATGCATTGCTGGTCATCTTCCAAAATTCGATAGACTCTGGAACAGTTCCCATGGATTGGAGGGTAGCTAATGTTACCCCACTATTCAAAAAAGGTGGTAGAGAGAAAACGGGGAATTATAGACCGGTAAGCCTGACATCGGTAGTGGGGGAAATGCTATGTGGATGTGGTGTATTTGGACATTCAGAAGGCTTTTGAGAAGGTCCCGCACAAGAGATTAGCGTGTAAAGTTAAGGCACATGGGATTGGGGGCAAGGTACTGACTTGGATAGATAACTGGTTGGCAGACAGGAAGCAAAGAGTTGGAATGAACGGGTCTTTTTCCGAGTGGCAGGCAGTGACTAGTGGGGTACCGCAGGGATTGGTGCTAGGACTCCAGTTATTCACAATATATATTAATGATCTAGAGGATGGAACTAGATGTAATATCTCCAAGTTTACAGATGACACAAAGCTGGGTGGGCATGTGTGCTGTGAGGAGGATGCCGAGAAACTCCAGTATGATTTGGACAGGTTGGGTGATTGGGAAGAAGCATGTCCGATGCAGTATAATGTGGATAAATGCGAGGTTGTCCACTTTGGTGGCAAAAACAGGAAGGCAGATTATTATCTGAACGTCAATAGATTGGGAGAAGGGGAAGTGCAACTAGACCTGGGTGTCCTTGTGCACTAGTCGCTGAAGGTAAGCATGCAGGTGCAGCAGGCGGTTAAGAAGGCAAATGGTATGTTGGCCTTCGTAGCGATAGGGTTCGAGTACAGGAGCAAGGATGTCTTGCTGCAGTTGTACAGGGCCTTGGTGAGACCACATCTTGAGCATTGTGTGCAGTTTTGGTCGCCTTATCTGAGGAAGGGTGTTCTTGCCATGGAGTGAGAGCAGTGAAGATTCACCAGACTGACACCTGGGATGGCAGGAGTGACATATGAGGAGAGATTGGGTTGATTGGTCTTATACTCGCTGGAGTTTAGAAGAATGAGAGGTAATCTCATTGATACTTATAAAATACTAACAGGACTAGACAGACTAGATGCAGTAAGGATGTTCCCGATGGCCGGGGATTCCAGAAACAGGGGTCACAGCCTAAGGATAAGGGGTAAGCCATTTAGGACAGAGATGAGGAGGAATTACTTCATCCAGAGAGTGGTGAGCCTGTGGAATTCTCTACCACAGAAGTCAGTGGAGGCAAATTCATTAAATATATTCAAGAAGGAGTTAGATATATTTCTTAAGGCTAAAGGGATCAAGGGATATGGGGAGAAGGCAGGGACAGGGTACTGAATTTGGATGATCAGCCATGATCTCATTGAATGGTGGAGCAGGCTCGAGGGGCCGAATGCCTACTCCTGCTCCTATCTTCTATGTTTCTATGTTTCTATGAGTCCTTACAGCAAGCGTGGTGGGAGGAATTGTGGTCCAGGTAGCCGTGGGAGTCAGTGGGCTTATAGTGGGTGTTGGTCGATAGCCTATCCCCAGAAATGGAGACAGAGAAGTCGAGGAAGGGAAGGGAAGAGTCGGAGATGGACCATGTGAAGGTGAGGGAAGGGTGGAAATTGGAGGCAAAGTGAAAGAAATTATCTAGTTCAGAGCGAGAGCAGGAAACAGCACCAATACAATCATCGGTGTACCGGAAAAAGAGGTGAGGAAGGGGACCTGAGTAGGACTTGAACAAAGAATGTTCCACATATCCCACAAAAAGGCAGGCATAGCTAGGGCCCATGCAGGTACCTATAGCAACATCTTTGATTTGGAGGAAGTGAATGGAATCAAAGGAGAAGTTGTACAATGTGAGAACAAGTGCAGCCAGGCGGACAAAGGCGGTGGTGGATGGGGACTGGTGGGGCCTCTGTTCAAGGAAGAAGTGGAGCCGCTTAAGGCCGTCCTGGTGGTGGTTGGAGGTGCAGAGGGAATGGACATCCAGAGTGAAAAGGAGACGTTTGGGGCCAGGAAACTGGAAACTGTTAAAATACAGAGGGTATTGGAAGAGTCGCGCATGTCGGTGGGAAGGGACAGGACAAGTCGAGAAAAAATAGAGTGAAGATAGTAAGAAATCAGTTCTGTGGAGCAAGAACAGGCTGCAGCAATTGGTCAACCAGGGCAGTCCTGTTTGTGGATCTTGGGAAGGATGCAGAAGTGGGCAGTGCAGTGTTGAGGAACTGAGAGATTGGCGGCCATGGGGGGAAGATCTCCAGAGGAGATGAGGTCAGTGACAGTCTTGGAAACAATTGCTTGATGTTCAGTAGTGGGGTCATGGTCCAGGGGGAGGTAGGAGGAGATGTCAGTGAGTTGCCGTTCAGCCTCCGGATGTTAGATGACGGTTTTCCAAACAACAACAGCACCACCTTTGTCAGCAGGTTCAATGACAATGTTAGGGTTGGATCTGAGAGAACGGAGTGCTGCAAGATCATAGGGAGTTAGGTTGGAGTGGGTGAGGGGAGCAGGGAACTGGAGATCGCCGATGTCATTTCAGTCCCATTCTATGCACTCCAAACCAACAGAGAGAGTAGACAATGGTAATGCAGTAGATGTAATTTATCTGGATTTTCAGAAGGCCTTCGATAATGTACCCCATAATAGACTGATGAACAAGGGCAGAGAATTCAGAGTCAGGCGAGAAGTAGTGGAATGGATTGCTGGCTGGCTTAAGGAGAGAAGGCAGATAGTCTGACTACCGGGTAGTTTATTCACAGTGGCAGAAGGTGGGTAGTGGTGTTCCACAAGTATCAGAGCTGGAGCCACTGCTGTTCGCAATTTATATTAACGATTTAGACTTAGTGATCAGAAACACAATTTATAAATTTGCAGATGACACCAAATTGGGGGGAATAGTCAATACTGGGGAGGACTGCAACAAGTTACAGGAGGACATTAATAAACTTGCAGAATGGGCATAGCATTGGCAAATGAATTTGAACACAAATAAGTGTGACGTATTTCATTATGCTAGGAAGAATAGGGAGGTCAGCTTAAAAGATCTTTAAAATTATGAAAGGTTTTGATAGAGTGGATACAGAGAGAATGATTCCACTTGTGGGGAAGAGCATAACTAGAGGCCATCAATATAAGATAGTCAGCAAGAAATCAAATCGGGAATTCAGCAGAAACATCTTTACCCAGAGAGTGGTGAGAATGTGGAACTCGCTACCACAGGGAGTGGTTGAAGCGAATAGTTTAGATGCATTTTAGAGGAGGCTAGGTAAGCAAATGTGGGAGAAGTGCATAGAGGGTTATGCTGATAGATTTAGATGAGGAAAGACTTGAGGAGGCTCGAGTGAAGCATAAACGGAGGCATGGACTGGTTGGACCGAACGGTCTGTTTCTGGCGGTATGTTAATAATGAGTGATTAAACCCCGGGATTGTATTTATTTCAGTTCTATTCTTTGCACTCCAAACCAATCAGCAGCTGTGAACCGTTCACTGATTGAAATACGAGAAGTCCCGATGGATCTGGAATTGTTCATTTAATGTTGGAAACGCTCCGCAGGTCATAACTCAGGATTTCCAGCTTTGCTTCAAAGTATTGCAGGTCCCGTGTGAGTTTCCATCCAAACTTTTCAACAAATAACAAAATCAAGAAACTACTCTCTCTACCAAAAATTAAATGGCCTGTACGGGGATCGAACCCGCGACCTTGGCGTTATTAGCACCACGCGCTAACCAACTGAGCTAACCGGCCATTGGGTTTGGTTCATATGTATAAGCTTATATTTTCGAGACTCTAGCTGACGATTTCCTGCATTAATCTTTCAGCATACACCTACAGTTGTCAATCATACACTATCCTATCGGCAAATACTGTACATATGGCACTGTGTGCCACACATGACAACAGCCAACACAAGTGCCAGGCAATGGCCAGCTCCAACAAGCGAAAGTCTAACCACCGCCCCTTCACATTCAACAGCAAGACCATCACCGAATCAGCTACCACCATTACCAACAAAAGCTTGCATTTATATAGCACCATTAACGTAGTAAAACGTCCTAAGGCGCTGCACAGGAGTATTTTCAGACAAAACATTTGACACCAATCCACATAAGGAGAAATTCGGGCAGGTGACCAAAAGCTTGGTCAAAGAGATAGGTTATAAGGAGCATCTTAAAGGAGGAAAAAGAGGTGGACAGGTTTAGGCAGGGAATTCCAAAGCTTAGGGCAACAGGAAGGTTGAGCGATTATAATCAGGGATGCTCAAGAGGGCAGGATTAGAGGAGCGCAGATATCTCAGGGGGTTGTGGGGTTGAAGGAGATTACAGAGATAGGGAGGGGCGAGGCCATGGAGGGAACAGAAAAGCAAAATATTATTGAAATGGAGAGAGACTACAGAATGCTGCGGTTAAGAGGGATCTAGGTGTCCTCGTACATGAAACACAAACAGTTAGCATGCAGCAATTAAGAAGGCAAATGGAATGTTGGCCTTTATTGCAAGGGGCATGGAGTATATAAGTCGGGAAGTCTTGCTACAACTGTACAGGTGAGGCCACGCCTAGAGTACTGCATACATTTTTGTTCTCCTTATTTAAGGAGGGATATACTTGCATTGGAGACAGTACAGAGAAGGTTCTCCAGGTTGATTCCTGGGATGAAGGGATTGTCTTAGAGGAAAGGTTGAGCAGGTTGGGCCTATACTCATTGGAAGTTATAAGAATGAGAGGTGATCTTATTGGAACATATAAGATTCTGAGGGGGCTTGACAGGGTAGATGCTGAGAGGGTGTTTTCCCTCATGGGGGAATCTAGAATCAGGTGGCATAGTTTCAGAATAAGGGTTTGTCCATTTAAGACGCAGATGAGGAGGAATTTATTCTCTCAGAGGGTTGTGAATCTTTGGAATTATCTACCCCAGAGAGCTGTGGAGCCTGAATCATTGATTATATTCAAGGCTGAGATAGACAGATTGTTGAACTATCGGAGAGTCAAGGGTTATGGGGAACAGGCACAAAAGTGGAGTTGAGGCCAAGATCAGATCAGCCATGACCTTATTGAATAGTGGAGCAGGCTCGAGGGGCCGAATGGCCTACTCCGGCTCCTATTTCTTATGTTCTTATGTTCTTATAAGGGCAGCCGGTGCATGGGAACACCATCACCTCCAAATTCCCCTCCAAGTTACACACCATCCCGACGTGAAAATATATCACCATAACTTCATCGTCGCTAGGTCAAAATCTTGGAAATCCCTCCCTAACAGTACTATTGGAGTACCTTCACCACATTGACTGCAGTGGGTCAAGAGGGCTTCTCACTACCACCTTCTCAAGGGCAATTAGTGATGGGCAATTAATGCTGGCCTTGCCAGCGATGCACAAGTCCTAGGAACAAATTACATTAAATTAAAATCGTCACGACTGGATGTGGCAGGATTGCAGAGCTTTGATCTGATCCGTTGGTTGTTGGATCGCTTCGCTCTGTCTACACATGCTGTTTCCATAGCTTAGCATGTGTGTAGTCCTGTGTTGTAACTTCATGAGGTTGTCAGCTCATTTTCAGTTCGCCTGATGCTGCTCCTGAAATGCTCTTCTACACTCCTCATTGAACCAGGGTTGGTCCCCTGTCTTGATGCTAATGGTAGGGTGAGGGATATGCCGGTCCATAAGGTTACAGATTGTGGCGGAATACAATTCCAAAACTGATGCCCCCTCTGCCCTCTCGGGTGGACATAAAAGATCCCATGGCACTATTGGAAGAAGAGCAGGGGATGATGAGGTTTACCCCGGTGTCCTGTAGCCAATATTTATCCTCAAATCAACATCACTAAAACAGGTGATCCTCGATTATCACATTGTGGGAGCTTGCTGTGCACAAATTGGCTGCTGCTGTTTTTCCTACATTACAACAGTGACTACAACTACAACTACAACTACATTGCCTGTAAAGCGCTTTGAGACGTCCCCAGGTGAAAGGCGCTGTAGAAATCAGAGTCTTTCTTTTACAGCCTTCGAAGTCACAGAATCACAGAAACCCCACAGTGCAGATAGAGGCCATTTCGGCCCATCGAGCTTGCACCGACACATATCCCACCCGATCCCCGTAACCCCTGCACCAACACATATCCCACCCTATCCCCGTAACCCCACGTATTTAATCCCCCTAACACTAAGGGTCAATTTATCATAGCCAATCAACCTAACCCGCACATCTTTGGACTGTGGGAGGAAACCGGAGCACTGACAACTGACAAAAACCAAAAATCAACATAAATTGAATTTAACAGCAAAAGGAGTTAAGGCAGACCGGTTAGCTCAGTAGGTTAGCGCGTGGTGATAATAACGCCAAGGTCGCGGGTTCGATCCCCGTACGGGCCATTTATTTTTTGATGGTGTGGGTAGTTTCTTAATTTTGCTATTTGCTGAAAAGATTGGAGCTGTAATACTTTGAAGCAAAGCGACAAAACCTTAGTTCTGCCGAGAACTCAAGGAACTGGAAGGTTGACCTTGTGTCTATCTGTCCACAGATGGCGCTGATACTCCTACTGTTCGTGTGGCCTAATGGATAAGGCGTCAAACTTCGGTATTAATTTTGAGTTTATCAGAATATTGCAGGTTCGAGTCCTGCCACGGTCTTTTTACACACTTTTTAATTCGTGTTCAGTTTTATAAAACCAAACCGTGTTCTCACTTACCAGCTGAAGGTGATTCCATACCAAACACTGCAGGGCTCTTTATTAATTAGTATTTTTGATGCTGCTTTGTGTGTGTATTGCTCACGAGTTCCCAACAAATCCCCAATATCTAATTGATGCCGATAAATTATTAGTGTTTCAATTGGAACTTTGGGTTAATCAGTGTAATAAAGTGCAGTGGAGGGAATTCTGACCAATTTCGGGGCCAGTGATCGCCACAGGGAGCCGATGAAATAAAATAAAGAATTTGCATCAAAGTCGCTGCGAGCAGGGTTCGAACCTACTCGGGGAAACCCCATTGGATTTCGAGTCCAACGGCTTAACCACTCGGCCATCGCAGCTGCACATTAACAATGCGAAAATGCTTCCTACTGTGAGTGAGTCAGGAACTAGCTCAGAGAAGACAGGTCATAAATACTCACCGATAAATCCAGCAGGGAATTCAGGATTAACATCTTTGGCCAAAGAGCGCTGAGAATGCAGTAGTTGAGGCGAATACTACAGATGCATTTAAGAGGAAGGGAGAAAGGAATAGAAGGATATGCTGATAGTTTTTTTTAAATTCGTTTATGGGATGTGGGTGCGCTGGCAAGGCCAGCATTAAATGCCCATCCCCAATTGCCCCTTGAGAAGGTGGTGGTGAGCCGCCTTCTTGAACCGCTGCAGTCCGTGTGGTGAAGGTACTCCCACAGTGCTGTTGGGGAGGGAGTTCCAGGATTTTGACCCAGCGACGATGAAGGATCGACAATATACTTCTAAGTCAGAATGGTGTGTGACCTGGAGGGGAACTTGGAGGTGGGGGTGTTCCCATGCGCCTGCTGCGCTTGTCCTTCTAGGTGGAAGAGGTTGCGTGTTTGTCAGGTGCTGCTGAAGAAGCCTTGGTGAGTTGTTGCAGTGCATCTTGTAGATGGTACGCACTGCAGCCACGGTGCGCCGGTGGTGGAGGGAGTGAATGGTTAAGGTGGTGGATGGGGTGCCAATCAAGCGGGCTGCATTGTCCTAGATGGTGTCGATATTCTTGAGTATTGTTGGAGCTGCACTCATCCAGGCAAGTGGAGAGTATTCCATCACTCTCCTTACTTGTGCCTTGTAGATGGTAGATAGGCTTTGGGGAGTCAGGAGGTGAGACACCCGACGCAGAATGCCTAGCCTCTGACCTTCTCTTGTTGTCACAGTATTTATGTTCAATGGTAACCCCCAGGATGTTGGTGGTCAGCTCCTTTGTTCATGTTGGACCAAGGTTTTAATGAAGTCGGGAGCCGAGTGCTCTTGGCAGAACCCAAGCCGGGCATCAATGAGCAGGTTATTGGTCAGTAAGTGCCACTTTACAGCACTGCGGATGAAACCTTCCATCACTTTGCTGATGATTGAGACTAGAGAGTAGACTGATGGGGTGGTAATTGGCTGGATTGGATTTGTCCTGCTTTTTGTGGACAGGACATACCTAGGCAGTCTTCCACATTGTTGGATAGATGCCAGTGTTGTCGCTGTACTAGAACAGCTTGGCTGGAGCACAAGTCTTCAGAATGATAGCCGGGGTGTTGTCAGGGCCCAGAGCCATTGCTGTATCCAGTGTGCTCAGCCGTTTCTTGATATCACGTGGAGTGAATCGAATTGGCTGAAGACTGGCTTCTGTGATGGTGGGGACCTCAGGAGGAGGCTGATATGGATCAGGCCAGTTGATCCGTCCAGCTTCATTTTTATTATTTTGTTTCATAGCGGTTTGTTACAACTGAGTGGCTTGCTAGGCCATTTCAGAGGGCAGTTAAGAATCAACCACATTGCTATGGGACTGGAGTCACACAAAGGCCAGACCAGGGAAGGACGGCAGATTTCTTTCCCTGAAAGACATTAGTGAACCAGATGGGTTTTTACGACAATCCGATAGTTTCATGGTTACCATTACTGATTCTAGTTTTATTTGGGGGGTGAGAAGAAATAGAGAAGGAGGAGCCTCGTGTGGAGACCAGTTCGTGCAAATGGACTGTTTCTGTGGGGCAGACTCTATCATATTATGTAACACCCGTTTTAATCAGACACAGAATGATCCGGGACTGACAGCACATCCCTTTTAAACAGACACAGAATGACCAGGGACCTACAGCACATCCCTTTTAAACAGACACAGAATGATCCGGGACTGACAGCACATCCCTTTTAAACAGACACAGAATGATCCGGGACTGACAGCACATCCCTTTTAAACATACACAAAATGACCAGGGACTTACAGCACATCCCTTTTAAACAGACACAGAATGATCCGGGACTGACAGCACATCCCTTTTAAACAGACACAGAATGACCAGGGACTTACAGCACATCCCTTTTAAACAGACACAGAATGATCCGGGACTGGCAGCACATCCCTTTTAAACAGACACAGAATGATCCGGGACTGACAGCACATCCCTTTTAAACAGACCCAGAATGACCAGTGACTGACAGCACATCCCTTTTAAACAGATACAGAATGACCAGGGACTGACAGCACATCCCTTTTAAAAAGACACAGAATGATCCGGGACTGACAGCACATCCCTTTTAAACAGACTCAGAATGACCCGGGACTGACAGCACATCCCTTTTAAACAGACACAGAGTGATCCTGGACTGACAGTACATCCCTTTTAAACAGACACAGAATAATCCGGGACTGACAGCACATCCCTTTTAAACAGACACAGAATAATCCGGGACTGAAAGCATGTCCCTTTTAAACAGACACAGAATGACCCGGGACTGACAGCACACCCCTTTTAAACAGACACAGAATAATCCGGGACTGACAGCATGTCCCTTTTAAACAGACACAGAATAAACCGGGATTGACAGCATGTCCCTTTTAAACAGACACAGAATAATCCGGGACTGACAGCATGTCCCTTTTAAACAGACACAGAATGATCCGGGACTGACAGCATGTCCCTATTAAACAGACACAGAATGATCCGGGACTGAAAGTAGACCCCTTTTAAACAGACATGGAATGCTGCCTGACCTGCAGATTGTTTCCAGCATTTCATCTGTTTACAGTTCAGATTTCCAGCATCAACACTATTTTGCTTTTGTAATAGAACTTTACGTAATTGGCTCTGTGGCGCAATGGATAGCGCATTGGACTTCTCGTTGTATGACAGATTAAGGCATTCAAAGGTTGTGGGTTCGAGTCCCACCAGAGTCGGATTTTGGGTCAGGGTTCGGTGGTTCCTCCACTGACGGTACATTTTGCAGTAAATCGGTAATTCAGAGAAGGGAAACTACCGCCCCGACACTTTCCCTCTGACTACTCTCAACCCCTGAGTCAGTTACACAGGAGCAGGAGGAGGCCATTCAGTCCCATGGCCGTTTTACATAGGAACAGGAGGAGACCATTCAGTCCCATGACCCTTTTACACAGGAACAGGAGGAGGCCATTCAGCCCCTTTAGCCTGTTATACAGGAACAGGAGGAGGCCATTCAGCCCCTCGAGCCAGTTACACAGGGACAAGAGGAGGCCTTTAACGCCTCGAGCCTGTTGCATTGGACAGGAGGAAGCCGTTCAGCGATACAAGATCTGTACAAGAACAGTAGAACACCATTCAGCCCCTCGAACCTGTTACATAGGATGAAGAGGAGGCAAATCAGGCCCATGATCCAGTTATAAAGGAACAGGAGGAGGCAATTCAGACCCACGAGTCTGTTTCACAGGAACAGCAGGAGGCCATTCAGCCCCTCAAACCTGCCACACATGAACAGGAGGAGGACATTCAGTCCCTCAAGCCGGCTACACTGGAACAGGAGGAGGCAATTCAGACACACGAGTCTGTTATACGGGAACAGGAGGAGGCCATTCAGCCCCTCAAGCCTGTTATACATGAACAGGAGGAGGCCATTCAGCCCCTCGAGCCTGTTATACATGCACAGGAGGATGCCATTCAGCCCCTCGAGCCTGTTACACAGTAACAGGAGGAGGCCATTCAGCCCCTCAAGCCTGTTACACAGGAACAAGAGGAGACAATTCAGACACACGAGCCTGTTATACAGGAACAGGAGGAGGCTATTCAGCCTGTCGAGCGTGTTGTACAGGAAAAGGAGGAAGCCATTCAGCCCCTCAAGCCTGTTAGACAGGAACAGGAGGAGGCCATTCAGCCCCTCGAGCCGGTTACACAGGAATAGGAGGAGGCCATTCAGCCCCTCAAGCCCGTTATACATGAACAGGAGGAGGCCATTCAGCCCCTCGAGCCTGTTATACATGCACAGGAGGATGCCATTCAGCCCCTTGAGCCTGTTACACAGGAACAGGAGGAGGCCATTCAGCCCCTCGAGCCTGTTATACATGCACAGGAGGATGCCATTCAGCCCCTTGAGCCTGTTACACAGGAAAAGGAGGAAGCCATTCAGCCCCTCAAGCCTGTATCACTGGAGCAGGAGGAGGCCATTCAGCCCCTCGAGCCTGTTATGCAGGAACAGGAGGAGGCTATTCAGCCTGTTAAGCCTGTTATGCAGGAAAAGGAGGAAGCCATTCAGCCCCTCAAGCCTGTTACACAGGAACAGGAGGAGGCCATTCAGCCCCTTGAGTCTGTTACACATAAATAGGAAGAGGCCATTCAGCCCAACGAGCCTATCATACAGGAACAGGAGGAGGCCATTCAGCCCCTCGAGCCTGTTATGCAGGAACAGGAGGAGGCTATTCAGCCTGTTTAGCCTGTTATGCAGGAAAAGGAGGAAGCCATTCAGCCCCTCAAGCCTGTTACACAGGAACAGGAGGAGGCCATTCAGCCCCTCGAGTCTGTTACACATAAATAGGAAGAGGCCATTCAGCCCCACAAGCCTGTTATACAGGAACTGGAGGAGGCCAATCAGCCCCTCGAGTCTGTATCACTGGAACAGGAGGAGGCCATTCAGCCCCTCGAGCCTGTTATGCAGGAACAGGAGGAGGCCATTCAGCCCCTCGAGCCTGTTATGCAGGAACAGGAGGAGGCTATTCAGCCTGTTAAGCCTGTTATGCAGGAAAAGGAGGAAGCCATTCAGCCCCTCAAGCCTGTTACACAGGAACATCATGGGCAAGGAAACCTCCTGCTGATTACCACCTACCACCCTCCCTCAGCTGATGAATCAGTACTCCTCCATGTTGAACACCACTTGGAAGAAGCACTGAAGGCAGCAAGGGCACAGAATGTACTCTGGGTGGGGGGCCTCAATGCCCATCACCAAGAGTGGCTCGGTAGCAGCACTCCTGACTTAGTGGTTCGAGTCCTGAAGGATATGGCTGCCAGTCTGGGCCTGCGGCAGGTGGTGAGGGAACCAACACGAGGGGAAAACCTACTGGACCTCCTCCTGACCAATCTACCTGTCACAGATGCAAAACAGTTCAAAAAGTATTCATTGGCTGTAAAGCACTTTAGGATGTCCTGAGGTCGTGAAAGCCCTGTAGAAATGCAAGTCCTTCTTTTACAGCCTTCAAAGACAAAGTGACTTAGCTGGCAAAGACCAGAAACAGGGACGGTACTATAGATAAACCTTACAGATGGGCTGGTTAGCTCAGTTGATTAGAGCGTGGTGCTAATAACGCCAAGGTCGCGGGTTCGATCCCCGTACGGGCCATTTATTTTTCGAGGGAAGGTTAGTTTCTTAATTTTGTAATTTTTGAGCAGTTTAAAAGTTTTAAAAGTTTGGAAGGAAACTCACACGGGACCTACAAAGCTGCAAAATCTTAGTTCTACCGAGAGCTCATGGACCTGAAAGGTTAACCCTGTGTTTTTCTGTCCACAGATGTTCCCTGACCTGTGGAGTGTTTCCAACATTTAATGAACAATTTCAGATCCAGCATCTGCTGCATTTCGCTTTTTATTTTACCGCAGTGTCCTCGCGTCTATTAACAAAAGTCAAAAATAAATTGTAGCTACTGGAAAATGGGTATTATTGTCACTGTCAGCATTGGTGGTTCAGAGGTAGAATTCTCGCCTGCCATGCGCGAGACCCGGGTTCGATTCCCGGCCAATGCAGGTTAAAATTTTTAACAATTTATTTCAGAGCAAACACATCACATGAAACATTAATAATAAATTAGCTGTTCCTGTGTAACTGGATCAAGGGAATGAATGGCCTCCACCTGTTCCTGTGTAACAGGCTTGAGGGGCTGAATTTCCTCCTGTTACATTGTAACAGGCTCGAGGGGCTGAATGGCCTCCTGTTCCAGTGTAACAGGCTTGAGGGGCTGAATGGCCAGTTCCTGTGCAACATGCTCGAGGGGCTGAATGGCATCCTCCTGTTCCTGTGTAACATGCTCGAGGGGCTGAATGGCCTCCTCCTGTGTAACAGGCTCGAGGGGCTGAATGGCCTCCTGTTCCAGTGTAACGGGCTCGAGGGACTGAATGGCCTCCTCCTGTTCCTGTTTGACAGGCTCAAGGGGCTGAATGGCCTCCTCCTGTTCCTGTTTGACTGGCTCGATGGCCTGAATGGCCTCCTCCTGTTCCTGTTCGACAGGCTCGAGGGGCTGAATGGCCTCCTCCTTTTCCGGTTTGACAGGCTCGAGGGGCTGAATGGCCTCCCCCTGTTCCTGTTCGACAGGCTCAAGGGGCTGAATGGTCTCCTCCTGTCCCGGTTTGACAGGCTCGAGGGGCTGAATGGCCTCCTCCTGTTCCGGTTTGACAGGCTCGAGGGGCTGAATGGACTCCTCCTGTCCCGGTTTGACAGGCTCGAGGGGCTGAATGGACTCCTCCTGTTCCGGTTTGACAGGCTAGAGGGACTGAATGGCCTCCTCCTGTTCCGGTTTGACAGGCTCGAGGGGCTGAATGGCCTCCTCCTGTTCGACAGCCTCAAGGGGCTGAATGGCCTCCTCCTGTTCCGGTTTGACAGGCTCGAGGGGCTGAATGGCCTCCTCCTGTTCCAGTTCGACAGGCTCAAGGGGCTGAATGGCCTCCTCCTGTTACTATTGAACCATGTTTCAGGCACTAATGTGGCTGATGTTCCGATTGTGCCCTCTGCTGTCCCGGCGCAGAAAGAAACACAGTGCCAGTGTCTAAAACCCAAAGTCCTTGTACTTTCTTTCTTTCTTCGAATCTTTCTTTCATTTCTTCTTTTTCTGTGCCATATGCTCCTTATTCTATTGTTGCTTAGTGATATATGTGTTCATATTTGCCAGTTTCAGCATGTTCATTGCTTCTGCTGCTTTGAAATATGTCGAAAAAGTGAACTGAATTTCTCCACCTGTGTGAAGCATCCTCGTGTTCGAAGCTGTTTTGGTTTCAATCAAACAAACGCACAGATTACTCGAACTCGCTGAGACTTTCCTGGCCAGTATTTGTTTCTTGCTTCCTTGCATTTGGAAAGGCCTAGGCTTCATCCCCGGACTGTGCTGAGGGAGCTGACCTGAGCCTGGGCAGCGGTTACAATTGGTGTCTGTGGCCCTGTGTTAGGGAGAGGGTGAATGAGCCTGGCTTCTTGTCCACTCGCCCTGCTGGCTGTGGGCAATGGCTGAGCAGAGGACCAGTTGTGATGGGTTTCAGCAGGAGGGGAGAGGTGGAGAAGGGAAGTTGTAAAGATAAAGAAAGGGGCTCCCAGCTGTTACAGCTGCTGCTGCCCACAGTAGGCAGTTTGGACAGTGGGTTACCACAGCCCATGACACACACGAGCCAATCCAGCCTCCTCGTGGACTGCCTTCACTCACACTTCTCCTTTTTAAGATGAAACTGTCATTTCATTCATGTGATGTCTAAACCACATCCCCTCTGATTGTCATTTCAAAACCATTGCACTTACAGTCTCAGCTCAACATCGGCAAACCCCAGCAGCAAGCAGGTGAGATTTACAATCTCTTAATGATCAATGATCTTTCACAGGAACGTGTTAAATCAGTGCTATGTTGTTAAAGTCAACACAGGATGTCAAGGTCTTAGAGAGGGTGCAGAGGAGATTTAACAGAATGGTACCAGGGATGAGGGAATTCAATTATGTGGAGAGACTGGAGAGGCTGGGATTGTTCTCCTCAGAGCAGAGAGGGTTAAGAGGAGATTTGATAGAGATGTTCAAAATTATGAATCGTTTTGACAGCATAAATAAGAAGAAAGTGTTTCCACTGGCAGAAGATTCGGTAACCAGAGGACGCAGATTTATGGTGATTGGCAAAAGAACCAGAGGTGACATGAGGAATCATTTTTTTTAAGCAGCAAGTTGTTGTGATCTGGAATGCGCTGCCTGAAAGGGCGGTGGAAGCAGATTCAATAGTAACTTTCAAAAGGCAGTTGAATAAATACTTGAAGGAAAAACATTACAGGGCTATGGGGAAAGGGCAGATGAATGAAATTAATTGCAGAGCTCTTTCAAAGTGCCGGCGCAGGGCTATGGGGAGAGAGTGGGGCACTGGGATTTATTTGGGATTGATACAGGTCTATGGAGTGAGAGTGGGGCAGTGTGATTAGTTTGTGATTGATACAGGTCTATGGGGTGTGAGCGGGGCAGTGGGATTAGTTTGGGATTGATTCAGGGCTATGGGGTGAGAGCGGGGCAGTGGGATTAGTTTGTGATTGATACAGGTCTATGGGGTGTGAGCGGGGCAGTGGGATTAGTTTGGGATTGATTCAGCGCTATGGGGTGAGAGCGGGGCAGTGGGATTAGTTTGTGATTGATACAGGTCTATGGGTTGTGAGCGGGGCAGTGGGATTAGTTTGGGATTGATTCAGGGCTATGGGGTGAGAGCGGGGCAGTGGGATTAGTTTGTGATTGATACAGGTCTGTGGGGTGTGAGCGGGGCAGTGGGATTAGTTTGGGATTGATTCAGGGCTATGGGGTGAGAGCGGGGCAGTGGGATTAGTTTGTGATTGATACAGGTCTATGGGGTGTGAGCGGGGCAATGAGATTTGTTTGGGGATTGATACAGGGCTATGGGGAGATAGCGGGTCAGTGGGATTAGTTTGGGATTGTTACAGGGCTTTGGGGAGAGAGCGGGACAGTGGGATTAGTTTGGGATTGTTACAGGGCTTTGGGGAGAGAGTGGGGCAGTGGGATTAGTTTGCGATTGACACAGGTCTATGGGGAGATAGTGGGTCAGTGGGTTTAGTTTAGTATTGCTGTGGCAAAGACCCAGAATTAACACAGTGGGCCGAATGGTCTCCTCTGCTCTGTAAATATCTATTGTTGGAGACTCCTCGGCAGCTTTTAACACACCATTTGGTGTACATTTCCTCTCCATATTCTTCTCTAAATGTTCACTGACGGTTCCTTCACAGCTACCCAGGCTCCCTGTTTTTCGTGTTAGCAGCAAATGTCGATACGTCTGCCTCCTGTACCCAAGTCCAGATTGTTGAAATGGCAAGAAGGGCAACGGTCGCAGCAGTGATGCAGGGGGGCCAACTCTTTACACCGTCCAGTCAAAAAAACACCCAATAACTACCGCACCCTGCTTCTGCCTTTTAACCAGCTTCCTGGTTTCTAGAACGGTTTCTAGTTGAGTATTAATTTTATCCCATATAAGGACATAGAAACATAGAAACATAGAAGATAGGAGCAGGAGTAGGCTATTCGGGCCCTCGAGCATGCTCCGCCATTCAATGCGATCATGGCTGATCATCCAAATTCAGTACCCGGTCCCTGTTTTCTCCCCATATCCCTTGATCCCTTTAGCCTTAAGAAATATATCCAACTCATTCTTGAATATATTTAATGAACTGGCCTCTACTGCCTTCTGTGGTAGAGAATTCCACAGGTTCACCACTCTCTGGGTGAAGAAATTCCTCCTCATCTCAGTCCTAAATGGCTTACCCCTTATCCTTAGACTGTGACCCCTGGTTCTGGACTCCCCGGCTATCGAGAACATCCTTCCTGCATCTGGTCTGTCCAGTCCTGTCAGAATTTTATAAGTTTCAATGAGATCCCCTCTCATTCTTCTAAACTCCAGCGAGTATAAGCCCAATCGACCCAATCTCTCCTCATACGTCGTTCCTGCCATCCCAGGTATCAGCCTGGTGAATCTTCGCTGAACTCCTTCCATGGCAAGAACATCCTTCCTCAGATAAGGCCACCAAAACTGCACACAATACTCACGATGTGGTCTCACCAAGGCCCTGTACAACTGCAGCAAGACATCCTTGTTCCTGTACTCAAACCCTCTCGCTACGAAGGCCAACATACCATTTGCCTTCTTAACTGCCTGCTGCACCTGCATGCTTACCTTCAGCGACTGCTGTGCAAGGACACCCAGGTCTCATTGCACTTCCCCTTCTCCCAATCTATTGCTGTTCAGATAATAATCTGCCTTTCTGTTTTTGACACCAAAGTGGATAACCTCGCATTTATCCACGTTATATTGCATCTGCCATGCTTTTGCCCAATCACCCAACCTGTCCAAATCATACTGGAGTTTCTCGGCATCCTCCTCACAGCACACACGCCCACCCAGCTTTGTGTCATCTGCAAACTTGGAGATATTACATCTAGTTCCCTTGTCTAGATCATTATTATATATTGTGAATAGCTGGGGTCCAAGGACCGATCCATGCGGTGCCCCACTAGTCACTGCCTGCCGCTCGGAAAAAGACCCATTTATTCCAACCCTTTGTCAACTGTCTGCCAACCAGTTCTCTATCCAAGTCAATACCTTGCCCCCAATCCCATGTGCCTTAACTTTACACGCTAATCTCTTATGCAGGACCTTATCGAAAGCCTTTTGAAAGTCCAAATACACCACATCCACTGGTTCTCCATTATCTATTTTACCAGTTACATCCTCAAAAAATTCCATTAGATTAGTCAAGCACGATTTATCTTTTGTAAATCCATGTTGACTTTGTCCGATCCTGTCACTGTTTTCCAAGTGCTCTGCTATTACATCTTTTACAATGGACTCCAGCATTTTCCCCATTACCGATGTCAGGTTTACCGGTCTGTAATTCCCATTTTTCTCTCTACCACCTGTTTTGAATAGTGGGGTAACATTAGCTACCCTCCAATCTATGGGTACTGTTCCAGATTCCATTGAATGTTGGAAGATGATCAGCAACGCATCTACTATTTCTAGGGCCACTTCCTTAAGTACCCTAGGATGTAGATTATCAGCCCCTGGGGATTTATCGGCCTTCAATCCCGTCAATTTCCCTAACACCATTTCCCTACAAATACTGATTTCTTTCAGTTCCTCCCTTTCATCAGACCCTATAAGACCATAAGAACATAAGAAATAGGAGCAGGAGTAGGCCAATTGGCCCCTCGAGCCTGCTCCGCCATTCAATAAGATCATGGCTGATCTGATCCGAGCCGCCAATCTACTATCACTGAACCATCTCCTGAATCTAACAGAATTAGACACACGAAATCGGAGCAGGATCAGGCTACACAGCCCCTGGGCCCGCTCCGCTACCCACAGGGCCATGTCCGATCCGAACCTAGACTCATGTCCAAATTCCTGCCCGCTCCCCGTAACCCTTAATTCCCTTTACTTCTAGGAAACTGTCTATTTCTGTTTTAAATTTATGTAATGATGTAGCTTCTACAGCTTTTTCGGGCAGCATATTCCATGGACCTACCACCCTCTGAGTGAAGTAGTTCCTCCTCATCTCAATTTTGAAAGAGCAGCCCCTTATTCTAAGACTATGCCCCCTAGTTCTAGTTTCACCCATCATCGGGAACATCCTCCCCGCATCCACCCGATCAAACCCATTCACAATCTTATATGTTTCAGTAAGTTCGCCTCTCATTCTTCTGAACTCCAATGAGTAGAGTCCCAATCTACGCATCCTCTCCTCATATATCCATCCCCTCATCCCCAGGATTAACAGAGTGAACCTTCTTTGTACTGACTCGAGAGCAAGTATGTCTTTTCTAAAGTATGGACACCAAAACTGTATGCAGTATTCCAGGTGCGGTCTCACCAATACCTTGTACAACTGAAGCAATACCTCCCTATTTTTATATTCTATCCCCCTAGCAATGAAAGCCAACATTCCATTGGCCTTCTTAATCACTTGCTGCACCTGCATACTAACCTTTTGAGTTTCATACACCAGGACCCCCAGATCCCTTTGTACTTCAGTACTTTCCAGTTTCTTGCCATTAAGATAATAACTTGCTCTACGATTTTTCCTGCCAAAGTGCATAACCTGACACTTTGCAGTATTGTATTCCATCTGCCAAATCTCTGCCCACTTACTTAGCCTGTCTATGTCCCTTTGCAGGTTTTTTATGTCCTCCTCACTCACTACTTTCCCTCCCATCTTAGTATCATCTGCAAACTTTGATATGTTACACTCGGTCCCCTCCTCCAAATCGTTAATATAGATTGTAAAGAGTTGGGGACCCAGCACTGACCCCTGCGGAACACCACTAGTTACTGATTGCCAGTCTGAGAATGAACCATTTATCCCAACTCTCTGCCTTCTGTTAGATAGCCAATCCTCTATCCATGCCAGAATATTACCCCCAATCCCGTGATTTTTTATCTTAAGCAATAATCTTTTGTGTGGCACCTTGTCAAATGCCTTTTGGAAGTCTAAATACACTACGTCCACTGGTTCCCCTTTATCCACCCTATATGTTACTTCCTCAAAGAACTCCAGCAAATTTGTCAAACATGGCTTCCCCTTCATAAAACCATGCTGACTTTGTCCTATTAAATTATGATTATCCAAATGTCCTGTTACTGTCTCCTTAATAATGGACTCCAAAATTTTACCTACCACAAACGTTAGGCTAACCGGTCTATAGTTTCCAGCCTTCTGTCTACTGCTCTTTTTAAATAAGGGTGTTACATTAGCAGTTTTCCAGTCTGCCGTGACCTTTGCTGAGTCCAGGGAGTTTTGGAAAATTATTACCAATGCATCACAATCCCTACCGCCACTTCCCTCAAGACCCTAGGATGTAAGCCATCAGGTCCAGGTGATTTAACCGGCTTGAGTCCCATTATTTTACCGAGAACCACTTCCTTAGTGATTTTGATCGTGTTTAGCTCCTCCCCACCTATAGCCCCCTGTTTTTCCAGTGTTGGGATATTCTTAGTGTCCTCTACTGTAAAGACTGATACAAAATATTCATTCAGTGTTTTTGCCATCTCCATATTTCCCACCATTAATTTCCCGGTCTCATCCTCTAAGGGACCAACATTTACTTTAGCCACCCTTTTTCTTTTTATATAACTATAAAAACTCTTACTATCTGTTTTTATATTTTTTGCTAATTTACTTTCATAATCTATCTTCCCTTTCTGAATCAATCTTTTTGTTATTTTTTGCTGTCTTTTAAAGTTTTCCCAATCCTCTATCCTCCCACTAGATTTGGCTACCTTATATGCCCTTGTTTTTAGTAGAATACTATCCTTAATTTCTTTACTTAGCCACGGATGGCTGTCTTTTCTTTTACACCCTTTTCTTCTCAGTGGAATATATTTTTTTTGGAAGTTGTAAAATAACTCCTTAAATCTACACCACTGATCATGTATCGTCTTACCCTTTAATCTATTTTCCCAATCCACTCTACTCAATTCCGCTCTCATACCTTCATAGTCTCCTTTATTCAAGCTTAGCACGCTTGTTTGAAATCCAACCTTCTCACCCTCTAATTGAATATGGAATTCAACCATGTTATGGTCACTCATTCCAAGGGGATCCTTTACTAGGACATTTTTAATTAATCCTGTCTCGTTACACAGGACCAGATCTAAGGTTGCTTGCCCCCTGGTCGGTTCAGTTACATACTGCTCAAGAAACCCATCCCTAATACACTCAATGAACTCATCCTCAAGGCAGCCCTGCCCAATTTGATTTGTCCAATTAATATGATAGTTAAAATCCACCATAATTATAGATGTTCCCTTATTACAAGCCTCAACTATTTCCTGATTGATACTCCGTCCAACAAAGTTGCAACTGTTCGGAGGCCTATAGACTACGCCCACTAGTGTTTTTTTCCCCTTATTATTCCTTACCTCCACCCAAACTGTTTTATTATCCTGATCTTTTGACCCAATATCATTTCTCTGTATTACAGTGGTTCCTTCCTTTATTAACATAGCCACCCCACCTGCCCTTCCTTCCTGCCTGTCCTTCCTGATCGTTAAATAACCTGGTATGTTTAATTCCCAGGCATTGTCACCCTGCAGCCATGTTTCTGCAATGGCCACAAGATCATACCCATATGTAGATATTTGTGCCATTAACTCATCTATTTTCTTACGAATGCTACGGGCATTCAGATAGAGAACTTTCAAATATGTTTTGTGACACTTAGTTCCTGCTTTTGCCCTTTTTATTACTTTACCTTTTACTCCATACCTTCTGCCCCTTCCTGACACGCTCTGGTTTTAATTTCCCCACTGCTACCTAAGTCTATGACCTTCTCTGTTGTCATTTGTATTATTTGCTCTCTAGGAACCTCCCCCCCACTAGTTAGTTTAAAGCTCTCTCTACAGCTCTAGTTATATGATCCGCCAGGACTCTAGTCCCAGCACTGGCCAAGTGAAGCCCGTTCCAACGGAACAGCTCCCTCCTGCCCCAGTACTGGTGCCAGTGTCCCAGGAAGCAAAACCCATTTCTCCCACACCAGTCTTTGAGCCACGCATTTAACTCTCTAATTTTATTTGTCCGAGCCAAATTCGCTCGTGGCTCAGGTAATAATCCAGAGATTATTACCCTTGAGGTTCTGTTTTTTAATTTGACCCCTAGCTGCTCATACCCCTTTAACAGAACCGGCTTCCTAGTCCTATCTTCGTCGTTTGTCCCAACATGTACCAAGACAACTGGATCCACCCCCTCCCACTGCAAGTTTCTTTCCAGCCCAGAGGAGATGTCCTTAACCCTGGCACCGGGGAGGCAACACAGCCTTCGGGACTCTCGCTCTCGGCTGCAGAGAACTCTATCTATCCCCCTAATAATACTATCCCCTACCACTACAACATTTCTATTTACTCCCCCCTCTAGAATGGCCCCCCGTTCCACGGTGCTGTGGCCAGGTTGCTCATCCTCCCTGCAGTCCCTGCTCCCGTCAGCCATGGCTCAGTGGGAAGCACCCTTGCCCTGAGTAACCCTCGCTCTCCCCACTCCAGTGACTTGAGCACAAAAATCCAGGCTGACACTCCAATGCAGTACATAGAGTGTGCTGCACTGTCGGAGGCGCCGTCTTTCAGATGAGATGTTAAACCGAGGCCGTGTCTGTCCTCTCAGGTGGGTGTTAAAGATCCTATGGCACTATTTCGAAGAAGAGCAGGAGAGTTCTCCCCTGAGTCCTGGGCCAATACTTATCCCTTAATCAACACAACTAAAACAGATTATCTGGTCATTATCACACTGCTGTTTGTGGGAGCTTGCTGTGCGCAAATTGGCTACCACATTTCCTACATTACAACAGTGACTACACTTCATTGGCGCTAAAGCGTTGGGACGTCCTGAGGTCATGAAAGGCGCTGTAGAAATGCAAGACTTTCTTTTTTCTTTCTCTGGGTGCTCACCCACCACCAATGTTAGGCCGACTGGTCTGTAGTTATCTGATTTATCCCTTTCACTCTGATTGAAGAGAGTTGTTATATTGGCAACTGCAGGCATGTTGTTCAGCTTCCATATCCAAGGCTTACATAGAATTTTACAGCACAGACACAGGCCATTCGGCTCGACCGGTCCACGCCAGCGTTTATGCTCCACACGAGCCTCCTCCCACCCTATTTCATCTCGCACTATCACCACATCCTTCCATTCCTTTCTCCCTCAGGTCCTTATCTAGCTTCCCCTCAAATGACATTCGCCTCAATCACTTCTTGTGGTAGCATCTTCCACATTTTCACCACTCTTTGGGTAAAGAAATTGCTCCTGAATTCCCTACTGGATGAATTAGTGACTAACTCATATATATGGCCCACAGTTTTGGTCTCCCCCCACAACTAGAAATATCTTCTCTCTGTCTACCCTATCGAACCCCTTCATAATTTAAAAGACCTCTATCAGGTCATCTCTCAGTCTCTTTTCTAAAGAGCCCCAGCCTGTTTAATCTTTCCTGATAGTTGAAACCTCTCAGTTCTGGTACAAACCTTTTGTGCAGCTTCTCCAGTGCCTCTATATCCGTTTTGTAATATGGGGACCAGTGCACAGGATGTTTGGAGCATTGTCCTCAAAGCCTCTGTTATCTCCTCTCTGTCTTCCCTCAGTATCCGTGAACACAGTCATCAGGGTCTGGGGCCTTTGGCACTTCAATACAAAGAGGAAGCAGATCTTAATGAGAAAGTAGCCGTGGCCTGGGAGAGCCGCAGGTGATGATGGAATGGGCGAGGTATGCAAGAGTGTGAGGTGTTCAGAGGAGTAAGGGGTCTTCAGGGAGCTGGTAATATCTGGACAGAAAGGAGCCTTCCGCATATCACAAATATTAAACATGGGAATGGCTTTTCAGAGTAGTGGAGAACAGAGTAACAGGTTAACTGATTTGCTTAATTTCTACTAAACTGACAATGTAAACCATCTCTGACTTTACAGGCTGTTCTGGCAGCGACAGAGAAAAAACATCTCACACCCACGGAATTTTTCTTGAGTGAGGTCCTGCAAAACATCTGAACCCTCGGACGGAAGAAGGAGGCTGTGATGTTGAGACTGAGCGTTGACTGGCTGCTGCTTCTCTGTGCCCTCTCCTGCAATGTGTTGGTGCCCACAGTCCCCGGGTACACTTTCAATAACTGCATGCAGGTTGCGAACCACAATGGTACATTTCAGTGCGTCCACCGCTTCCTGAAACAGGTCTCTAGTGCCGTGTCCGACCTCCCAGCCAGCACCGTGCACTTGAACATCTCCCACAACTGGCTCACCCAACTGCAAGCGGACAGCTTCCACAGCCTGTCCAAGCTGCTCACCCTGCGGCTGGATTACAATCGGATTGAGAGTGTTTGCTGCGGTGCGTTCAGTAATCTCACCAGCCTACTGACCCTTAACCTGTCCTACAACAGTATCTCTCGTCTGAACTCTTCGGGCTTCCAAGAACTTGAAAAGTTAGATCAACTCCTGCTCCATCACAACCGCTTAGTCACAGTTGAACCCAAAGCCTTCGCTGCATTGGACAATCTTCAAACACTTGTCTTAAGCTCCAATAAACTCCAGAATTTCTCCCATCTGGTGAGCGCTGTCTCTGGGCTCAGTAATCTGACGCTCCTGGATCTGGGCAACAATCAACTCGCCTCCCTGCAACATCGCACCGCCCTCCCACCCTCCCTCCGAAACCTCTCCCTCTCTAACAACTCTCTCACAACATTTGACTGCCAACGGAACTTCCTCAGCAACATTCTCAGGTTGGATCTGTCCAATAACAAACTCTCCAATGCTTTGGAATTTTCTAAAGTTGTCCTGAGGAACATCTCGTGTTTGATCATCAAGAACAACCCCTTAAATGTCACCGAGTTTCTCAAATCTGCAAACCTGGATCTACAGAATGTTCAATACTCTGGGTTAAGGCTGCACAACCAGAGTCAGCTGTCCAACCTGTGCCACTATCTGGGTCTCAGGACTATGAAGAGCCTGGTCCTGCAGAACAATCAGATCTTATTCCTCCCTGCCCATTCCCTATCCCAGTGCCCACCCATGACCAGCTGGGATTTATCACACAATCTCCTCACATCTGTGGAGTGCTTTGAATTTGCATCGAAAAGAAAGCAAGTTGTTTCTTTCATTATCCAGCACAACAGAATCATCAAGTTACCTTCCTGTTACAAGGATGGGAAGGCAGTCGCGGTGTTTCCCAAGCTGTCGCTCCTAACCTTTCGCTACAACAGGATTTTCACCATTTATAGTCACGCCTTCTCTTATGCTCCACATCTCCGGACCCTAAAGCTGAACATTAACAACATTGCTGTCATCAACAAGGCTGCCTTTTCTAACCTCACCAACTTGCAGGAGCTCCGACTCGACAACAACCTCATAACTGACATCTATGAACACACCTTCAGCAACCTTGGGAGTCTCAGGAATCTCAATCTCAGAAACAACAGGATCTCAATTGTTTTCAGCAAGGTGTTTGCAAATCTCAATAACCTGAACACATTGGACCTGGGAGGAAACAAAATTCGAAGCCTCACCAGCCAGTCTTTCTGTGGATTACACAACCTGACCAAGCTTTATCTCGATAGGAACTGTATAACCCGTATCAGCAGGGAGATCTTCGACATCCTCCCATCATTAGGAGTGTTGGACTTGGACAGTAACCGGATCAGATACAACACTGGCCTGATTGCAGCATCTCCCTTTGTTAACCTCACAAAGCTCTACATTCTCAAACTACAAGCCCAGCAACCCTACGGCATCAACATTATTCCTCCAAAGTTTTTCAATGGCCTCATCTCTTTAAGAGACCTGTATATAGGAGAGAATAAAATGTCACTGTCCAAAGATGGATTTGAAGACCTGATCAATTTGAGAATCCTCTCCATGCCCGATGCTTGCAATGGGATCCACAGTCTGAATCCAGGGATCTTCAAGAATCTCCAGAGTCTAGAGAGACTCAACCTTGAAAATGTCGGCCTCCAATCCATGTCTCTTGCCGTCTTTGGAAACCTTTCCAACCTCAGGACATTGTTCTTGGGGAAAAACGCCATTCAGATCATCAATAGCACGGTTGTGGAACACCTGCCCTCCCTGACCTACCTGGATCTACGGAAGAACCCGTTCCCCTGCACCTGTGACATCAGTTGGTTCCAAAACTGGTCCCTGTCCAACCCCAGGGTGCAGGTTATCTATTTTTACAACCAAACATGTGCAGATCGGCCAACTGAATACTTGTATAAGTTTGATGCTCGCGTTTGTTACTTGGACATTGGGCAGATCATGTTCCATATAACTGTGCCGGTCTTGATCTTGTTCATGTTCATCCCTATATTCTACAGCAAAGGGTACTGGCACATCAAGTATGTGTTTTATATTTTCCGATCGTGGTTGAATGACCACAGAGGGAGAGGAGAGAGTCAGCAGTCCTACAGGTATGATGCATTTATCTCCTATAATTCTCAGGACAAAGACTGGGTTCTGCAAGAGTTGGTGCCAAACCTGGAAACGAGAGGACCTCAAAGCTTCAAACTCTGCCTCCACCACAGAGATTTTGAGCTGGGCAAATATATCATCGACAACATCGTGGACAGCATCTACCAGAGCAGGAAGACCATCTGTGTGATGAGCCGCAACTACCTGTACAGCGAGTGGTGCTCCATGGAACTGCAGCTAGCGAGCTACAGGCTCTTCCATGAGCTGAAAGATATCATCATCCTGATCTTCTTGGAGAAGATTCCAGATGCTGAACTCTCAACCTACCACAAGATGAGAAAGGTCATGAAAAAGAAGACCTACATCCAGTGGCCATCAGACATCGAAGCTCAAAAATTGTTTTGGGTCAAAGTGAGAGAAGCGATTAAAGGCTCCAACTGGGCCAAGGAGGGGAATGCCGCTGCTGAAAGTTAAGCTTCAAGG
This sequence comes from Somniosus microcephalus, assembly GCF_052327205.1. Taxonomy (NCBI): domain Eukaryota; kingdom Metazoa; phylum Chordata; class Chondrichthyes; order Squaliformes; family Somniosidae; genus Somniosus; species Somniosus microcephalus. The sequence continues at coordinate 35,472,293 of NW_028225186.1, read as the reverse complement.
CCTAGAAATCCGCAGTCTTACCGCAGGCCCTTAACGCCCGATTCGGGGAAGCATGGCAGCTGCCGCACTTCCCATGTGTTTTGGAGTTCGCCGCTCAACTTACCGCCCTGTGTTAATTGCGAACAACTCCCCCAGTGGCTGCAGAATGGCCAGTGGAAGGCTGCTGACTTTCAGTGGGGGAGACTGCAAATGGCCTTGCAGGACGACCTCGAGCAGCTCTGGCCCTAGAAGGCCTGGCTGTAGACTGCACCACCTCGGCATGGGCGGCAGCAGCCTAGGCTGGCTGGCAGGCAGCGGCAAGGGCAATGGTAGAGTGGCAGAGGTGGGAACAGGAGTGCTGTCATCCTGAGAGAGAGCAGCAGGTTCCTGCTCCCCAGATCCACTGCCACTCTCCCCAGGGTGGTGCCTCAACATTCCTAGCAATCTGTTGGTGGCCAGATGGCTGGGCGGCTGTGACACCCTGCAAGACCCGTTCAACACTGGTAAACCCAGCCATGGTGGCAGCAGTCTGAGCTTGGGTGGCAGCAAACTGAGGCTGCGGGAGAGCACTCTGATACAGCGTGATCTTACAAGTGGCGCTCCAAATGGAATGACAATGAGGTGCTGCTGCACCAAAGAACCTTCCCGTTAAGTAGTGGAGAAAGCCGAGGCCTAACATGACTTGCAGTCGGACTGCACCCGATATTGGCCCATCTGTTGAGTGGTAAAGCAATGAGCAGCGGGTTTAGTGCTCAGATCAGCACTATAATCATGTAAAAGAGCACTCAGCATGAATTTTGCGTGCTACTTAGACCACTTTGTCCAGACGCAGCTAAGTAACGCTGGGCCATGACTCTGCCCGTTTTCAGGCCATATCCGATTTCTTGGCCCGTGTTCCTCAAAGCCCCTTTGGTTCGAGTGGCAGGGCACCCACTCATCTCGGAACCCGCTGCCACACGCTTCCATCCACCTCTGACACAGTCCCTCCTTATTGTTAATCCTGTCATTGCTGCTATTAACCCAGGATAAGGCAAATGTACAGACACACAATGTTAGCACAGAATAAAGCCTTAACCATCTGGCCCCCGCATGTCGGCTCATTGTCGTCTTTCCATCCAACATCTGCTTGAATCTGGGCCAGACTGATGGAGTGAACGACTCCTCGGTCCGTGGTAATCTGACACTGGTGGACATCAATCCACAGCACAAGACTGTCCACACTGGAGCCCAACAGGAGATCTCACTCACACTCCCAATGGCCTGAGAATTGGCCGGTGTGAGAAATCCAGCTAACAAACCTTTCATATTATCCACTAATTTTGATACAAGACTGGCTCCCATGACAGGATAGCACTGGTGCTACCCATTGCAGGTAATTCCAGGATATACCTGCAGTGACGGTTATTACAGGTAATGTCCAGATACCCCTGGTGAGACAGTGATTACAGGAAATGCCCAGATACCCCTGTTGGGACAGTGATTACAGGTAATGCCAAGATACCCCTGGTGGGACAGTGTTTACAAGAAATGCCCAGATACCCCTGGTGGGACGGTAATTAGAGGTAATGCCCAGATACTCCTGGTGGGATGGTAATTACAGGTAATGCCTGAATATCCCTCATGTGAAGTTGATTACAGATAATGCCCAGATACCCCTGGTGGGACAGTGATTACAGGTAATGCCCAGATACCCCTGGTGGGACAGTGATTACAGGTAATGCCCAGATACCCCTGTTGGGACAGTGATTACAGGTAATGCCCAGATACTACTGGTGGGACGGTGATTACAGGTAATGCCTGAATATCCCTCATGTGAAGGTGATTACAGGTAATGCCCAGATACCCCTGGTGGGACAGTGAATACATGTAATGCCCAGATACCCCTGGTGGGACAGTGATTACAGGTAATGCCAAGATACCCCTGGTGGGACAGTGATTACAGGAAATGCCCAGATACCTCTGTTGGGACAGTGATTACCGGTAATGCCCAGATACCCCTGGAGGGACGGAGATTACAGGTAATGTCCGGATACACTTGGTGGGACAGTGATTACAGGAGAAGCCCAGATACCCCTGGTGGGACAGTGATTATAGATAATGCACAGATACCCCTGGTGGGACGGTGGTTACCGGTAATGCCCAGATACCCCTGTTGGGACAGTGATTACAGGTAATGCCCGATACTACTGGTGTGAAGGTGATTACAGGTAATGCCCAGATATCCCCGGTGGGACGGTGATTAGAGGCAATGCCCAGATACCCCTGGTGGGACGGTGATTACAGGTAATGCTCAGGTACCCTTGGTGGGATAGTGCTTACCGGTAATGCCCGGATACCCCTGGTTTGAAGGAGATTACAGGCAATGCCTGGATACCCCTGGTGGAACAGTGATTACAGGTAATGCCTTGATATTCCTGGAGAGACGGTGATTACAGCTAATGCCCGGATACCGCTGGTGGGATGGTGATTACCGGTAATGTCTGGATACCTCTGCTGGGAGAGAGACTGCAGGTAATGCCCAGGTACCCCTGGTTGGACAGTGATTGCTGGCAATGCCCAGATACCCCTGGTGGGACAGTGATTAAAGGTAATGCCCAGATACCCCTGGAGGGACGGTGATTACAGGTAATGCCTAGATACCCCTGGAGGGACAGTGATTACAGGTAATGCCCAGATACCCCTGGAGTGACGGTGATTATGGGTAATGTACAGATACACCTGGCGGGACGGTGATCACAGGAAATGCCCATATATCATTGTGGGACAGTGATTACAGGTAATGCCAGGATACCCCTGGTGGGACAGTGATTACAGGAAATGCCCAGATACCCCTGGTGGGACGGTGATTACAGGTAATGCCCAGATACCCCTGGTGGGACCGTGATTACAAGTAATGCCCAGATAACCCTGGAGGGACGGTGCTTACAGGTAATGCTGGGACACTCATGGTGCGACGGTGATTACAGGTAATGTCTAGATACGCCTGGTGGGACCGTGATTACAGGTAATGCCCAGATAACCCTGGAGGGACGGTGATTACAGGTAATGACGGGATACTCATGGTGGGACGGTGATTTCAGGTAATGCCCGGATACCCCTGGTGGGACGGTGATTACAGGTAATGCCCGGATACCCCAGGAGGGACGGTGATTACAGGTAATGCCCAGATACCCCTGGTGGGACAGTGATTATAGGTAATGCCCAGATACCCCTGGTGGGACGGTGATTACAGGTAATGCCCGGATACCCCTGTTGGGACTGTGATTACAGGTAATGCCCAGATACCCCTGGTGGGACCGTGATTACAAGTATTACCCAGATAACCCTGGAGGGACGGTGATTACAGGGAATGCCGGGATACTCATGGTAGGACGGTGATTTCAGGTAATGCCTGGATACCCCTGGTGGGCCGGTGATTACAGTTAATGCCCAGATAACCCTGGAGGGACGGTGATTACAGGTAATGCCGGGATACTCATGGTGGGACGCTGATTACAGGTAATGTCCAGATACCCCTGGTTGGACGGTGATTACAGGTAATGCCCAGCTAACCCTGGAGGGACGGTGATTACAGGTAACGCCGTGATACTCATGGTGGGACGGTGATTACAGGTAATGTCCAGATACCACTGGTGGGACTGTGATTACAGGTAATGCCCAGATAACCCTGGAGGGACGGTGATTACAGGTAATGTCCCGATACCACTGGTGGGAAGTTGATTACAGGTAAGGCCCAGATACATCTGGTGGGACGTTGATTACAGGTAAGGCCCGATACCCCCGGCTCTCTGTGCAATGAAGCACGCTGTCAGCCCCAGGGCTTTCCTCAGACGGTTGTGTGCTGTCTTGGGTACAGTCCTGGGCAATCCCTGTTACTAGGGTACGCTCCCTGGGCACTCTCTGTTACTGGGGTAGAGTCCTGGGCACTCTTTGTTGGGGTTTACAGGTGAGTGTTGGGCTGGTGTATACAGGTGAGGGTTGGGCTGGGGTGTACAGGTGAGGGTTGGGCTGGGGTGTACAGGTGAGGGGTGGGCTGGGGTGTACAGGTGATGGGCTTGCTGGGGTGTACAGGTGAGGGGCGGGCTGGGGTGTACAGGTGAGGGTTGGGCTGCGGGTGTACAGGTGAGTGGTGGGCTGGGTGTACAGGTGAGGGGTGGGCTGTGGCATACAGGTAATGGTTGGGATGGGGTGTACAGTTGAGGTTTGGGCTGGGGTGTAGAGGTGAGGGTTGGGCTGCGGGTGTGCAGCTGAGTGGGGGGCTGGGTTGTCCAGGTGAGGGGTGGGCTGGGGTACACATGTGAGTGTTGGGCTGGGATGTACAGGTGAGGGTTGGGCTGGTGTGTACAGGTGAGGGTTGGGCTGCGGGTGTACAGGTGAGTGGTTGGCTGGTGTGTACAGGTGAGTGGTGGGCTGGGGTGTACACGTGAGGCTTGGTCTGGATGTGTACTTGTGGGGGTTGGGCTGGGGTGTACAGGTGAGCGTTAGGCTGGGGGTTGACAGGTAAGGGGTGGGCTGGGATTTACAGGTGAGGGTTGGGCTGAGGTGTACAGGTGAGGTGTGGGCTGGGGTATACAGGTGAGTGTTGGGCTGGGGTGTACAGGTGAGTTGTGGGCTGGGGTGTAAAGGTGAGTGTTCGGCTGTGGGTGTACAGTTGAGGGTTGGGCTGGTGTGTACAGGTGAGATGTGGGCTTGGGTGTACAGGTGAGGGTTGGACTGGGGGTTTACAGGTGATCGTTGGGCTCGGATGTACAGATGAGTGTTGAGCTGGGGGTACAGTTGAGGGGCGGGCTGGTGTTTACAGGTGAGGGGTGGGCTGGGGTGTACAGGTGAGTGGTGGGCTGGGGTCTACAGGTGAGGGATGGGCTGGGATATACAGGTGAGGGGTGGGATGGTGTTTACAGGTGAGAGGTGGGCTCTGGTATACAGTTGAGGTGTGGGCTGTGGTGTACAGGTGAGGAGTGGGCTGCGGGTGTACTGGTGAGGGTTGGGCTGGGGGTGTACAGGTGAGAGTTGGGCTGGGGGTGTTCAGGTGAGGGTTGGGCTGGGGTATAGAGGTGAGGGTTGGTTTGGGGTGTACAGGTGAGGGTTGTGCTGGGGTGTACAGGTGAGGGGTGGGCTGGGGTTACAGGTGAGGGGCAGGCTGGGGTGTACAGGTGAGTGTTGGGCTGCGGGTGTGCAGGTGAGTGATGGGTTGGGGTGTAAAGGTGAGTGGTGGGCTGGGGTATACAGGTGAGGGTTGTGCTGGGGTGTACAGTTAAGGGTTGGGCTGGGGTGTACATGTAAGAGTTGGGCTGCCGGTGTGTAACTGAGTGGGGGGCTGGGGTGTACAAGTGAGGGGTGGGCTGGGGTATACAGTTGAGGGTTGGGCTGGGGTGTACATGTCAGGGTTGGTCTGGATATGTACTGGTGGGGGTTGGGCTGGGGTGTACATGTGAGAGTTGGGCTGGGGGTGTAGAGGTGAGCGGTGGGCTGGGGTGTACAGGTGAGGGTTGTGCTGTGGGTGTACAGGTGAGGGGTGGGCTGCGGTGTACAGGTGAGCGTTGGGCTGGTGTGTACAGGTGAGCGGTGGGCTGGGGTGTACAGGTGAGTGTTGGGCTAGGGTGTACAGGTGAGGGGTGGGCTGGGGTGTAGAGGTGAGTGTTGGGCTGGGGTGTACTGGTGAGGGGTGGGCTGAGGTGTACAAGTGAGGGGTGGGCTTGGGTGTAGAGGTGAGGGTTGGGCTGGGGGTATACAGGTGATTGTTGGGCTGGGGTTTGCAGTTGAGAGTTGGGCTGTCGGTGTACAGGTGAGGGTTGGGCTGTGGTGTACAGGTGAGGGGTGTGCTGGGGTGTACAGGTGAGTGTTGTGCTGAAGTGCACAGGTGATCGTTGGGCTGGGGTGTACAGGTGAGGGTTGGGCTGGGGTACAGGTGAGGTGTGGGCTGGGGATTTACAGGTGAGTGGTGGGCTGGGGATGTACAGGTGAGGGTTGGGCTGGGGATGTACAGGTGAGGGTTGGGCTGGGGGTGTACAAGTGAGGGTTGGGCTGGGGTGTACAGGTGAGGGTTGGGCTGGGGATGTACAGGTGAGGGTTGGGCTGGGGGTTTACAGGTGAGGGCTGGGCTGGGGTGTACATGTGCGGGGTGGGCTGGGGGTGTGCAGGTGAGGGTTGGGCTGCGGGTGTACAGTTGAGGGGCGTACCTAGAATGGATTTTAAAGCTGTTGGGCTGGGGAAGGTCTGGGCGTGGAAACGAATGTTAGCTCACTCCCGCACTCCACCGCTGGCTCCAGCTCTCTCCCGTACTGTTGTCTTTGGCTCAGTCCTCTGGCGTGGACCCTCCTGACTCAAGAGGCGAGGGAGTGAGACCCACTGAGCCACGAATGAACTGAGAGGCTCTGAGTTGCTGCATTATTGGAGGAGTTTGTGAAAGAAGCTGATCACTAGAATCGTCGCATTCTGACAGAGGGAAGGTCATTGAGGAAGAAGATAAAACTGATGGGCTGAGGTCTTGAACATGTTGTCGCCTCCCATATCCATGCCCATCTTTCCCGCAACTCCTTGTTTGAATCTCTCCAATCAGGTTTCCACTCCTCCCACAGCAATAAAACGGCCCCACAAAGTCACAAATGGCATCCTCTGTGAGTGGGACCGTCGTGCACTGTCCCTCCTTGTCCATCTCAACCGGTCTGCAGCCTTTGACACGGTTGACCACACTAACCTCCTCCAATGTCTCTCCACTGCCTTCCAGCGTTGTGGGACTGCCCTCTCCTGGGTCCAACCTTCCCTATCCAAACGTAGCCAGAGAATCTCCTGTAATAGCTTCTCTTCCTCCTCCTGCACCGTCACCTCTGGTGTCCCCTAAGGGTCGATTCTTGGCCCCCTGCTGTTTCTCATCTACATGCTGCCCCTCGGAAACATCATCCAAAAACACAGTGTCAGGTTCCACATGTGCGCTGACATATCCACTACCTCTCCCGAACTCTGCACTGCCTATGATTTGTCATGTTGACATCCAGTTCTGGATGAGCAGAAATTTCAGCCGATTAAATATTGGGAAGGCCGAAGCCACTGTCTTAGGTCCCCGCCACAAACTCTGTTCACTAGCTACGGACTCCAGCCCTCCCCCTGGCCACTGTCTGAGGCTGATCCAGACTGTTCGCAACCTCAGTGTCCTAGTCAATTCGAAGGAGAACTTCCAACCCCACCTCTAACGTCACCCGACTCCGCCCCTGCCACAGCTTATCTGCTGCTAAACCCCTCATCCATGACTTTGTTACTTCTAGACTCGCCTATTCCAATGCTCTCCTGGCCGGCCTCCCATCTTCCTTACCTAAGGAAGGGTATACTTGCCATAGAGGGAGTACAATGAAGGTTCACGAGATTGATTCCAGGGATGGGAGGACTTTTGTATGAGGGGATGAGGGGATGGACATATGAGGAGAGGTTGAGTAGATTGGGACTCTACTCATTGGAGTACAGAAGAATGAGAGGCGATCTTATTGAAACATATAAGATTGTGAAGGGGTTGGATTGGGTGGATGCGTGGAGGATGTTGCGATGATGGGTGAAACTAGAACTAGTAGGCATAGTCTTAGAATAAGGGGCTGCTCTTTCAAAACTGAGATGAGGAGGAACTACTTCACTCAGAGGGTGGTAGGTCCATGGAATATGCTGCTGCAAAAAGCTGTACAAGCTACATCATTACATAAATTAAAAATGGAAATAGACAGTTTCCTAGAAGTAAAGGGAATTAAGGGTTACGGGGAGCAGGCAGGAATTTGGACATGAGTCTAGGTTCGGATCGGACATGGCCCTGTGGGTAGCGGAGTGGGCCCAGGGGCCGTGTAGCCTGATCCTTCTCCTATTTTGTGTGTCTAATTCTGTTAGATTCAGGAGATGGTTCTGTGATAGTAGATTGGCGGTTCGGATCAGATCAGCCATGATCTTATTAAATGGCGGAGCAGTCTTGAGGGGCCGATTGGCCTACTCCTGCTCCTATTTCTTATGTTCTTATGTTCTTATTAAGAGATTGAGTAACCTAGGCCTGTATTCTCTTGAATTCAGAAGAATGAGACGGGGTCTCGTTGAAACATACCTAATTATTACAGGGCTTGATAGGGTGGATGCTGGGAGAATGTTTCCCTTGGCTTGGGAGCCTAGAACCAGGGCCACAGCCTCAGGATAAAGCGTAGGCCATTCAGGACTGAGATGAGAAGAAATTTCTTCACACAGAGGGTGGTGAATCTTTGGAATTCTCTACCCCAGAGGGCTGTAGAGGCTCAGTCATTGGGAATATTCAAAACAGAAGTTGATAGATTTCTGACTAGTAAAGGCATCAAGGGATATGGTGATAGGGCCTGTCATAAGAACATAAGAACATAAGAAATAGGAGCAGGAGTAGGCCAATCGGCCCCTCGAGCCTGCTCCACCATTCAATAAGATCATGGCTGATCTGATCCTAACCTCAAATCTTCTATCACTCTGCATCCACCCGAACCCATGTGATCTCCCGGGAGAGGCGAAAAACCAGATAAAGACCCAATGGCCAATTTGGGAGAAAAAAATCTGGGAAATTCCTCTCCGACCCATCTGGGCGATCGAAATTCTTCCAGGAGATCACTCTGTCCCTACATTTTCTACAGTACTTCCCTTCTGTAAAGGCGATCTCCACCCCAGCCAGGAACAGGAATAAAACCATCTCCTGAAATCTAACAGAATTAGAACACAGTAGGAGCAGAACAAGGCTACACGGCCCCTGGGCCCGCTCCACTACCCACAGGGCCATGACCATTCCGAACCCAGACTCATGTCAATGGAGTTGAGGCAGAAGATCAGCCATGATCTCATTGAATGGCGGAGCAGGCTCAAAGGGCCGATTTGCTGAATCCTGCTCCTATGTCTTATGTTCTTATGTTCCACCCTCTGTAAACCTGAGCTCTACCAACGTTGTCCGCATCCTGACTCACACCAAGTCCCGCTTTTAATGATCAATAACATGTCATTCTATAGTGGACACTAGGTGGATCCGTAGAGCTGTGTAGAGCTGTATATAGCTGTATGTATAAGACTACACTACCCAGCTGTATGTATATTAAGACTTAATTACCCATGAGGCACTAGGCTACCCACAAGCCAGCAGTCAAGATGGAAGCCTCTACAGATATTGTACCTAGTCCACATGTGCTCAATAAAAGCGTCTAGCAAAAGCTAGCTGTGTTCATAATAAGAATGTCTATTTATTAATGAACATAAGATGGTACCAGGATGGTGAAGATCTGCTGAAAATTGTGAAAAGCGACATGGAGAATTTGAAGCCACCAGAGCGTTTGAATCTCACAGGAAACATCGACTACAATTGGCAGACACTTAAACAACAATTCGAACTCTACATTGCAGCCATCGGATTCGGTACGAAGCTAGACGCAAGAAAGATAGCGTTGCTGCTTATGGTTGCAGGCCCACAGGCGATAGAGGTATTTAATACATTTGTATTTAATCCAGAGGAACACAGAGAAAAATTAGAAGATGTGCTAAAAATATTTGATGCACATTGCTCTCCCAAAAAGAATGAGACCTATGAAAGATAAATCTTCTGTTCTCGGACACAGCAGCAAAATGAGACTTTTGATAGCTTTATAACTGATCTGAAACTGAAAGCACAGACATGTAATTTCTCTGAGCTCAAAGCATCCATGATTCGTAACCAGATTGTGTATGGTATTCATGATAAAAAAAAGTCAGGGAATGTCTGTTGAGAGAAACCGAACTAAATTTGGAAAATGCGGTGAAAATATGCCAAGCCAGCGAGCTAGCTCGAAAGCACACGAAGACTTTCAGTGAAATCAATAATGATGCGATTGTAACGAGTGATAATGCTGCTGTCGGTGCTGTGTCCTACAAGGGGAAGAAACGTGGGCAGAACAGAAATGAAAAGAAAACGGAGGATGAAATTTTTAATTGTAAACGCTGTGGTTACAAACACCAGTTAAGACAATGCCCAGCATTTGGAAAAATGTGCACAAAGTGTAATGGAAAGAATCAATTTACCAAACAATGCTTTTCAAAAGTAAAAACTAAGAAAGGGCAACGAGTTAATGTAATTGAGGACACTGATTTAAATGAGACATTTTTGTACGAATGGTGTCATGTGACAATATCAAAAAGGATACAGAAAATGTGCAGCCCTCAGAAATGGACAATGCTGGACATAAAGTTAATGCAGTAAAAGAGGACAAATGGATGATCCCACTGCAGGTAAATGTAGCATTAGTTACCTTGAAGCTAGACACTGGGGCAAAAGCAAACTTAATCAGTATGAGTGACATTAACAATATGAAAGAAAAGCCCAAGATAAAGAAAAAGTCAGTACCACTGAAAGAATATAATGGACAGAAAATAGATTGCTTAGGTGTATGCAGACTTAAAGTGACAGTCAAAGACAAAGTGCATCATCTCATGTTTTCTGTTGTGGCTGAAAGACTTGATTCGATACTAGGTGACAAAGCTTGTGAAGACTTAGAACTGGTCAAGAGAGTCTACCGTATAAACTGTGCCATAAGCAGACCAGATGACTCAGGTGATGAGGCAGAGAGCCCATCAAGGATGAAAAGGCCAAAGGGAATCCATGTCTTCAAAAAGCCTAGTTTCTCCAAGAAGAAAGAAAAAGACTTTAAGGTCAAAGAGAAGCCAAAGGAAGAAAAGCACAAAGAGGAAAAACAAAAGGAGAAAAAGTCCAAAGATATAACCGCAGCAGATGTTGTTAAGCAGTGGAAAGAGAAAAAGAAAAAGAAGAAGCCTGCACCAGAGCAGGAAGCAGTTCCGGTGGATACTCCTTCTTCCCTCAGGTCAATCTTTGGTGTTCCATTAGCCGAGGCTGCTGAGAGGACTATGCTGTATGATGGGATCCAGCTGCCAGCAGTTTTTCGAGAGTGCATTGACTACATTGAGAGTTATGGCATGAAGAGTGAAGGAAACACTGAAACCCTCTCCAAGCAAAGATCGCAAGGAGACCTCGATCTATACAAGAGCAGATTGATGACAATGCCGCAACTGCATCATGTCATTCGCCGCCAGAACAATCTCATGAAGACACATCAGACTTACCCGTGTTGAGAAGATCCACACGTGAAGTAAAAAAGCCTGATAGACTTAATCTTTGGGTACAATGTAAAGCTTTGAAAATGTGTTGACTGTTTTGAAAATGTTTATGTTTATAGAGCACTAACAAAAGTGTTACTGATATTATCTTTACTGTTTTCTTGAAAATTGATTGATATTGATTTTGTTAAACCTCAAAAAAGGGGGATGTAATGATCAATAACATGTCATTCTATAGTTGACACTAGGTGGAGCCATAGAGCTGTGTAGATCTGTATATAAGACTACACTACCCAGCTGTACATATATTAAGACTACATTACCCATGAGGCATTAGGCTACACACAAGGCAGCAGTCAAGATTGAAGCCTCTACAGACACTGTACCTAGTCCACATGTGCTCAATAAAGTAACTAGCAAAAGCTAGCTGTGTTCATAATAAGAATGTCTATTTATTAATGAACATAAGACCACCGATTTTTGAAACTCCTCAGCTGCTTCCTCGCAGGTCCGCTCTGGTCGGGCCTCGTTCGCTGAATCAGACGGCGCTCCCCAACTGCCGCCGGCTTTTGAAACTCCTCAGCTGATTCCTCGCAGGTCCGCTCTGGTCGGGCCTCGTTCACTGAATCAGCCGCCGCTCCCCAACTGCCGCCGGCTTTTGAAACTACTCAGCTGCTTCCATGCAGGTCCGCTTTGCTCGGGCCTCGTTCGCTGAATATCATATCTGTTTACCTCTATTTGCGCAGCTAATTCATCCAATTTAGTACGAATGCTCCTTGCAGAAAGACACTAAGCCTTCAGGCTTGTTTTGTTTATACTCTTAGTCATTTTAGAATTATTATTTACTGTGGCCATGTTAGATTTAAACCCTTGATTGCTCTGACTGCCACCTTTGCTTCTCTCCTTCCTGTCTTTTGCTTCTATCATTGTTTCCCTTTCATCCGTCTCCCTGCTCCGGTTCCCAACCCCTGCCAGTTCAGTTTAAACCCTCCCCCAGAGCACTAGCAAACGGTCCCCCTAGGACGTCGGTCCCAGTCCTGCCCAGGAGCAAAGCGTCCAGATTGTACTGGTCCCACCTCCCCCAGAACCGGTTCTAATTTCCCAGGAATTTGAATCCCTGCCCCTTGCACCATTCCTCTAGCCACGTATTCAGCTTAAATATCCTTCTATTTCTACTGTGACTAGCAAGTGGCACTGGTAGCAATCCTGAGATTACTACCTTTGTGGTCCTATATGTTAATTTACCTCCTAAATCCCTATATTCAGCTTTTAGGACCTCATTCAGGCACCATGACAACTGGCTGTCCACCCTCCCCTTCCAAAATGTTCTGCAGCCGCTCTGAGACATTCTTGACCATTGCACCAGGGAGGCAACATACCATCGTGGAGTCACCTTTGTGGTGGCAGAAACGCCTAGCTATTCCCCTTACAATAGAATCCCCTATTGCTATAGCTCTAGCCCTCTGTTTCCTGCCGTCATGTGCAGCAGAACCACCCATGGTGCCAGGAGGTTGGCTGATGCGGCCTTCCTCCGATAAATGTAAGATGTCACACAACATCAGGTTTTGTCCAACAGCTTTATTTGTAGTCACAAGCTTTCGGAGCGCTGCTCCTTCGTCAGGCGAAGTGGAGAGATGCATAAAGACACAGCTTATATAGTCAGAGAATAATGTCAGATGTTTACAGGTAATCTTTCTAACCGCCATTTATCACACCTCGGCAGAGAGATAATCACAGCAATCAAAGGTGTGAATGGTGTTCAAACAGGTCAGTCAGGAAAACATTATATCAAAGAACAATGAGGTGGGGTCACAAGAGGTCAAATGATGCAGATGCTGGGGTCTGTGTGAAGAACAAAAAAACAGACAAAAAACATTTTTTATGCTGGAAATCACAGCAGGTCCAGCCGCATCTGTGTAGAGAGAACCAGCCAACAACGACTCGAGTCTGGATGACACTACGTCAGGTGGAGTTACATGTAGCGTGACATGAACCCAAGATCCCGGGTCAGGCCGTCCTCATGGGTGCGGAACTCAGCTATCAGTTTCTGATCGACGATTTTGCGTTGTCGTGTGTCTCAAAAGCCGCCTTGGAGAATGCTTACCCGAAGATCGGAGGCTGAATGTCCTTGACTGCTGAAGTGTTGCCCGACTGGGAGGGAACACTCCTGCCTGGCGATTGCTGTGCGGTGTCCGTTCATCCATTGTCACAGTGTCTGCATGGTCTCGCCGATGTACCATGCTCCAGGGCATCCTTTCCTGCAACGTATGAGGTAGACAACATTGGCCGAGGTACATGAGTGTGTACCACGTCCCTGGTGGGTGGTGTCCTCATGTGTGATGATGGTATTTGTGTTGATGATCTGGCATGTCTTGCAGAGGTTGCTGTGGCAGGGTGGTGTGGTGTCGTGGTCACTGTTCTCCTGAAAGCTGGGTAATTTGCTGCGAACGATGGTCTGTTTGAGGATAGGTGGCTGTTTGAAGGTGAGTAGTGGAGGCTTGGGGATGGCCTTAGCGAAGTGTTCGTCGTCATCGATGATATGTTGAAGGCTGCGAAGAACATGGCATAGCTTCTCTGCTCCGGGGAAGTACTGGACGACGAAGGGTACTCTGAGGACGTCGTGGATAGCACGTGTGATGAGTTGTTCACACCGCAGGTAATGGCTGCACAGGCTGGAAGGGAATGCGTGACCGCCACCTACAGACGCGGTCACGCATTCCCAGAAAACAGGTAGGTGACTGGTTGGTGAGTACTTTCACAAACTTATTCTAAGTAGAACTCAATAATTAAGCTAAATTGTAGTAAATAAAAGGGTATTGTAAGGGTTAAGTCATGGAAGGGCAGCTCGGACCCGTGTCATGCTTCTCCTGTGACATGTGGGAAATCAGGGACACTGTCCCTGACAACTATGTGTGCAGGAAGTGTGTCCAGCTGCAGCTCCTAGCAGACCGCATGGCGGCGCTGGAGCTGCGAATGGACTCACTCTGGAGCATACGCGATGCTGAGGATGTTGTGGATAGCACATTCAGTGAGTTGGTCACACCGCAGGTAATGGCTAGCTCAGACAGTAAATGGGTGACCAAAAGGCAGGGTAAAGGCAGGAAGGTAGTGCAGGAGTCACCTGCGGTCATCTCCCTCCAAAACAGGTTTACCGTTTTGGGTACTGTTGGGGGAGATGACTTATCAGGGGAAGGCACCAGCAGCCAGGTTCAGGGCACCATGACTGGCTCTGCTGCACAGAAGGGCGGGAAAAAGAGGGATAGGGCTATAGTGATAGGGGATTCAATTGTAAGGGGGATAGATAGGAGTTTCTGTGGCCGAGACTGAGACTCCAAGATGGTATGTTGCCTCCCTGGTGCAAGGGTCAAGGATGTCTCGGAGCGGGTGCAGAGCATTCTGAAGGGGCAGGGGGATCAGCCAGTTGTCGTGGTACATGTAGGTACCAACGATGTAGGTAAAAAGAGGGAGGAGGTCCTACAAGCTGAATTTAGGGAGTTAGGAGCTAAATTGAAAAGTAGGACCTCAAAGGTAGTAATCTCTGGATTGCTACCAGTGCCACGAGCTAATAAGTTTAGAGAGAGTAAGATAGATAAGCTAAATACGTGGCTTGAGCAGTGGTGCAAGGGAGAGGGATTTAAATTCTTGAGGCATTGGAACCAGTTCTTGGGGAGGAGTGACCTGTACCAAGGGGACGGTCTACACCTGAACTGTGAGGGAGCCGATGTCCTCGGGGTAATATTTTCTAGGGCGGTTCGGGAGGATTTAAACTAATTTGGCAGGGGGATGGGAACCTAGATAGTGGAAACGAGGGAAGTCATATGAAGTCAGAAATAAATGGTAGAAAGGTGAGAAGCAATAAGCAAAGGAGAGAAACACAAAGGGCCAAACTAATTCATAATGAGAGTGTGAAAAAAGCAAGCCTGAAGGCTTTGTATCTTAATGCTAGAAGCATTAGGAACAAGGTGGATGAATTCGTTGTGGAAATAGAGGTAAACAAGTATGATTTGATTGGGATTACAGAAACGTGGCTGCAGGGTGGGCAAGGCTGGGAACTTAACATCCAGGGATATACAATATTTAGGAAGGATCGGCAAAAAGGTAGGGGAGGTGGGGTAGCATTGCTGGTAAAGGAGGGGATTAATGCAATGGAAAGGAAGGATATTAACTCGGATGAAACGGAATCTGTATGGGTAGAAATGAGAAATAGCAAGGGGAGGAAAACGTTAGTGGGTGTGATATATAGGCCTCCAAATAGTAATATGGAGGTGAGGGAAGGCATAAAAAGGGAAATTAGAGAAGCGTGCGATAAGAGCACAGCTGTCATCATGGGTGACTTTAATTTACATATTGATTGGACTACCCAAATTAGTAAAAATTCTGAGGAGGAGGAATTCCTGGAATGTTTTCGGGACGGTTATCTAGACCAATATGTCGAGGAGCCGACTCGAGATCAGGCCATTTTAGACTGGGTATTGTGCAATGAGAAGGGACTTATCAACAATCTTCTTGTACGAGGCCCCTTGGGTCAGAGCGATCATAATATGATCGAGCTCTCAGTCGAGATGGAGAGTGAGGAAATTGAATCAGAGACTAAGGTCCAGAACTTAAATAAAGGGAATTACGAGGGTATGAGACGGGAATTGGGTAAGATTGATTGGGTGGTGTTTCTGGGGGGATTGACAGTGGATAGACAATGGCAAGCATTCAAAGATAGAATGGAAGAATTCCAGAACATGTTTATACCGGTTTGGCATAAAAATAAACCTAAAAAGGTGGCTCAACCGTGGATAACGAGGGAAATTAGGGACAGCATAAAATCAAAAAAAAGGGCATATCAACTGGCAAAAAAAAGCACCAGACCGGAAGATTGGGGGCAGTACAGGATACAGCAAAAGAGGACAAAGGGATTAATCAGGAAGGGGAAAATAGAATACGAAAGTAAACTTGCAGCAAACATAAAGACAGACTGCAAAAGCTTTTACCGGTATATCAGGAGGAAAAGACTGGTAAAATCCCAAGTCGGTCCCTTGCAGTCCGATTCGGGAGAATATATAATGGAGAATAAGGAAATGGCAGACCAATTAAACTCATACTTTGGTTCTGTATTCACAAAGGAGGACACAAATAACCTCCCAGGAATATCGGCAAACATAGGGACTAATGAGAGGGAGGAGCTGACAGAAATTAGTATCTCTAGGGATATGGTGTTGGGTAAGTTGAGGGGACTGAAGGCCGACAAATCCCCGGGGCCTGATAAACTACATCCTAGGGTACTTAAGGAGGTGGCCCTGGAGATAGCAGATGCTCTAAGGATCATCTTCCGGAACTCCATTGACTCGGGAACAGTACCCGTGGATTGGAGGGTAGCTAATGTTACCCCAATATTTAAAAAGGGGGGTAGAGAGAAAGCAGGGAATTATAGACCAGTAAGCCTTACATCGGTTGTGGGCAAAATGCTAGAGTCCATTATTAAGGATAAAATAGCAGAGCACTTGACAAATGGGGAAAGGATCGGACAGAGTCAACATGGATTTACAAAGGGTAAATCGTGTTTGACTAATCTGCTGGAATTTTTTGAGGAAGTAACTGGTAAAATAGATGGGGGAGAGCCAGTGGATGTGGTGTACCTTGACTTCCAGAAAGCCTTCGATAAGGTTCCACACAAAAGATTATCATGCAAAATTAAGGCTCATGGGATTGGGGGCAAAGTATTAACGTGGATAGAGAACTGGCTGGCGGATAGAAAACAGAGAGTTGGAATAAACGGCTCGTTTTCGGAGTGGCAGGCAGTGACCAGCGGGGTGCCGCAAGGATCTGTCCTGGGACCCCAGCTGTTCACAATATATATAAATGATCTGGATCAGGGAATTGGATGCAATATTTCCAAATTCGCTGACGACACTAAACTAGGAGGAGGGGTGGGCTCTGATGAGGATGTCAGGAGGCTACAGTGCGATTTGGACAGGTTGGGGGAATGGGCGGATACGTGGCAGATGCACTATAATGTGGATAAATGCGAGGTTATCCACTTTGGGGGTAAAAACAGGAGGGTAGATTATTATCTAAATGGCAATAGATTGGGAGATGGGGAAGTGCAGAGGGACCTGGGTGTTCTTGTGCACCAGTCACTGAAGGAGAGCATGCAGGTGCAACAGGCGATTAAGAAGGCAAATGGTATGTTGGCCTTCATATCAAGGGGGTTCGAGTATAGGAATAGGGATACCTTACTACAGCTGTACAAGGTGCTGGTGAGACCGCATCTGGAGTATTGTGTACAGTTTTGGTCGCCCCATCTGCGGAAGGATGTTCTTGCCATGGAAAGAGTGCAGCGGCGATTCACCAGGCTGATACCTGGAATGGCGGGAATGACCTACGAGGAGAGATTGAATAGTTTGGGCTTGTACTCACTGGAGTTTAGAAGATTGAGAGGGGATCTCATCGAAACATATAAAATTATGGCAGGCCTGGACAGGCTGAATTCAGAGAGAATGTTTCCAATGGCAGGGGAGCACAGAACCAGGGGCCACAGTCTAAAAATAGCGGGCAAATCATTTAAAACAGAGATGAGGAAGAATTTCTTCACTCAAAGAGTGGTGAGCCTGTGGAATTCCCTGCCACAGAGGGCTGTGAAGGCTAATTCAATAAATATTTTCAAGAGAGAATTGGATATATTTCTGAAGGCTAAGGGGATTAAGGGTTATGGAGAAAAGGCGGGGACGGGGTACTGAACTGGTAAGATCAGCTAAGATCTCAGACGAAGATCAGCCATGATCTCATTGAATGGCGGATCAGACTCGAAGGGCCGAATGGCCTACTCCTGTTCCTATCTCTATGTTTCTATGTAAGAACGGGATATGACGCTCGACTCATCGATCGACAGTTCCGATGGGCCACAGAGAAAAATCGCATAGACCTCCTCAGAAGACAAACATGGGACATGACCAACAGAGTGCCCTTCGTCGCCCAGTACTTCCCCCGAGGCAGAGAAACTACGCCATGTTCTTTGCAGCCTTCAACATGTCATCAATGATGACGAACACCTCACTAAGGCCATTCCCAACCCTCCACTGCTCGCCTTCAAACAGCCACCTAACCTCAAACAGACCATCGTTCGCAGCAAATTAACAAGCTTTCAGGAGAACAGCGACTACGACACCACACAACCCTGCCACAGCAACCTCTGCAAGATATGCCACATCATCAACACAAATACCACCATCACACGTGAGGACGGCACCCACCAGGTACATGGTACATACTCATGTGACTCGGCCAACGTTGTCTACTTCATATGTTGCAGGAAAGGATGCCCCGGAGCATGGTACATCGGCGAGACCATGCAAACACTGCGACAATGGATGAACGGACACCATGCAACAATCGCCAGGCAGGAGTGTTCCCTCCCAGTCGGGGAACACTTCAGCAGTCAAGGACATTCAGCCTCCGATCTTCGAGTAAGCATTCTCCAAGGCGGTCTTCGAGACACACGACAACGCAAAATCGTGGAGCAGAAAATGATAGCCAAGTTCCGCACCCATGAGGACGGCCTGAACCGGGATCTTGGGTTCATGTCACGCTACATGTAACTCCACCTGACGTAGGGCCATCCAGACTCGAGTCGTTGTTGGCTTGTTCTCTCTATACAGATGCAGCCGGACCTGCTGTGATTTCCAGCAAAAAAAATGTTTTTTTCTGTATTTTTGTTCCTCACACAGACCCCAGCATCTGCAACATTTGACCACTTGTGACCCCACCTCATTGTTCTTTGATATAATGTTTTCCTCACTGACCTGTTCGGACACCATTCACACCTTTGATTGCTGTGATTATCTCTCTGCCGAGGCGTGATAAATGGCAGTTAGAAAGTTTACCTGTAAATATCAGACATTATTCTCTGACTATATAAGCTGTGTCTTTATGCATCTCTCCACTTCACCTGACGAAGGTGCAGCGCTCCGAACGCTTGTGACTTCAAATAAAGCTGTTGGACTATAGCCTGGTGTTGTGTGACTTCTTACATTTGTCCACCCCAGTCCAACTCCGGCATCTCCACACCATGGTTCCTCTGATAAGCCATCCTCCCCAACAATATCTAAAGTAGTATACCTGCTGAGAGGTGTATGGCCTCAGGGACTACCTGCACTACCTGCCTGCACCTACTACTCTGCCTGGTGGCCACCCATTCCCTCCCGGCCTGTGCTGCCATTACCTGCGGTGTGAACAACTCATTACACGTGCTATCCACGACGTCCTCGTCATCGGGAATGCTCCATTATGTATCCATTCACAGCTTCAGCGCCGCAATGCGGTCTGCCAGTAGCTGCAGCTGGATACACTTCCTGCACACATGGTCGTCAGGGACACAGGAAGTGACTTTCTGTTTTCCCAACCAGTTCTCTATCCAAGACAGTAAATAACACCCCATCCCGTATGCTTTAAATTTGCATGCTAATTACTTATGCGGAACCTTATCGAAAGCCTTCTGAAAATCCAAATACACCACATCCACTGGTTCTCCCTTGTCTACTCTACCAGTTAAATCCTCAAAAAATTCCAGTAGATTAGTCAACCATGATTTATCTTTTGTAAATCCATGTTGACTTTTTCCGATCCTGTCACTGATTTCCAAGTGCTCTATTATTACATCATTTATAATGGACTCTAGCATTTACCCTACTACTGATGTCAGACTTAACGTTCTATAATTCCCCGTCTTCTCTCTACCACCTATTTTAAATAGTGGGGTTACATTAGCTATCCTCCAAGCCATGGGAAGTGATCCAGAGTCTGTAGTATTTTGGTTGATGACCAGCAATGCATCTAATATTTCTAGGGCCACTTCCTTAAGTACCATAGGAGGTACATTATCAGGCCTTGGGTATTTATCGGCTTTCAATCCCGTCAACTTCCCTAACACCATTTCCTTACAAATACTGATTCCATTCTATTCCTTCTCTCATTAGACCCTATGTTCCCCGACATCTCTGGTGTAGTGTCCATGTGTTGATAAAGACACTGAAGACAGGAGTTGGTTCATAGGTATTTACTAAGCAAAGTCTGGGGGGGGGTTCTAACGGATATAAACAATATACAGGCTTATATAGCTCGAGTTTTAAGTACCAGCATTACAGCACACCTGGGGCTCTTAAAGGCACATACACCACAATTCCTCCCCAATTAGCTAACCAGTACATCATATTTTAAGTAATTATTAATTACATGTTATAAGCCAAATAATATACATTGCTGTAGTTAATTAATTATAAGTTAATCTCTCAGGAGGCTTCCTGACTTGGTCCGGATAACGCCTCGGGGGTGTAGTAGTTTCTGGTGGTGTAGTAGGTTCTTCTGGCAAGGCTGATTCGGCTTGAATGCCAGTGTCGGGTTCATCGGGTTCCAGTATCACCGGATCGGAGGTAGATATGGGTATCTCCACTTCATCATTAGATGTATAGAGTTGTTGTTTAGGTTGTCCCTTTTCAGATGACTTTATGATTTGGTCAGCATGGCGCCTTATTATGCTTTCTCCGATGTCCACGGTATACATCAGTGGTCCTAGTCGTGTGCAGATAGTTCCAGGCTGCCATTTCTCGGTACGGTAGTCCCGGGCCAAAACTTGTTGACCTATCTGGAAGGTTCTAGTTGGCCTTTCATTCATGCCTTGAAACTGTCGGTTCTCCACGTCCCTTCTGATGTTGGGCTTGATCAAATCTAGCCGGCATCTTAGGTTTCTATTGAAGAACATCATGGC
This sequence comes from Somniosus microcephalus, assembly GCF_052327205.1. Taxonomy (NCBI): domain Eukaryota; kingdom Metazoa; phylum Chordata; class Chondrichthyes; order Squaliformes; family Somniosidae; genus Somniosus; species Somniosus microcephalus. The sequence continues at coordinate 35,451,487 of NW_028225186.1, read as the reverse complement.
GGGAGTTTGGTTGGTAACCATATGTGTTGCATTCCTGTATGCGAATAAGAAGTTATCCACCTTGTGCTGAAGTTATATGTCTTCATTACCCATGGCATTTATGGCCTTCTTGAAGGTCTGGACAAACCTTTCAACCAAATCCATTGGTGGCGGGATGGTATGGGGCAGACGTGTAGTGCTTAACCCCATTGTTTTTTAAGAACTTTCTGAATTCTTCGGACACAAATTGCGGTCCATTATCAGAACATATCTGTTCCGGCAGCCCATTCCTGGCAAATATGGTCCTTAATACTGTGATGTTTTTTTCCGTGGTGGTGGAGGACATCTTTATTACCTCCAGCCACTTGGAGTGTGCATCAACCGCGATAAAGAACATTGAGTCCATAAATGGACCAGCAAAGTCGATGTGCACCCTTTGCCAGGGAGATGAGGGCGACTCCCATGGATGTAGAGGGGCTTGTGGTGGAGCGTTTTGGACCTTCTGGCATCCTAGGCAGCTCTTGGTCATTTCTTCGATGTCTCCATCGATACCTGGCCACCACACAAAGGCCCTAGCTAGGTTCTTCTTTTTCACACCACCCAGATGCCCCTCGTGAAGCTCCTTTAGCAGTTTATCCTGGAGTTTGGGTGGAATCACCACTCTGGATCCATACATCAAGGTTCGTCGTCACACTGACAGCTCTTCTCTTCTTTGCGAGAATGCTGGCAACAATAGTTCGCCATGTGCTGGCCATCCCGTCACTGTTAAATCGTAGACCCGTGAGAGAGTTGGGTCATTTCTCGTCTCCGCTTCAATGGCAGAATTTATCACTGGTAGACATTCCACTATGGTAGAGTGGAACATCTCTACTGGGTCTAATGTAGGTGCCTCTTCTACCGTTGGCAACGGTAGGCACGATAAACCGCCAGCATTCCCATGCTGTTTCGACCCTTTGTATTCTATGTTGTATTGGTGTGCCCCTAGAAAAAGGAACCAACTCTGTAGCCTTTGCGCTGTCATAATCGGAACACCTTTTTAAGGGTTGAATATGGAGATGAGGGGTTGATGGTCAGTCAACAAGGTAAATTTTTGTCCGTGTAGGTAATGGTTGAATTTCTTCACTCCGCATACCAGGCTGAGTGCTTCCCTGTCGATTTGGGCATAGTTATGCTCAGCTGAGTTTAATGAGCGTGACGCAAAAGCTATCGGCCGTTCTGAGCCATCAGGGAATTTATGGGATAATACTGCTCCTATGCTGTAAGGGGATGCATCGCACGCCAGATTGATTGGCAGTGATGGGTTGTAATGAGCCAAAACTTCTTCGGAAAGAGATTAAGTCTTTGCATTTATGGAAGGCACGCTTACAGTCTTCGTTCCATTTCCAAATCACTCCTGTTTGTAAAAGTTCATTAAGAGGGTGTAGAAGAGTTGATAAGTTCGGTAAAAATTTATGATAGTAATTTATTAATCCCAGGAACGACCTTAATTGTGAAACACTTTCAGGTGCTGGGGCTTTTATAACCGCTTCAATTTTTTCAGGTGACTTATGCAACCCTTCATTATTAACTATGTGGCCACAATATGATATCTGATTTTGGAAAAAATCGCACTTGGGTCGATTCGCTCGTAGGTCCTGTTCTTTCAGCCAAGTGAGCACCTGCTCCAAATTGGCAAGGTGCTCGTTGTCGTTTTCTCCTGTTACAAGGATGTCGTCTAGTTAGCATTGAGTCACTGGAATCCCTTGCAGTACTTGCTCCATAGCTCTTTGCCAGATAGCTGGAGCTGATGCTACTCCAAAAACCAGTCGATTGTACTGGTACAGGCCTTTGTGTGTGTTTATCGTGAGATACTTTTTAGAGGCCTCCTCAACCTCCATCTGTAGATATGCCTGTGCCAAGTCAATTTTGGTGAAACGTTTCCCTCCGGATAGTGAGGCGAAAATATCTTCTATCCTCGGAAGAGGATACTGTACTGTGTGAAGGACCGGGTTTACAGTCACCTTGAAGTCACCACAGATGCGAATTTTTCTCTGTTCTTCAGATTTATCTTTGTTCAATGCTTTTTTCATGACTGGAACGATGGGTGATGCCCATTCGCTCCAATCTGTTTTGGGTAATACGCCTGCTTTTTCCAAATTCTCCAGCTCTGCCTCGACTGCTGGACGTATTGCGTATGGCACCGGTCTTGCCTTAAAACATTTGGGAATTGCTATATCTTCCACTTTTATTGAGGCGGTGATGCCTTTCAAGGTTCCTAGTTTCTCTTGAAACACTTCTTTGGCGTTGGCCAAGATGTCTTTTAATCGTTCAGGTATGATGTCATCATTGTTTTTTTCCTTACTGGTCACCGTCAGCCTGAATGGAGTGCCAGTCTAAACGTATCTTCCTGATCCATTCACGTCCCAACAACGGTGGACCACCACCTTGTAGAATGTATAAATACAACTTTTGTATTTCTTTGCCGTTGTATACAAGAGGCACACTTATTTTTCCATTGGGGTGTACATTCTGCCCCGTATATGTTTTTAAGATAATGGATGTGTCTTTTAGAGGTATATGCGAAAATAGCCTCTCGTAATCCCGTCGATTTATTACGGTTAGAGCTGATCCTGTATCTAGCTCCATTTTAACTGGGGACCCTGCTATTGTTAGGGTAACCCAAATGGTTTGGTAATCATCTTTGGCAAGTAGATTATGTAATTTGAGACAGCTTAATCTCTTGTTTTTGAAGTCGCTATCGCTCTTCTGGTCTTCGGAGCTACTGTCCGTCATCATTTGTACCTTCCTGTACTTTTCTTTATTGATTTTTCTTTTTCTGTCAGTGGATTTATTTTGTCCAGATCGGCATACCCGTGCAATGTGTCCAATCTTTCCGCATTGCCTGCATGCTTTGTCCTTGAACCAGCAGTCCCTCTGGTTATGGGTGGATCTGCCGCAGCGATAACATCTTTCGAAACCCTGTGTCATTTCATGGGTGGCGAAGTCCTGTGTCTTTTGTAATATCTCTGCAGCTCATTTTGCTGCTGCTTCGTATGGTACAGCCATACTGAAAGCTTTGTCCAATGTTAAATCTTTTTCAGAAAGCAGTCTTTTTTGTGTTCCTTCACTTAAGAGACCGCAAACGAATTTGTCTCGAAGATAATCTGATAGTCCTGCCCCGAATTGGCAGTACTTTGATAGCTTTCTTAATTCGGTTAGGTAATCAGCGTTACTTTCATTCTTGTGTTGATTTCTCTTGAAGAACTTGAATCGTTCCGCTATCAGCAGCGGTGTTGGGTTTAAGTGCTCCTGCAGGGTATCAACAATTTCTTTAACATTCTTGTCCTTTGGTTTGGATGGAGTGATTAATTTTGTAGCAGCCCGTATGTCTTTGCGCCCATTAAGTTCAGAAGTACTGAAGCTTTTTTTTATCTTCTATTCCCTTTGCAGTGCAATATGCCTCCACTCTTTCCATGTATGTGGTCCAATCATCTATTTCGCTATCAAAAGCATCAATATTGCCAGACATAGGCATTTCAGAAAAGATATGGCACTTCCCATGCTTTTTTTTCTTTTCTGTATCAAAGACATGGCGCTTCCCGCGCTTTCCCGCCACTGCTGCCGATTACAACGCTGTTTACTGCGGTTTCCGTTCTCTTTTTTTTTATTTACTGTTGGAGACTCGTTCCCGCCAGAGGTCTGAAAGCTGACCTTCTTGCCACGCCGGCCGTCTCCTGATTGCTCCCTCCCAGTCCGTTATTGCTTGCCTCCAATTTCGCTGTTTGTCTCAGCTGTAGAGCAAGCCGCTGGAGCCCCAGCCTAATGCCCAGGAAGGATTAGCGCAGTACCTGCCACCAGCTTGGCCAGCTGGTGAAACCACAGCTTCTCTCACTTCCTTGAGTCTTCTGGACGCCCGAGGAATCGATGTACTTGAGGTGCTGCCGAATTGCAGGTAAGTCCATTTCCACTTCGTCGCCACTGTAGTGTCCGTGTGTTGATAAAGACACTGAAGACAGGAGTTGGTTCATAGGTATTTACTAAGCAAAACCTGGGGGGGAGGTTCTAAAGGATATACACAATATACAGGCTTATATAGCCCAAGTGGCAATTACCAGCATTACAGCACTCCTGGGGCACTTAAAGGCACATACATCACATCTGGGAGGTTATTTGTGTCCTCCTTTGAGCAGACAGAACAAAAGTATGTATTTAATGAGCCTGCCATTTCCGTGTTCCCTAATATACAATCCCCTGATTCTGACTGCAAGGGACCTAAGCTTGACTTCACCAATCTTTTTCTCTTCACATATCTACAGAAGCTATTACCGTCAGTTTTTATGTTCTCTGCAAGCTTGCTCTCATAATGTATTTCCCCCTTTTAATAAATCACTTTGTCCTGCTTTGCTGAATCCTAAACTGCTCCCAATCATCAGGTTGGCTGCTTTTTCTTGCCAAATTTGATGTCCTCGCCTTGGATCTTATGCTATCCCTAATTTCCCTTGTTAGCCACGGTTGAGTCAGCTTTTTTGTTTGTTTTGATGCCAAACAGTAATGAACAAATTCTGTATTTCACCCATGCGATCTTTAAATGCTTGCCATTGCCTTTCCACCGTCAACCCTTTAAGTAAAGTTCCCCAATCCATCCTAGCCAACTCGTGCCTCAAACCATCGTAGTTTCCCTTATTTGAATTCAGGACCCTAGTCTCTCAGTCAACTACATAATTCTGCATTTTAATGATGAATTCTATCATATGATGATCGCTCCTCCCCAAGGGGCCTTGCACAAGATTGTTAATTTATCCTTTCTCATTACATAATACCCAGTCTAAAATGGCCTGATCTCTGGTTGGTTGCATGACATATTTGCCCAGGAAATCATCCCATATACACACTAGGAATTCATCCTCCACAGTATTGTTACTAATTTGGTTAGCCCAATATGTATGCAGATTATAGTCACCCATGAAGACTGCTGTGCCCTTATTGCATGCGTCTCTAATTTCCCATTTAATGCAATCCCCAAATTCTGCATTACTCTTTGGGGGTCTGCACAAAAATCCCACTAACTTTTTCTGCCCCTTGGTATTTCTCAGCTCTGCCCATACTGATTCCACATCATCAGAGTTGCACCGCCGCAAAGGCAAGTAATCCTTCCTTAGGTAAGGAGCCCAAAACTGTACACAATAATCAGGTGTGTTCTCACCAGGCCCTATACAATTGCAGTCAGACTACTTTACACTTATACTACAGCGCTTTATGTAATCGCTGTGATTTTTTGCATGAGCACCTTTGTGGCCTCCTGCACAATGCACTTTATACCGAAGCAGCGCATGTGCAGTAGCCAGGTATGGCCTGCACATGGACCATGCTTGCCTCGGCTCCGTGCAGAGAAGGTCAGGGGAACTGTTGGTCGCTGGGGATGGGGGAAAGGGGAAGGTCAAGGATCGAAAGGGGTGAGACAGGATCGAAGGCAGGAGAGAATGGCAGTCGGAATTGGTTTCAGAGTGGGAATGGGTGCGAGGAGATCCGAGAGACAGAGAAGCAATTGCAGAGAGAGAGAGAAAAGATGAAAGGGTAGGAGAGGAAAATGGAGAGACCGAGTTGATCGTAGGGGATAGAGAGGAGGGCACAGAGAGAGGGGGGATGAGATGGGAGAGAGGAGATCAGTGTGAGAAAGAAAGGAGAAAAGAGAGAAAGGAGGGGAGAGAAGAGATCGGATGGGAAGAGTGAGAAGATTGCAGAGAGAGGAGATTGGAGAGGCAGAATATTGGAGAGGGTGAGGTAATTGGAGAGAGAGAAAGAGGTGATTGGTGAGAGCGAGATGATATTGGATAGAGAGGAGATCAGAGGAGGAGAGAGAGCAGATCGGAGAGAGAGATGACATTGGAGAGCTAGATTGGAGAGAGACAGGAGATCGGCGAGAGGACATCGGCGAGAGAGAGGCGATAGGAGAGAGATGAGTTCGGAGCGAGAGGAGAGCTCAGGGGGGAGAGAGGTTCGAAGGGTAAGAGAGAGGATCGCACAGGAGGCGGTTGGAGTTCGGAGGGGGGAGAGGAGGTCAGGAACTCGGGGGAGAGAATGTCAGGAACTCGGTGGAGGTGAATAAGGAGCACGGAGTGCACAGTGGGGTTTGGGGAAGAACATGATCCAGGTCTAAAGCGGCTGAGAGCGAGAACATGATCCAGATTCCAGATTGTTATTCAATCGTATCCCTTTGCTGCCGCACCACGTACTCCCTCTCCTCCCCGAGACCTGGTTGCTTTCTGAGAAAGCCGAGCATGTGGCATCATTGTACGGGACGAAATCCGGAAGTCATGACACTGACACTATTCACTTTCTACCCAATAAATCTGTTCACAATCAGTAAGCCACACAAAATGCACTACCTATGGGTGGGGACGGTCAGCAACATGTTCGGTACGATGGTCATGAAACTGGGGTCCGGTCAGGGATTTGGGCATGGGGAAGAAGGTCCGGAACCAGCGGGGGAGAAGATCAGGAAGCCTGGGGGGAGGCAAAGGCCAAGAAGCCGGGTTGGGGGAGAAGGTCAGGAAGCAGGGTTGGGTTAAGTTAAGAATGCCAAACGAGGAGAGGTTCAGGAAGCCGCAGGGCGAGGGGAAATCAGCTACTTGTTGGGGTCGAAAAAAGTCAGAATGCTGGAGGAGGTGGAAGGTTTGGAACTTTTTGATTGGGCAGGAACATGTTTGGTGGGTTGGAAAATGTCCTAAGACGAGAAGGTATGCACTGTCTGTTCTCTGTGAGCTCTGTCTGGAGATGGCTGTCAGAATGAATGGCTCGAATTAATCTTTGCAAAGCACTTGATTAAGTAGGCAGACAGGATCAAATTACACAATCCAGATAAACTGCTGGGTGTGTCTTGTCATCCAAGGGGACCAGTTGGGAATCTGGTGTTGCAAACAGAAGGGACTTTTTGTAATCAGGCCTAACGTAGCATTTGCTTTCCCAATTGTTTGCTCTACCTGCATGTCAAATTTCTGTGATTCGTGTATATTGTCAGCCAGTTCGCTCTGAATAACAATATTTCCCAATCTCTCATCATTTAATAAATATGCCGCTTTTCTATTTTTCCTACCAAAGTGGTTAACTTCACATTTCTCCACATTGTATTTCTACTATCATGTTATTTGTCACTCACTTAACCTGTACATATGCCATTTTAGTCTCTTTGCGTCCTCCTCATAACTTACTTTCCCACCGAGCTTTGCATCGTCAGCAAATTTGGATACATTACTCTCGGTCCCCTCAACGAAATCATTGATAAAGTGTCTGAAGAGCTGAGACCCCAGCACTGATCCTTGCGGCATCCACTAGTTAAAGCCTGCAGACCAGAAAATAACCCTTTTATCCCTAGTCTCTGTTTTCTGTCCGTTAATTAATCTACAATCCATGATAATATATTACAATCAATGCCATGAGCCATAATTCTGAGCAAAAAACTTTTATGTAGCCCCTTATACGAAAGGTTTTTGAAAATCCAAATACACTACGTCCACTGTATTTACACTGCTCGTTACACCCTCAAAAACCTCGAATAAATTTGTCAAAATTTCCCTTTCACAGTACCATGTTGACTCTGCCAAATCAACTTATGTTGTTCTTAGTGCCCTGATACCATTTCCTTAACAAATGGGATAATTCATTTACCGGACGACTGCTGTCAGGCTAACTGGCCTGTAGTTCCCTGTTTTATCTCTTCCTCCTTTCTTGAATAGCGGTGTTACATTTGCGCTCTTACATTCTTCTGGGACAGTTGCAGAATCCAGGGAATTCTGGAAGAGCAAAACCAATGCAACCTCGGTCTCTTCAGCCACCTCTTTTCGAAACCTCGAATGTAGGCCATCAGGAGCAGGGAATTTGTCGGCTTTTAGTCCCATTAATTTCTCTGGTGCTTTTTCTCTAACTATATTAATTACTTTAAGTACCTAACACTCATTAGACCCTTTGTGCCCAATCATTTTCAGTATGCTTTTTGTGTTTTCTAAAGTAAAGGCAGATCCAAAATGTTTGTTTAACGTTTCTGCCTTTTCCTTATTACCCATAATAATTTTTCCTGTCTCAGCCTGTAAGGGACCAACGTTTACTTTTGCAACACTCTTCCTTTTTGCATACTTGTAGAAGCTCTTACAATCTGCTTTTATATTTCTTGCCAGTTTTCTCCCATATTCCAAATTTCGCTTTTTATAATTTTTTTCGTCAATCTTTGCTGCTTTCTGAAACTCTCCCAATCCCCAGGCTTACCATTATTCTTTGCAACATTATAAGCTTCTTCATTCAATCTAAAGCTATCTTTAATTTCTTTAGTTAGTCACGTTTGGATCACTTTTCCCGTGGAGATTGTAATCTCAATGGAATGTATTATAACATAAGAACATAAGAAATAGGAGCAGGAGTAGGCCAATCGGCCCCTCGAGCCTGCTCCGCCATTCAATAATATCATGGCTGATCTGATCCTAACCGCCAATCTACTATCACTGAACCATCTCCTGAATCTAACAGAATTAGACACACAAAATAGGAGCAGGATCAGGCTACCTGGCCCCTGGGCCCGCTCCGCTACCCACAAGGCCATGACCGATCCGAATCCAGACTCATGTCCAAATTCCTGCCCGTTCCCCATAACCCTTTATTGCCTTTACTTCTAGGAAACTGTCTATTTCTGTTTTAAATTTACGTAATGATGTAGCTTCTACAGCTTTTTGGGGCAGCATATTCCATGGACCTACCACGCTCTGCGAGAAGTAGTTCCTCCTCATCTCAGTTTTGAAAGTGCAGCCCCTTATTCTAAGACTATGCCCCCTAGTTCTAGTTTCACCCATCATCGGGAACATCCTCCCCGCATCCACCCGATCCAACCCCTTCACAATCTTATATGTTTCAATATGATCGCCTCTCATTCTTCTGAACTCCAATGAGTAGAGTCCCAATCTACTCAACCTCTCCTCATATGTCCATCCCCTCATCCCCGGGGTTAACCGAGTTTTACCTGCCACAGATGTTAGGCTAACCAGTCTATACTTTCCAGCCTTCTTTGCACTGACTCGAGAGCAAGTATGTCTTTTCTTAAGTATGGACACCAAAATTGTATGCACTATTCCAGGTGCGGTCTCACCAATAACTTGTACAACTGAAGCAATACCTCCCTATTTTTATAATCTATGCCCCTAGCAATGAAAGCCAACATTCCATTGGCCTTCTTATTCACTTGCTGCACCTGCATACTAACCTTTTGAGTTTCGTGCACCAGGACCCCCAGATCCCTTTGTACTTCAGTACATTCCAGTTTCTTGCCATTAAGATAATAACTTGCTGTACGATTTTTCCTGCCAAAGTGCATAACCTCACACTTTCCAGTATTGTATTCCATCTGCCAAATCTCTGCCCACTTACTTAGCCTGTCTTTGTCCCCTTGCAGGTTTTCTATTTCCTCCTCGCTCACTACTTTCCCTCCCATCTTAGTATCATCTGTAAACTTTGATATGTTACACTCGGTCCCCTCCTCCAAATCGTTAATATAGATTGTAAGGATTTGGGGACCCAGCACTGACCCCTGTGGAAGACCACTAGTTACTGATTGCCAGTCCGAGAATGAACCATTGATCCCAACTCTCTGCTTTCTGTTAGATAGCCAATCCTCTATCCATGCCAGAATATTACCCCCAATCCTGTGATTTTTTATCTTAAGCAATAATCTTTGGTGTGGCACCTTGTCAAATGCCTTTCGAAGTCTAAATACACTACGTCCACTGCTTCCCCTTTATCCACCCTATATGTTACTTCCTCAAAGAACTCCAGCAAATTTGTCAAACATGACTTCCCCTTCTTAAAACCATGCTGAATTTGTCCTATTAAAACATGTTTATCCAAATGTCCTGTTACTGTCTCCTTAATAATGGACTCCAATATTTTACCTACCACAGATGTTAGGCTAACCAGTCTATAGCTTCCAGCCTTTTGTCTACTGCCCTTTTTAAATAAGAGCGTTACATTAGCAGTTTTCCAGTCTGCCGGGACCTTTGCTGATTACAGGGAGTTTTGCAAAATTATTACCAATGCATCCACAATCCCTTGCGCCACGTCCCTCAAGATGCTGGGATGTAAGCCATCAGGTCAGGTGATTTATCCACCTTGAGTCCCATTATTTTACGGAGTACCACTTCCTTAGTGATTTTCATCGTGTTTAGCTCCTCCCCCCCTATAGCCCCCTGTTTGCCCAGTGTTGTGATATTCTTAGTGTCTTCTACTGTAAAGACTGATACAAAATATTCATTCAGTGTTTTTGCCATCTCCATATTTCCCACCATTAATTTCACGGTCTCATCCTCTAAGGGACCAACATTTCCTTTAGCCACCCTTTTTCTTTTTATATAACTGTAAAAACTCTTACAATCTGTTTTTATATTTTTTGCTAATTTACTTTCATAATCTATCTTCCCTGTCTTAATCAACCTCTTTGTTACTTTTTGCTGTCTTTTAAAGTTTTCCCAATCCTCTATCCTCCCACTAGATTTGGCTACCTTATATGCTGATGTTGAGATTTATGAAATATTTCTTTAAGTGCTCGCCGCTGCTTATCTACCGCCATACCTTTTAAACTATTTTTCCAATCTACGTTAGCCATCTTGCCCCTCATACCTATGTAATTGGCTTTATTTAAGTTAAGACTCTAGTTTCGGACTTAAGCTAGTCACTCTCAAAATTAAGGTGAAACTCTATCATATTATGATCTCTCTGCAAATGATTACCCTTCACTATGAGATTGCTAATTAACCCTGTCTCATTACGCAATATGAGATCGAAAATAACCTGTACGCTGGTTGGTTCTATGACATATTGTTCTACGAAACTGTCACGAATGCATTCCATAAACTTGCCTTCCAGACTACCTTTGCCAATTTGATTTGTCCAGTCTATATGAAGACTAACGTCCCCAAGATCTCCTACATTCATCACTCAAAGGAACATCGCCTTTGAAGCCTCCGGATCAACATGAATGTGGTCACACAACTCTGCCACCTCCTGCAGCCAGAGCTACAGCCTCAGCTCAGGACGAGGACGTATCTCTAAGTGACAGTTAAGGCACAGTCGCTATCAATTTCTATACCAGCTGATCCTCCAAGGCTTTTAATGGGGATTTTGGAAACATTTCGCATTTCGCCGTCCATTGCTGCATCGGGGAGGAAACTGACACTCTCTAAAGAAGCGGACGGGTCTACATCTCACTCCCCATCACCAGAGAGAAGCAACACGAACGCTCATGTGGCGTTGTAAGGAGAGCGGGCTTCCCCATGGTACTGGGCGCAATTGACATCACCCACATGGCATTGCAGGTGCCTCATCACAATGCATAGGTCTTCCATAAACGCAAAGGCCACCACTCTCTGAAAGTTCATTTGGTGTGCGACCACAGACAGCTCATCCTCGCTGTCAGTGCACGCTATCCTGGCAGCAGGAACAATATCTCGGGCGTTACAAAGACAGGAACATCTTCAGACAAATGGTGTGAATGGCCATTGGTCCCTCTGATAAACTAACTAGATGATAAGAAGAAAAGCAAAACAACTGCCGCTCATTGGTCACAGTTTCAGACATATTGAGTGGCCTGCCCAGGTTTTTAGTGTGCGATGCTTTTTTAAGACACTCGGGGCTGCTGCAACTGGGGGACTTGATCAGTTGCCAAATATCATATGCTTGATCACTGCCAGATTGAGCGCTCGCTGGTGTAAGTATGTATGTAGAATTGGCTTATTATTGCTTCCTCTTAAATTAAAGGGATAGATCTGTGTATATTCAGGTATAATTGAGAATTATTATTCACTAGATATATGACGGATGCTTACTGGTAATCTCTTGCTAATTTTAAGTAAAATAGGTTTTTCACAGATCCATTGAGTTTTGTGTTGTCTGTGCGACTGATCTGAAAATTGGAAACTTTTGGATGGGTTAAAGGACCAGAGTGAACTCGAACGTCTTACAGATTTTGGCAGCCGAACAGGTACCCGTTCAGAGCAGACAATGGCAGAGGCAATTGATGAGTCATTTAGAAATGTGGGTCAGGTAATTATTGAAGGTGATAATCCGGATTGTGAGGCCGAACAATGGTCACAAATGCCCACATATCAGCACCGGATAATGAAAGCCATATGGTCGTTTGTTTATCAAATGCAGGTTAATAACGATGATTGTGAAATGATTAAGATACGAAGGGAAATAAAGGATATAGCAGAAAACGCCAGTGACTGAGAATCGGTGGTAAACGGACTTCTGAAGGAAATGGAGGAAGAAAGGGAAAGTATAAAGAAGGAGGCAGAGGATGTGAGGGAAAGTAAGAGAAAGCTAGAAGAAAAAATTGAGAAGGAAATGGAAAGGTGGGTTAATAAAGAGAGCCAATGTATAAATAATCAGAATCAGTGTGACTGGTGGACATTTAATGAAGATCAGAAGCACCGAGCAGAGATGGTGAAAGAACCACTGAGGATCTGAAAGTGGCATGTAGGGTTATTCAGATGGAGGTTACTGAAGATAAGGTTGCTCGAAGGGATCACACTGAATGCAGAAGGAAGCTTAAAGTGTTGGAAGATAAATTGGTGGTCCAGAGAGGCTTTGTGCGCGCCATGACCCTTTTGTCATGTGATGAAGTAACGTAAAGTGGAGAAAGGGATGGTGAATGTGATGAGGATCAAGTGTGGCTAGAACAGGGTCCAGGTGGAACCCACTGTAGGGAGTTTGGCCCACACCTATGGCCACGCAACGTCAAAAATGGAACCAGGCATCGGCCGTGGATATGGAGGCAAGAGTCATAGGATTCCTCGATCAGCATTTTGTAATTCCTTATAACACGGGGGATTTAAGGAAAATGTCCAGTCATACCAAGTTGGAATGGGGAGGAGATCCACAATGACACTCTATACAAAGACATAGAAAATTAATGTTACAGAAGGAGGCCATTCGGACCATCGAGTCCATGCTGACACAATTTAGCGCAATCCAGTCAGTCCCATTTCCTCGCTCTATCCCTGCAGCCCTGCAGGTTTGTTTCCCTCAAGCATTTATCCAGTCTCCCACTGAAAACATTGCGTGTGTCCGCTTCCAGCACTTCTGTCGGCAGCGAGTTCAAGGTCCTCAACACTCACCTTTCCCTATCTAGCCTATCCAAAACCGTCATAATCTTGTACTCATCTACCAACCCTTCCCACAACCTCCATTGCTCTAATGAAAATAAATCCACCTTCTCCAACCGGTCCTTGGAGCTAGGATCCCCCATCCCCAGAAGCATTCTGGTAAATTTCCTCTGCACTGTCTCAAGGGCCTTCACATCCAACCTAAAGTGTGGTAACCAGAACTGTACGCAATACTCCAGGTGGGGCGTATCCAGCGCTTTATGCAGTTCCAGCATGACGTCTCTACTTTTGTACTCAATACCTCTATTTATGAAGCCAAAGATCCAATACGATTTGGTAACCACTCTCTCAATATGTCCCTCCACCTTCAGGGACCTATGCACATTAACTCCCAGGTCACTCTGTCCCTGCACAATCGTTAAAACTGTGCCATTAACGGTACATTGCCTCTCCCTGTTCCTTCTGCCAAAATACATCATTTCACACTTCTCTGTATTAAATTCCATCTGCCACTTTTCTGCCCATTCTGCTAGCCTTTCTATTCCTGTTGCAGTCGCTTGGTATCATCGGCACTGTTTGCCTCACCATTAAGTTTGTTGTCATCGATAAATTTAGAAATTCTAACCTGTGTTCCAATATCCAGGTCATTTATACATATAAAAAACGCAGTGGCCCCAGAATTGACCCTTGGTGAACACCACTCTCTACCATCCTCCAGTATGAAAAACAGACATTTACCAAAACTAGCTGTTTTCTGTCTTAAGCCAATTCGTTATCCAAGCTGCCACTGACCCACCTATTCCATGAGCCTCAATTTTGTTAACCAGCCTTTTATATGGTACCTTGTCAAACAGCTTCCGAAAATCCACGTAGATTTCATCCATTGCATACCTTTCATCAAAACTTCCTGTTACTTCATCAAAAAATTCAATTACATTAGTTAAAAACGATCTGCCTTTTACAAATCCATGCTGGCTCTCTTATATTAGCTTAAACCTCTTCTAGTGCACTTTACTTTTTTTCTTGATTATTGTTTCTAAAATGTACTCACCACTGATATTAAACGGACCGGTCTGTACTTACACTTCTTCCTATTAGGCAGTCCCTTTGGAACACAGGAAGACAAGCTTCCACACTAAAAATGAGTTCTCTGGTGACTGATAAATCCAATGCGGGACCTGAAGTCTCTGCCACAGGTGGGGCAGACGGTGCTTGAAGCGGTGGGTGGGTGGGGTGCTTGTGTGGATGTGCGCTCATTCCATTGTTTAAGCTTGGCTTCCGCTTCCTCCCAGTGAAGAGACTCAAGATGTTTGGTGCTTTCCCAAATGCTTCTCCACCACTTTGTGCGGTCTTGGGTCAGGGATTCCCAGGTCTTGGTGGGGATGTTGCACTTTTTCAAGGAGGCTTTGAGGGTGTCATTTAAGCGTTCCATCTGTTCACCTGGGGCTCTCTTGCCATGTCGGTGCTACGAGTAGAGCTCTTGTGTTGGGAGTCTCGTATCGGGCATACGGAAGATGTGGCCCGTCCATAGGAGCTGATCGAGCATGGTCAGAGCTTCGATGCTGGGGATGTTCGCCTGAGGGAGAACACTGACGTTGGTGTGCCTATCATACCAATGGATTTGCAGGAGATTGCGGATGCATCATTTGTGGAACGTCTCCAGTGCTTTGAGGTGCTTGCTGTACATGGTCCATGTCTCTGAAACTTACAGGAGGGCAGATATCACTACTGCTGTTTATACAATAAGCTTGGTGCCGGGTTTGAGTTCCTGCTCTTCAAACATTCTCTTCCCCCGGCGACTGAAGGCTGCACTAGCACACTGAAGGCGGTGTTGTACTTCGTCTTAGACGTCTGCCCTTTTTCTCAGTACGCTCCCCAGGTATGGAAAGTGGTCAACGTTGTCCAAGGCCTCGTCATGGCTTTTTATAATCGAGGAGCAGTACTGTGTGGCTGGGGCAGGTTGTTGAGGACCTTTGTATTACGGAAGTTTAGTGTAAGGCCCATTCTCTCGTATGCTTCGGTGAAGGATTGGAGCTCGACCTCCGAGTGTGTGCAGACGAAAGCGTTGTCTGCACACTGTAATTCGATGTCAGAAGACGGGACGACATTGGATCTGGTCTGGTGGCGACGGAGGTTGAACAGTTCCTCGTTTGTTCTGTAGATTAGCTCCACTCCAGCGGGGAGCTTACTGAGGGTGAGATGGTGCATTGCAGATAGGAAAATCGAGAAAAGTTTGGTGCGATGAGACAGCCTTATTTGACGCCGGTCCGTATGTGAATTGGGTCTGTGTCGGATCTGTTGGTTAGGATCATGGCTTGCATGTCATCGTGAAGCAGGCGGAGCATGGTAACAAACTTTTGATGGCAGCCGAATTTGAGGAGGGCACTCCACAATCCCGCATTGTGAGGTCAAAAAAAAAGGGCATGTACAATGGTTGGTGCACTTCACTGCATTTTTCTTGTAATTGGCGTGTGTTGAAGATCATGTCCATTATGCCACTTAGTGGTCTTGCCGGCCCTCAAGAATCCACGGACGTCGTGCTTGTCGGCAATCTGCTGGAACTCCTGCACTTTCTCCACCCACATTCTGTTGCTTAGATCAAGAGTTTTTTGTTGGACCTCGACGTTCAGGCGTCCACTGAGCTGCTTTGTTGCTCTCGAGTTGTGCTGCTGTTTAAAGATCAGGAACGCCTTGCACTTGCGGTTTATTAGCTCCTTGATCTCCTGGTCGTTCTCGTCAAACCAGTCCTGGAGTTTCGTGGTCGAGTGACCGACCGTCTCTTCACATGTGCTGATTATGGAGGCCTTGAATACAGACAAGGCGTTGTGGACACTCTGTGGCTCTGAATCACTGGGCGTCGTCAGGTTGGTTGTGAGGTGCACGCTGAATAGAGCTTTCTTAGCAGGGTCCTTGAGAGCTCCAAAGTTGATTTTCCTGCGGCATTGCTTCTGTTGTCGCCACTGTTTTGGGGCTACATTGATGGAGATGACAGAGTTAATTAGGCGGTGGTCTGTCCAGCAGTAGTCAGCTCCTGTCATGGCATGGATGATGCGGAGGTCCT
The DNA here is from genome assembly GCF_052327205.1 of Somniosus microcephalus. Lineage (NCBI taxonomy): Eukaryota > Metazoa > Chordata > Chondrichthyes > Squaliformes > Somniosidae > Somniosus > Somniosus microcephalus. The sequence continues at coordinate 35,435,329 of NW_028225186.1, read as the reverse complement.
TGCAGTCCTTCACTCAGATGATGATGTAGTCCAGCAGATGCCAGTGCTTGGAGGGAGGGTGTTGCCATGAAGATTTATACTTGTCTCTCTGACAGAACAAGATGTTGGTTATGACAACGCCATGTTCTAAGCATTTTGTCAGGAGGAGGGTACCGTTGGTGTTGGGTTTCCCTACACCCCTCTCTGCCGATCACACCTCCCCAGATGTCTGTTACCTTTCCAACTCGGATGGTAAAGTCACCAAGGACGGTCAGCTTGTCGCCCGTTGGGACTCGGGTCAGGAATTGTTCGATGTTGGATTAGATTTCCTCCTTTTTCTCGTCTGTGACTTCCAGTGTTTGGGCGTATGCAATGTTGGCTGTAGCACAATGGCTCCGGGCTAGGATGAGCCGAAGAGTCATGAGGCGTACTGGGATTGTCCTTACACCCTTTCTTGAACAATGGTGTCACATCTGCCAATTTCCAATCCTCAGTCACCTCCCCCTGCATCTAGGGAAGATTGGAACATTAATGCAAGCATTTCCGCTATCTCCTCCCCCAGTTCACTTAGCAACCTGGGATGTAAGCCATCTGGACAAGGCGACTTATCCACTCTAAGCAGATCCAGCCTTTCCAGTAGTACCTGTCTTGCAATTTTCACCTTATTCCATTGCTTCTACCTTTTCTACTTCTACTGGTATTTTGTCAGAATCCAACTCCTTAGAAACCACTGATACAAAGTACTCATTGAGTATTCTAGCCCTGCCCTGCTCCTCTAAGCATATTTCACCGTCTTTTTCCCTAATACTCTGCCTCTTACTAGCAGCTTACAGTTTTCATGCCTGTAGAAGATGTTTGGGTTCCTTTTTATGTTAACCACAATTCTACTCTCATATTCTTTCTTTTCCAATCTTATTTTCATCATCGCTTCCCCTCTCACCTTATTGTATTTGGTCTGCTTCTCCCTTGAATAATTCAGCTGACATTCATCATAAACCCTCTTTTTTGATTCATCATCTTCTCTTTCTCCCTCATCATCTAAGATGACTTGCTTTGGTTCCCTTCCCATTCTCTCTGGTTAGAAAGTATCTACCCGATACTTGGATCATCTCCTCCTTAAGGATCACCCATTCATCCGTTATATTTTTTCCTGTCAGTCTTTGGCTCCATGTTAATCTGGCTAGAGGGGGTGGACTGATGTGTACAGGGGAGTGTTGGGCTGGGGTGTACATGTGAGGGTTGGGCTGGGGTGTACAGTTCAGGTGGTTTGCTGGGGTTTGCAGGTGAGGTTTTGTCTGGGGTGAACAGGTGAGGGGTGGGCTGTTGTTTACAGGTGAGGGACGGGCTGGGGGTGTAAAGTTAGTGTTGGGCTGGGCTGTGCAGGAGAGGGAGTGGGCTGCGGTGTGCAGGTGAGTGTTGGGCTGGGGTGTTCAGATGAGGGATGGGCTGCGGTGCACAGGTGAAGTGGTGGGCTGGTGTGGCAGCAGGGGGAATCCAAGCGGCAGCAGTATTTAAGGTGAGCCCGAGGCGCGGGTAAGCCTCAGTGCGGCAGCGGCGGGAATCCGAGCGGCGGCAGTATTTAAGGTGAGCCTGAGGCACAGGTAGGCCTCAGTGTGGCAGCGGCGGGAATCTGAGCGGCGGCAGTATTTAAGGTAAGCCCGAGGCACGGGTAGGCCTCACCAATCTACAATCACAGAGGGAGAGAAGTAAAAAGTAATTGAGTTGTGATGTCACCACAAAGCAGGTAAGTGATTGGTTGGGAGTATTTCTCTCTTTTTAAAAAACGTTAACTCTGTGGTTTACAGTTTTTATAAGGTCTCTGTGGTGTAGTGGGACAGGTTGTAAACCAGGGCCCTTAAATATATCATTTAAAATAACAGTAATTAATTTAATAGAATGGGAGAGCAGGTGATTTATTACTGCTGCAATATGTGGGAGCTGGTGGAGACCATTGACGCTCACGGTGATCACATTTGCAGTAAGTGTTGGCTGCTCGAGGAATTCTGGCTCCGTGCTGAAGAGCTGGAGTCCGAGCTGCAAACACTGTGACACATCAGGGAGGGGGAGAGTTACCTGGACTCTGTGTTTAAGGAGTTAGTCACACCAATTAGATTAATTAATTCAGATGTAATCCATGGCCAGGGACAGGATGGTGCGTCTAGATGTGAGGCAGGTACGGGGATCTAGGAGGTAGTGTTGGAGGAGCCACAGCCCTTGCTCTTGTCCAACAGGTTTGAGGCTCTTACTCCCTGTGGGGGTGGGAGCGGGGACTGCGGGGAGGATGAGCAACCTGGCCACAGCACCTTGGAATGAGGGCCATTCAAGTGGGGGGAGTTAAAAGAAATTTTGTAGTGGTAGGGGATAGCACTGTTAGGGGGATAGATAGGGTTCTTTGCAGCCGAGAGCGAGAGTCCCGAAGGCTGTGTTGCCTGCCCAGTGCCAGGGTTAAGGACATCTCCTCTTGGCTGGAGAGAAACTTGGAGTGGGAGGGGGGGGATCCAGTTGTGGTCCATTTTTGTACCAGCGCCATAGATAAGACAAGGAAAGAGGTTCTGCTGAGGGAGTTTGAGCAGCTAGTTGCCAAATTAAAAAGCAGAACCACAAGGGTAATAATCTCTGGATTACTACCTGAGCCACGTGCAAATTTGGCTAGGGTAAATGAAATTAGAGAGTCAAAGACTGGTGTGGGAGAAATGGGTTTTGCTTCTTGGGACACTGGCATCAGTATTGGGACAGGAGAGAGCTGTTCCGTTGCAACAGACTTTACTTGGCCAGTGCTGGGACTAGAAACCTGGCGAATCGAATAAATGGGCTGTAGAGAGGGTTTAAACTAATTAGTGGGGGGGAGGTTTTAAGAGAGTGAAAAATAAAAATGACAGCGGAGCAAGCAATAGAGCAAGGTAGTCGTGTGGAAATTAAAAACCAGAGCGTGTCAGGAAGGGACAGAATGTATAATGACAAAAGGTAAAGTAGTAAAAGGGGTAAATGCAGGAATAAATTGTCAGAAAACATTTTGAAAGTTCTTTATCTGAATGCACGCAGCATTCGTAACAAAATAGAGGAGTTGGCGGTACAAATAACTACACATGGGTATGATCTGGTGGCCATTACGGAAACATGGCTGCAAGATGATCATGACTGGGAACTAAACATACAAGGGTATTTCACAATTAGGAAGGACAGACAGGAAGGAAAGGGAGGTGGGGTTGCTATGTTAATCAAGGATGGAATTACTGCAAAAGTCAGAAATGATATTGGGTCAAAGGTTCAGGATAGTGAAACAGTTTGGTAGGAGATAAGGTATAATAAGGGGAAGAAGTCACTAGTGGGCGTAGTCTATAGGCCTCCGAACAGTTGTAAATCTGTTGGTCGGAGTATAAATCAGGAAATAGTTGCGGCTTGTAATAAGGGAACAGCTATAATCATGGGGGATTTTTTCTTTCATATTGACTGGACTAATCAAATTGGGCATGGCAGCCTTGAGGAAGAGTTCATAGAGTGTATTAGGGACGGGTTCCTTGAGCAGTTTGTAACTGAACTAACCAGGGGGCAGGCAATCTTAGATCTGGTCCTGTGTAATGAGACAGGATTAATTAAAAATGTCCTATTAAAGGATCCCCTTGGAATGAGTGACCATAATATGGTTGAATTCCAAATTCAGTTTGAGTGTGAGAGAGCGGCATCTCAAACCAGCGTACAAAGCTTACATAAAGGAAACTATGAAGGTATGAGAGTAGAATTGACTAAAGTTGACTGGGAAAAATGATTAAAGTGTAAGACGGTACAAGAGCAGTGGTCTACATTCAAGGAGCTATTTCACATCTTTCAAGATAAATATATTCCACTGAGGAAAAAGCGGAGTAAAAGAAAAAACAGCCAACCGTGGCGTAGTAAAGTAATAAAGGGTAGTAACCAACTGAAAACAAGGGCATAGAAATTAGCCAAATCTAGTGGGAGGATAGAAGATTGGGAAGCATTTAAAAGCTACCAAACATTAACTAAAAGATGAATTAAGAAAAGGAAGATAGATTATGAAAGTAAACTAGCAAAAAATATAAAAACAGATAGCAAGAGTTTCTACAGCTATATAAAAAGAAAAAGAGTGGCTAAAGTGAACGTTGGTCCCTTAGAGGATCAGACCGGGAAACTAGTGGTGGGGAACATGGAGATGGCAAAGACGCTGAACAAATACTTTGTATCAGTCTTTACAGTAGAGGACACTAAAAATATCCCAACACTGGACAAGCAGGGGGCAATGGGGGGGGTAGGAGCTCAACACGATTAAAATCACTAAGGAAATGGTTCTCGGTAAAATAAAGGGACTTAAGGTGGATAAATCCCCCGGACCTGATGGCTTACATCCTAGGGTCTTGAGAGAAGTGGCGGTAGGTATTGTGGATGCATTGGTGATTTTTTTCCAAAACTCCCTGGACTCAGGAAAGGTCCTGGCAGATTGGAAAACGGCTAATGTAACACCCTTATTTAAGAAGGGAAGTAGACAAAAAGCTGGAAATTATAGGCCAGTTAGCATAACATCTGTGGTTGGCAAAATGTTGGAGTCCATTATTAAGGAAACAGTAACAGAGCATTTGGATAACCATAATTTAATAGGACAGAGTCAGCATGGTTTTATGAAGGGGAAGTCATGTTTGACAAATTTGCTCGAATTCTTTGAGGACGTAAAAAAAGGGTGGTAAAGGGGATCCAGTGGATGTAGTGTATTTGGACTTCCAAAAGGCATTTGACAAGGAGCCACACAAAAGTTTACTGATCAAGATAAAAAATCACGGGATTGGGGGTAATATACTGGCATGGGTGGAAGATTGGCTATCTAACAGAAAACAAAGAGTTGGGATAAATGGATCGTTCTCGGACTGGCAATCAGGAACTAGTGGTGTTCCGCAGGGGTCAGTGCTGGGACCCCAACTCTTTACAATCTTTATTAACGATTTGGAGGAAGGGACCGAGTGCAACATATCCAAGTTTGCCGACGATACAAAGATGGGAGGGAAAGCAGTGAGTGAGGAGGACATAAAATAACTGCAAAGGGACATAGACAGGCTAAATAAATGGGCAAAGGTTTGGCAGATGAAATATAATATTGGAAAGGGTGAGGTTATGCAATTTGGCTGAAAAAATCAAAGAGCAAGTTATTATCTAAATGGAGAGAAACTTCAAAGTGCTACAGTACAAAGGGATCTGGGGGTCCTGGTGCATGAAACACAAAAAGTTAGTATGCAGGTGCAGCTGATCAGGAAGGTCAATGGAATCTTGGCTTTTATTGCAAGGGGGATGGAGTATAAAAACAGGGAATTCTTGCAGCAGTTATAAAGGTATTGGTGAGGCCACACCTGGAATACTGCGTGCAGTTTTGATTTCAATATTTAAGAAAAGATATACTTGCTCTCGAGGCGGTTCAGAGAAGGTTCACTCGGTTGATTCCGGAGATGAGGGGGTTGACGTATGAGGAAAGGTTGAGTAGGTTGGGCATTTACTCATTGGAGTTCAGAAGAATGAGAGGTGATCTTATCGAAACATAAAAGATTGTGAGGGGGCTTGATCTGGTGGATGCGGGGAGGATGTTTCCACTGATGGGTGAAACTCGAACTAGGGGGCATAATCTTAGAATAAGGGGCTGCCCTTTCAAAACTGAAATGAGGAGACACTTCTTCACTCAGAGGGTAGTAAATCTACTGAATTTGCTTCCGCAGAGAGCTGTGGAAGCTGCAAAATTAAATAAGTTTATATCGGAGATAGACAGTTTCCTTGCAGATAAGGGGATTAGGGTTACTGGGAGAGGGCAGGGAAGTGGACGTGAGTCTAGATCGGATCAGCTATGATCCTGTTGAATGGTGGAGCAGGCCCGAGGGGCCGTATGGTCTACTTCTGCTCGTACTTCTTATGTTCTTATGTAGAGTTGAGTGTTCGGGTGGGGTGTTCAGGTCAGAGGCTGGGCTGGATTTATATGTGAGTGGTGGTCTGGGGTGTACAGGTGAGGGATGGGCTGTGGTGTAAAGGTGAGGGATGGTCGGGGGTGTAAAGGTGGGAGATGGTCTGTGGTGTAAAGGTGAGGGATGGTCTGGGGTGTGCAGGTGAGGGTTGGGCGGTGGTGTACAGGTGAGGTGTGGGCTGGGGTTTATAGGTGAGTGCTGGTCTGGGTTGCAGCTACAATGGACTTTAAAGCTGGTGGGCAGGGAATGTCAGGGTGTGGAGATTGAGTGTTAGCGGAGTTGGGCTGTGGATTGTGTGTGATTCTGTTTCGGAGATTTGCCACGCAGGGGACTGAAGACATACCCTCCACACCTGGTTCACAATAGCTCAAGTTCAGAATATGTCCACTGATTTTACGTGATGTAAAAAGCGTTAGTTTCGAGTCAGTTAGAGCAGTGTATGAAGGACACAGGGTCAGTTCCTGAATGCAAATCCCTAATGAGAATAGTGCTGTGAGTGGGACCGCCTGACTCCCGCTCGCACCAGCTCCCCCAGCACTCTCCAGTACACTCGAGTTCCCTCCAAATCCCTCAAGCTCACTCGAGCTCCCTCCAGCTCCCCCAGCGCTCTCCCGTTCACTCTAGCTCCCTCCTGCTCACTCTAGCTCCCTCCAGCAGTTTCCAGCTCACTCCAGCTCCCCCAGCACTCTCCCGCTCACTCTTGCGAACTCCAGCACTCTCCAGCTCACAACAGCACTCTCCAGCACTCTCCAGCTCACTCAAGCAGTCCTCCACTCACTCTAGCTCACTCCAGCACTCTTCTGCTCACTCCAGCACCCTCTAGCACACTCTCGCTCCCCCAGCACCCTCCCGCTCACTCTAGCTCACTCCAGCACTCTCTCGCTCACTCTTGCTCCCTCCAGCAATCTCCTGCTCCCTCAGGACTCTCGTGCTAACTCCAGCTCACCTAGCACTCCCCAGCAATCTCTAGCTCACTCCAAAGTCCCCTGCAACCTCCAGCTAGCGCAGCACGCCCCTGCTCACTCCAACTCCCTCAGCTGAGCAAGCTGCAGCTCACTTCAGCTCCCTTTAGATCCCGCAACATTCTTCTGCTCACTTCAGCACCCACAGCACTTTCCTGCACACTCAACCTCACTTCAGCTCACTCCATTTCCTACCAGCATTCTCTCGCTCACTCTACTTCATTCCAGCTCCCTCCAGCACTCTCCAGCTCACTCCATCTCACTCCAGCTCCCACCAGCACTCTCCAGCTCCCTCCAGCTCCCCCAGCACTCTCCCAAACACCCCAGCGCACTTTATCTCACTCCAGCTGCGGCCAGCACTCGTCAGCTTCCTCCAGCTCCCCCAGCATCCTCCTGCTCACTCTAGCTCACTCCATGTCCCGCAGCACTCTCCCGAGCACACCAGTTCACCCCAGCACTCTCCCGCAAAATCTAGCTCACTGCAGCTCACTCCCGCTCACTCCATCCCACTCCAGCACTCTCCAGCTCCCTCCAGCTCCCCCAGCACTCTCCCACTCACTCAAGCTCACTCTTGCTCACTCCAGCTCTCCCGCTCACTCCGGTGCTCTCCCGCTCAATCCAGTTCTCTCCTGTACTGTTGTCAGTGAACCAATCCTCTGGCAAGGACGCTCCTGATGCAGAGGCGAGGCAGTGAGACCCACTGAGCCACGACTGGCACTGGGCTGCTGCATTATTGGAGCAGTTTATGAATGAAGCTGATCACTAGAATTGCCACATTCTGACAGAAGGAAGGTTATTGATGAAGGAATTGAAATTGATGGGCTGAGATCTTGAATGTGTTGTCGCCTCCCAAATCCGTGCCCATCTTTCCTGCAGCTCCCTGTTTGAATCTCTCCTACCAGATATCTGCCAATCTCACAGCACTAAAACGGCCCCATAATATCACAAATGACATCCTCTGTGACTTTGAGCTTGGTGAACTGTTTCACCTCGTCCATCTCAACCAGACTGCAGCCTTTGACACGGTTGACCACTCCATCCTCCTCCAACAACTCCCCACTGTCGTCCAGCGGGGTGGGACTGCCCTCTCCTGGTACTACCCTTACCTATCTAATTGGAGCCAGTGAATCGCCTGTAATGGCTTCTCATCCCACTCCTGCACCTTCACCTCAGGTGTCCCCCGAGGATCTATCCTTGGCCCCCTGCTGTTTCTCATCTACATGCTGCCCCTCGGAGACATCATCCGAAAACACATCATCAGTTTCCACATGTACGCTGATATCACCACCACCGCGCTCGAGCTCTCCAATGCCTATGATTTGTCACGTTGACATCAATTTCTGGATGTGGAGAAACTTCCTCCTGTTATATACTGGGAAAACCGAAGCCATTGTCTTCAGTCCCCGCCACAAATTGTGTTCACTAGCTATGGACAGCAGCCCTCCACCTGGCCATGGGCTGAGGGTGGACCACACACTTCGCAGCCTAGGCGTCCTAGTCAATCCAAAGGTGAACTTCCGACCCCACCTCTAACATCGCCCGACTCTGCTCCTGCCTCAGCTTATCTGCTGCTGAAACTCGCATACATTACTTTGTTTTTTCTAGACTCCCCTATCCCAATGCTCTCCTGCCCGTCCTCCCATCTACCACCCTTCGTAAACTTCAGCTGTAACAATGTTCTCCATGTCCTGACTGGCACCAGGTCCATTTCACCAATCACCCACTGCACTCGATGACCTACGTTTGCTCACAGTCTGGGAACTCCTCGATTTTAAAAATTATTATCCTTGTGTTCAACTCCCTCTTATTCCCCTATCTCTGTAGCCACCTCCAGCCCTCTGACTCTTGCAAACCTCCCCGCTCCAGGACTCCCTTCATCCCACTATTGGCGGCCGTGCCTGCAGCTGCCTAGGGCCCACACTCTGGGATCCCCTCCCTAATTCCCTACGGCTCTCCACCAACCACTCCTCCTATAAAACCTACCGCTTTGCACCCAGCCTTTTGTCACCCCCCCTAATATCTTGTTCGAATGGGAACTGTTAAATGTTGCCTGTTAAATGCCTGGGGTCGTTTTGCTGTGTTCAAAGCCGTTCCAGAAATTGAAGTTCTTATCGTGGTGATTGTGGGCGGAGCTCGAAGTGAGGGCTGGTTAGCAGGACATCGGTAATCAGGATATTAGTAGCCAGGTTAACAGTGAGTGGGTTATCGGTGAGCGGTTTATAGGTGAGCGGGTGCTGATTGATGCCACTATTGATGACTCCTTCCATCACTTCACTGTAGCTTCGGAGGGGAATGATTGGTCAGGGATTTATCCGTTTTTTGTCGATTGGACATACCGGGGCAATCAGAAACGTTGTGGGGTAGATGCCAGTACTGGGAGTGTCGGCCTGGATTATGGGATCAACTCTCTGGAGTGGGGACTTCAACCCCCACCCTTCTGACGCAGAGGCAAAAGTGCTGCTCACTGAACCATGGTTGACACATGAGTGAATGTTTACAACAACGGATAAAGCGGCGAATGACTAGTCTGGATATAATGCACCCGTGTGTCCTTATCATAGAATCATCGAAATTTACTGCACAGAAGGAGGCTATTCGGCCCATTTTGTCCGTGCCGGTCGACAAAGAGCAATCCACCCTAATCCCACATTCCAGCTCTTGGTCCGTAGCCCTGTAGATTACGGCACTTCAAGTGCAAATCCAAGTACTTCTTAAATGTGATGACGTTTTCTGCCTCTACCCACTTTCAGGCAGTGAGTTCTGGATCCTACCACCCTCTGGGTGAAAGAGGTTGTCCTCAAATCCCCTCTCAACCTCCGACCAATTCTTCATATCTATGGCCCCTGGTTATTGACACTTAAGCTAAGGGTAATATGTCCTTCCTATCCACTCTATCTAGGCCTCACATAATTTTATGCAGCTCAATTAAGCCTCCCTTCACCCTCCTCTGTTCCATAGAAAACAACCTAAACCTGTCCAATCAGTCCACATATCTAACATTCCCAAGATCAGGCAACATCCTCGTAAATCTCCTCCGCACCCTTTACAGTGCAATCACATCCGTCCTGTAAATTGCTGACCAGAACTGCACACAGTATTCTAGCTGCGGCCTAACTAGTGTTTTATACAGTTCAAGCATAACCTCCCTGCTCTTTTATTATATGCCTTGGCTAATAAAGGAAAGTATGCCGTAGGCCTACTTAACCACTTTATATACCTGTCCTGCTACCTTTAGGGCACTGTGGACATGCACTCCAAGGACCCCCTGATCTTCTGTACTTTTCAGTGATCTACCATTTAATGTGTATTCCCTTGCCTTGGAAGCCCTCCACAAATGCATTGCCTCACTCTTCTCCGGATTGAATTCCATTTGCCTCTATAATGCCCACCTGACCAGTCCATTGATATACTTCAAAAGTCTGAAGCCTTGTACTGCCCACCCTCCTGTCCAGCACCTCAAAAGTGAATACGGTGCAATACAAACACTGAACTATTTTATAAATATCGAGGCAGGGTCTCTTGCGATTTCAAGCAGTGTGTGTGCTGCGCTGACACACTCATGTCCCGAGATCCTAAGGGATCATCGCTGGTCTCCTGCAGACACTCCGGCAGAAAGCTCAGAGAAACTGAGGGGGATTGGGTGGAGAGACCAGCGGGTGGGACTTCCAAACTGGAAAGTGTGATTCACCTACCTGTAATGATGGGAACGTGCTTAAGAACGGCCAAGGGTATATTAACCTTGTTGCATAGGATGATCTGGATTGAGTCAGTTGTGGCTCAGTGGGTCGGAATCTCGCTTCTCTGCCAGAAGGTTGTGGGTTCGTAGTCCGACTCCAGAGAATTGGACCTAAAAATCCAGGCTGACACTCCCAGTGCAATACAGAGTGAACGCTGCTCTGTTGGAGGGACAGTACGGATGGAGTACTGCACTCTCGGAGGGGCGGTATTGAGGTAGCACTGCACTGTCGGAGGGGCGGTACTGAGGGAGTGCTGCACTGTCGGAGGGGTGCAACTGAGGGAGCACGGCACTGTCAGCGGGGTGGCACTGAGGGAGTGCTGCACTGTTGGAGGTGCGGTACTGAGGGAAAGCTGCACTGTCGGAGGGGCGGTACTGAGGTAGCGCTGCACTGTCAGAGGGGCAGTACTGAGTGAGCACTGCACTGTCAGAGGGGCAGTACTGAGGAAAAGCTGCACTGTTGGAGGGGCAGCACTGAGCGAGCGCTGCACTGTCGGAGGGTCAGTACTGAGTGATCACTTCACTATTGGCGCATCAGTACTGATGAAGCACTGCAATGTCGGAGGGCCAGTACTGAGGGAGTGCTGAACTGTCGAAGGGGCAACACAGAGTGAGCGCTGCACTATTGGAGTGTCAGTACTGAGGGAACGCTGCACTGTCAGAGGGCAGTACTGAGGTAGCACCGCACGGTTGGAGGGGCAGTACTGAGGGAGTGCCACATTTTCAGAGGGGCTGTACTGAGGGGGTGCTCCACTGTCGGTGTGGCAATAATGATGGAGCGCTGCACTGTCGGAGGGGCAGTACTGAGAAAGCGCCGCACTGCAGAGTTGCCGTCTTTCGGATGAGACGTTCAACTGAGACATTAGTCTGCTCTCTCAGCTGGATGTAAACGATGTCATTGCCATTATTTGAGCGAGAGCAGGGTCATTCTCCCTGGTGTCCTGGGCCAATATTTATCACTCAATCAACGTGACTAATAAATGGATTATCTGGCCATATCACGTTGCTGTTTCTGGGATCTTGCTGTGCGCAAATTGATTGCCACGTTTCCTACATTACAGCAGTGACTACACTTCAAAATGTAATTCATTGGTGGTGAACTGTTTTGGGACGTCCTGAGGTGGTGAAAGTTTGTATGGAAATGCAAGTCTATTATAATGTTTTTGTAACACAGTGATAGGTGTGTGTAGTTCCGTGTCCTATTCCCCATTGTCAGTCAATGCTGCCAGCCACTGGCATCCGATAGACAGTGCAGTGCTATAAATGTAGTGGCTGAGGGCACTGGTTCTGTTCTGCCGCTGTCAGCAGTGACAGTGCCCGCTAAATCATTGCCTTGGGCTCATTTCTCCTCTGCTGTCTCGGCAGCCTTTCCTCCATTCTTTGGATCCCACAGAAGTGGAAGACGGGCTGGTGAGCTGCCGACCAAATGCTCGGTCCTCGATGGGTTGTCACCTCTTAATCTGCGACTGACTCGCTGTGCACCAGGCAAGAGGGCCATATTGCAGGGGTGGGCGGGGGACAGCTCACAACCATCTGAGGAAGGACATGGGACTGACAGAGTACTTCATTCCACAGAGACGGCATTACCTGTAATCAACGTCCCACCAGGGGTATCTGGGTTTTACCTGTAATAACCGTCCCCCCAGGGGTATCCGGGCAATACCTGCAATCACCGTTCCACCATGCGTATCCCGGCATTACCTGTAATCACCGTCCCACCATGAGTATCCCGGTATTACCTGTAAACACAGTCCCACCAGGGGTATCTGGGCATTACCTGTAATCACCGACCCTCCAGGTGTATCCGGGCATTACCTGTAATCACTGTCCCACCAGCCGTATCTGGGCATTACCTGTAATCACTGTCCCAGCAGGGGTTTACAGGCATTACCGGTAATCACTGTCCCACCAGGGGTCCCTGGCATTACTTGTAATCACTGTTCCACCAGAGTCATCCGGGCATTACCTGTAATCACCGTCCCATCAGGGGTATCTGGAAATTACCTGTAATTACTGTGCAACCAGTGGGTTCCGAGCATTATCTGTAATCAGTGTCCCACCAGGTGTTACTGGCCATTACCTGTAATCACCGTCCCATCAGGGGTATCTGGGAATTACCTGTAATTACTGTGCCACCAAGGGATTCCGGCATTACCAATAGTCACTGTCCCACCAGGAGTAACCGGGCATTACATATAATCACTGTCCCACCAGGATTTTCTTGGGCTAACCTGTAATCACTGTCCCATCAGGGTTATGCGGGCCTTACCAGTAATCACTGTCCCACCAGGTGCATCTGGGCATTACCTGTAATCACCGTCCCATCAGGGGTATCTGGGAATTACCTGTAATTACTGTGCCACCAAGGGATTCCGGCATTACCAATAGTCACTGTCCCACCAGGAGTCTCCGGGCATTACATGTAATTACTGTCCCACGAGGGGATTCCGGGCATTACCTCTAATCACTGTCCCACCAGGTGTATCTGGGCATTTTCTGTAATCACAGTCCCACCAGGGGTATCTGGGCATTAACTATAAACACTCTCCCACCAGGTGCATCTGGGCATTACCGGTAATCAATCTCCCACCAGGTGTATCTTTGCATTACCTGTAATCGCTTTCCAACCAGGGGTATCTGGGCATTACCTGAATCACTGTCCCACCAGTGTTATCTGGGCATTACCTGTAATTGCTGTCCCACCAGGGTTATCCCAGCATTATCTGTAATCACCGTCCCACCAGGAGTATCTGGGCATTACCTGTAATCACTATGCAACCAGGAGTATCCGGGCATTACCTGCAATCACCGCCCCTCCATGAGTATCCCGGTATAACCTGTAATCAGCGTCCCACCAGGAGTATCCCGGTATCACCTGTAATCACTGTCCCACCAGGGTTATGCCGGCATTACCTGTAATCACTGTCCCAAAAGGGGTATCTTGCCATTGCCTGTAATCTCTCTCCGACCAGGGGTTTCTGGGAATTACCTGTATTCACTCTCCAACCAGGGGTATCCTGGCATTAACTGTAATCACCTTCCCATCAAGGTATCTGGGAATTACCTGTAATTACTGTCCCACCAGGTGATTCTGAGCATTACCTGTAATCACTATCCAACCAGGTGCATCTGTGCATTACCTGTAATCACAGTCCAACCTGGAGTATCCAGGCATTACCTGTAATCACTGTCCCTCCAGGGGTATCTGTGCATTTCCTGTAATCACTGACCCACCAGGGGTATCCCGGTATTAACTTTCATCACCGTCCCGCCAGGAGTAAGCGGCCATTACCTGTAATCACTCTCCCACCAGGGGTTTCTGGGAAATACCTGAAATCACTTTCCAACCAGGGGTATCTCGGCATTACCTGTAAGCACCGCCCCTCCAGGGATATCCGAGCATTATCTGTAATTGCAGTCCCACAAGGGGTATCGGGGCATTGCCAGTATATCTGTCTCACCATAGTATCCGGGCATTACCTGAAATCGCCGTCCAACCAGGGATATCAGGGCATTAACTGTAAACATCATCCCATTTGGGTTATCCCCACAGAGATGGCATTACCTGTAATCACCGTCCCTCAAGGGGTATCTGGGCATTCCCTGTAATCACTGTCCTACCAGGAATTTCCGGGCATTACCTGTAATCGCTGTCCCACCAGTGTTCTCGGGCATTATCTGTAATCACTGTCCCACCACGGGCATCCCGGCATTACCTGTAATCTCTGTCCCACCAGGTTTATCCGGGCATTACCAGTAATCACTGTCCCACCATTGGCATCCCGGCTTTAGCGGTAATCGTTGTCCCACATTGTTATCTGGGCATTACCTGTAATCACCGTCCCTCCAGAGGTATCCGGGCATTACCTGTAGTCAGTGTCCCACCAGGTTTATTGGGGCATTACATGTAATCACCGTTCCACCAGGGGTATGTGGGCATTACCTGTAATCACGGTGCTACCAGGGCTATCGGTAATAACGGCGATACATTTGTGACCTTCCAATCTGCTGGGACCATTCCAGAATCTAGGGAATTTTGGAAGATCAAAACCAATGCGTCTACTATCTCTTCAGTTACCTCTTTTAGAATCCTTGGATGTAGGCCGTCGGGTCCAGGGAATTTGTCAGCTTTTAGTCCCATTAGTTCCTCTAGTAATTTTTCTCTACTCATATTTATTACGTTAAGTTCCTCAGCCTCATTAGACCCTTGGTTCCCCACCATTTTTGTCACTCTTTATTTGCCTTCTACTGTGAAGACCGATACAAAATATTTGTTTAAAGTTTCTGCCATTTCCTTATTCACGATAATAATTTCTCCTATCTCATCCTCTAAGAGACCAAAGTTTACTTTTGCTGCTCTTATACTGTTTACATACTTGTAGAAACTCTTACAAACTACTTTTATATTTCTTGCTAGTTTTCTCTCGTATTCTACTTTTTCCCCTTTATATCAATTTTTTGGTCAGCCTTTGCTGGTTTCTGAAACTCACCCAATCCTCAGGCTTAATATTATTCTTTGCAACATTTTAAGCTTCTTCGTTCAATCTAATGCTGTCATTAACTTCTTCAGTTAGCCACGGTTGGGTCACTTTTCCTGTGGAGTTAATGAACCAGTAATCCAGAGACATGAGTTCACACCCGATTTAGAATATCAAACCTGTTTGTGTGGAACAGAAGGCGGCCATTCAGCCTCTCGAGCCTCTTACTGAGGAACAGGAGGAGGACATTCAGCCTCTCGAGCCTGACACAAAGGAGCAAGAGGAGGCTGTTCAGCCATTGAGCCAGTTAAACAACAATAGGAGCACGCAATTGAGCCCCTGGAGCCTTTTACATAGGAACAGGAGGAGGACACTCTGCCCTCAAGCCTGTTACACAATAACAGAAGGAGGCCATTCAGCCCCTCGAGCCTGTTACACAATAACAGAAGGAGCCCATTCAGCCCCTCAAGCCTGTTACACAATAACAGAAGGAGGCCATTCAGCCCCCCGAGCCTGTTACACAAGAACAGAAGGAGGTCATTCAGCCCCTCTAGCCTTTAACACTGGAGAGGTGCAGGGCATTTAGACCTTCGAGACTGTTACATAGCGCAGGAGGATGTCATTCAGTCCTCGAGTTTGTTACATAGGAACAGGAGGATCCAGGTTAGACCACTCAAGGCTATGAAAACGGAAATGTAGAGGCCATTCAGCAACTCGTGCCTGTTATAGTGGAACAGGAGGACGCCATTCAGTATCTCGAACATGTTAAATAGGAATAGGAGGCGTCCATTCAGCCCTTCAAGCCTGTTATAGATGAACAGGAGGTGGCTATACAGTCCGACCAGCAGGAAAGATCCACCAGGCGGCACAGTGTTCAGAGTCGGGAGGGAGAGGCCCTGGGAGTCCTCAGCATTGACTCCAGACCCCAGAAAGTCTCAGGGCATCAGGTCTAACATGGGGAAGGAAACCTCCTGCTGATTACTACCTACCACCCTCCCTCAGCTGATGAATCATTAATCCTCCATGCTGAACACCACTTGGAAGAAGCACTGCAGGCAGCAAGGGCACAGAATGTACTCTGGGTGGGGACCTCAATGCCCATCACCAAGAGTGGCTCGGTAGCAGCACTACTGACCGAGCTGGTCGAGTCCTGAAGGACATGGCTGCCAGTCTGGGCTTGCGGCAGTTGGTGAGGTAACCAACACGAGGGGGAAACTTACTTGACCTCCTCCTGACCAATCTACCTTCCATAGATGCAAAACAGTTCAAAAAGCATTAATTGGCTGTAAAGCACTTTGGGATGCCCTGAGGTCGTGAAAGGCGCTGCAGAAGTGCAAGTCGTTCTATTACAGCCTTCTAAGAGAAAGTGAGTTAGCAGGCAAAGAGCAGAAACAGGAAGGGTATTATAGAAAGGTGGGTTAGCGCAGTTGGTTAGAGTGTGGGGGTATTCCCATGCATCTGCTACCCTTGTCCTTCTAGGTGGAAGAGGTCACGGGTTTGGGAGGTGCTGCCGAAGAAGCCTTGGTGAGTTGATGCAATGCGTACTGTAGATGGTACACACTCCAGCCATGGTACGCCGATGGTGGAGAGAGTGCACGTTTAAGGGGTTGGATGGGGTGCCAATCAAGCGGGCTGCTTTGTCCTGATTGGTGTCGAGCTTCTTGGGTGTTGTTGGAGCTGCACTCATCCAGGCAAGTGGAGAGTATTCCATCACACACCTTACGTGTGCCTTGTAAATGGTGGAAAGGCTTTGCGGAGTTAGGAGGGGAGACACTCGCCGCAGAATACCTAGACTCTCTCCTGCTCTTATTGCCACCATGGCCCAGAAATTTGTGTCGGGGGCTTCCCGTGGGTGCAATCCCTTGATCTGCAATTACCTTGCACACCAGCCATTGAGCTGTGGGCCCCCGTGGAATTCTGATCCGGGTCATGGTCCAGCTGCCGGCGCGCAGTGCTTGCATATCCCAGGGGCGCAGTTAGTTTGGTACATTCCCTGGGATCACGTGGGCCATGGGGAGCCAATCGCAGCAGGAATGCTCCATTCATAAGATTAACTGGAAGAGCTGTCAAGACTTATAAATACTACGGCCCCAAAACAGCATTTCATCTTCAAATAATTTTTTTTTAATCACTTTTTTAAATAAACTATATATTACATGAAATAACTATTTTAAACAATAATTCAAATTTTTCAAAGAAATAATTTTATTTTCTAACGGGGCTGAAAATAAACTTACCTTGCTTTAAAGTATTTAAAAATAATAAACCTGTGGAAAAAATGTTTTAATTTTAATTAAATCACCACTTATCTTGTAAAAAGCAGGCCGTCCGACTGCTTTATACATGTCTGACTTCTGGAGACTTACCCTCCCGGGAAAACCTGTAAAAAAAAACGAAGTTCGATGCACACACGCATCCTCTGTGCACGTGTTCGACCTCTGAACCCCGTCGTTCAGGGGATCAGAAGTGCCGGTTTCCCGCGCATCCACAGTGCATGCAGAAACCGGCACTTCCATTGGGCTTATGGGTGCGTATACACCCATGGAGACCCGAATTTCTGGGCCATTGTTTATGTTGCTGGTCCAGTTAAGTTTCTGGTCAATGGTAACCCCCAGGATGTTGATTGTGGGGGATTTAGCGATTGTAATACCGTTGGCTGTCAAGGGGAGGTGGTTAGAGTCAGGTTTGTTGGATATAGTCATTGCCTGGTACTTCTGTGGCGTGAATATTATCTGTCACTTATCAGCCCAAGCCTGATTGATGTCCAGGTCTTGTTACTTGCGGTAATGGACTGCTTCAATATCTGAGTTGTGAATGGCACTGTACACTGTGCAGTCATCAGCAAACTTCCCTATTTCTGACCTTATGTTGGAACGAACTTCATTGATGAAGCAGCTGAAGATGGTTGGGCCTCCGTCCTGGTGTTCCGCTGGGCTCAATACTAGGTCACTTGCTTTTTGTGATATTTATGAATGATCTAGACATGAATATAACGGGTATGATTAGGAAGTTTGCTGACGATCCTAAAATCGGCTGTGTGGTTGATACTGATAAAGGAAGCTGTAGACTGCAGGAAGATATCAATAAATTGGTCAGGTGGGCAGAAGAGTGGCAAATGGAATTCAATCTGGATAAATGTGAGACAATGCATTTGGGGGGGGCTAACAAGGAAAGTAAATACACATTAACTAGTAGGGCACTAAGTAGCGCAGATAAACAAAGTGACCTTGGAGTGCGTGTCCACAGATCCCTGAAGTTAGCAGGCCAGGTAGATAAGCTATTTAAGAAGGCAAACGGAATGCTTGACTTTATTAGTCGTGCCATAGAAAACAAGAGCAAGGGGGTTATGTTTCAATGATATAAAACACTGGTTGGGCCTCAGCTAGTGTACTGCTTGCAGTTCTGGTCACCACATTACAGGAAAGATGTGATTGCACTAGAGAGGTTACAGAGGAGATTTACAAGGGTGTTGCTGATAGTAGAGAATCTTAGCTATGAGGAAAGATTGGGTTTGCTGCCCTTGGAGCAGAGGAGGCTGAGGGGAGATCATATTGACGTGTATAAAATTAAGGGCAGCCTACATAAATTGGATAGAACGGACCTATTTCCTTTAGCTGAGGGGTCAGCAACCAAAGGGCACAGATTTAAAGTAATCAGTGGAAGCATTAGGGAGGTTAGTTCTTCTCCCAGAGGGTTGTGTGGGTCTGGAACTCACCGCCTGAAGCGGTGATAGAGGAAGAAACCCTAGCCACATTTAAAAAGTTCTTGGATGTGCACTTGGGATGCTGTAACCTGCAGGATTACAGAGCAAGAGCTGGGACGTGGGATTAGACTGGATGGTCCTTTGTTGGCCGGCACTGATATGATGGGCCAAAATGGCCTCCTTCCGTGCTGTAACTTTCTATGATTCTATGACATTGCCCTGAGGTACTCCTGCAGCGATGTCCTGGGGCTGTGAGGAGTGCCCTTCAACCACCACAACCATCTTCCATTATGCTCGGTATGACTCCAGCCAGTGGTGTGTTTTCACCCCGATTCCCATTGATTTCAGTTTTAATAGTGCTCCTTGATGCCACACTCGGTCAAATGTTGCCTTGATGTCAAGGATAGTAACTCTCACGTCATCTCTGGAATTTCCCTCCTTTGCCCATGTTTGGACCAAGACTGTTATGAGGTCAGGATCTGAGTGGTCTTTGCGGAACCCAAACTGTGCATCAGTGAGCAGGTTATTGGTAAGTAAGTACCGCTTGATAGCACTGTCGATGACACCTTGAATCACTTTGCTGATGATTGAGAGTAGACTGATGGTGTGGAAATTGACTGGGTTGGATTGGTCGTGTAAATCGAATTGGCTGAAGACTGGCTTCTGTTTTTGTTGGGTACCTCAGGAGCAGGCCTATACGGATCAACCACTGGGCACTTCTGGCTGAAAATGCTTGCAAATGCTTCAGACTTGCCTTTTGCACTCACGCGCTGGGCTCCCCATCATTGAGGATGGGGATATTCATGGAGCCTCCTCCTCTCATTAGTTGTTTAAAGGTCCACCACCATTCACGACTAGATGTGGCAGGACTGCAGAGCTTTGAGCTGATCCGTTGATTGTGCGATTGATTCGCCGTCTATAGAATGCTGATTCCGCTTTTTAGCATGCATGTAATCCTGTGTTGCAGCTTCCCCAGGTTGGCACCTCATTTTTAGTTTTGCCTGATGCTGCTCTCCGCATGCTCTTCCACACTCTCCACTTGCCTGGATGTGTGCTGCTCCAACAACACTCCATAAGCTAGACTCCATGCAAGACAAAGCATTTGATTGGCACCCCATCCACCACATTAAACATTAAGTTCCTCCACCACCAGCGTACCGTTGCTGCAGAGTGTACCATCTACAAGAATCAGTGCAGCAACTCGCCAAGGCTTCTTCGGCAGCATCTCCCAAACCAGTGACCTCTTCCACCTAGAAGTGCAAGGGCAGCAGGCGCCTGGGAACCCCACCACCTCCAAGTTCCCCTCCAAGCAACACTCCATCCTTACTTGGAAGTCTATCACCGATCCTTCATCGTTGCTGGGTCAAAATCCTGGAACTCCCTTCTTAACAGCACTGTGGGGGTACCTTCACCACTAGGACTGGTGTGGTTCCATAAGGTGGCTCACCGCCACCTTCTCAAGTGCAATTAGGGATAAGCAATAATAATATTCGAATCCCATATACGAATAAAAAATCTCTCCTAATTGAAAAAGCATTGGTCCCCTTGCTTGATGGTAATGGTAGAGTGAGGGATATGCCGTGCCATGAGGTTACAGATTTTGGTGGAATACAATTCTTCTGCTGCTGATGGCCCACAGCGCCTCATGAATACCCAGTATTGAGTTGTTAGATCTGTTCTGAATCTATCTCATTTAGTTACAGTCCAACAGCTTTATTTGAAATCACAAGCTTTCGGAGCGCTGCTCCTTCTTCAGGTGAAGTGGAGAAATGCATAAAGACACAGCTTATATAGTAAGAGAATCATGTCAGATGTTTACAGGTAACCTATCCAACTGCCATTTATCACACCTCGGCAGAGAGATAATCACAGCAGTCAAAGGTGTGAATGGTGTCCAAACAGGTCAGTCAGGGAAACATTACATCAAAGAACAATGAGGTGGGGTCACAATGGGTCAAATATTGCAGATGCTGGGGTCTGTATGAAAAACAAAAAAACAGACAAAACACATTTTTTTTGGCTGGAAATCACAGCAGGTCCGGCCGCATCTGTGTAGAAACCACCCACCAGGTACATGGTACATAGTCATGTGACTCGGCCAACGTTGTGTACCTCATACGTTGCAGGAAAGGATGCCCCGGAGCATGGTACATCGGCGAGACCATGCAGATACTGCGACAACGGATGAACGGACACCGCGCAACAATCACCAGGCAGGAGTGTTCCCTCCCAGTCGGGGAACACTTCAGCAGTCAAGGACATTCAGCCTCCGATCTTCGGGTAAGCATTCTCCAAAGTGGCCTTCGAGACACACGACAACGCAAAATCGTCGAGCAGAAACTGATAGCCAAGTTCCGCACCCATGAGGACGGCCTCAACCGAGATCTTGGGTTCATGTCACACTACATGTAACCCCACCTGATGCAGGGTCATCCAGACTCGAGTCGACATTGGCTTGTTCTCTCTACACAGATGCGGCCGGACCTGCTGTGATTTCCAGCCAAAAAAAATGTTTTTTGTCTGTTTTTATGTTTTTTTGTTTTTCATACAGACCCCAGCATCTGCAATATTTGACCCCTTGTGACCCCACCTCATTGTTCTTTGATGTAATGTTTCCCTGACTGACCTGTTTGGACACCATTCACACCTTTGACTGCTGTGATTATCTCTCTGCCGAGGTGTGATAAATGGCAGTTGGAAAGGTTACCTGTAAACATCTGACATGATTCTCTGACTATATAAGCTGTGCCTTTATGCATTTCTTCACTTCACCTGAAGAAGGAGCAGCGCTCCGAAAGCTTGTGATTTCAAATAAAGCTGTTGGACTATAACCTGGTGTTGTGTGACTTCTTACATTTGTCCACCCCAGTCCAACTCCGGCCTCTCCACACCATATCTCATTTAGCACAGTGTTAGTGCCACACAACACGATGGATAGTGTCGTCAGTGTGAGGACGGGGCTTCGCCTCCACAATACCTGTGCAGTGGTCACTGCTACCAAAACTGTCATGGAGAGATCCATCTGGAACAGCTAGATTGCTGAGGACAAGGAGCAGTACGTTTTTCGCTCCTGTTGGTTCTCGCGCCACCTGTTTCAGGCCCAGACTGGCAGTTATGTCCTTAAGGACTCGACCAGCTCGGTCAGTAGTGGTGCTACCGAACCACTCTTGGTGATGGACATTGAAGTCCCCCACCCAGAGTTTATTCTGTGCACTTGCCACTCACAGTGCTTCTTCCAATTGTGTTCAACATGGAGGAGTATTGATTCATCAGCTGAGGAAGGGCGGTAGATGGTAATCAGCAGGGGTTTCCTTGCCCATGCTTGATCTGAAGCCCTGAGACTTCATGGGGTCCGAAGTCAATGTTGCGGGCACCGAGGGCCTCTCCTAACCTAGAGTGCACCATGCTGCCACCAACCCCGGTGGGTCTGCCCTGCTGGTGGGATAGGACATACCCAGTGATGGTGATGGAGGAGTTTGGGACACTGGCTGAAAGCTGAAAAGTATGATTCTGTGAGTATGACTATGTCAGGCTGATGCTTGACTATTCTGTGGGACAGCTCTATCAATTTTGGCAGAAATCCCCAGATTCTTGTGAAGATGAATTTGCAGAGTCGACTGGGCTGTGTGTGACGAGGTTGATGCCGGATGGTCTTTCCGGTTTTAGCCTTATTGTTTTCATAGCAGTTTCTGACAACTTGTTAGGCCATTTCATAGGGCAATTAAGAGTGAACCACATTGCTGTGGAGACCATCGTTTGGTCCCCCAATGTAGAGGAGACACATTCTGAGCGGCGAATACAGGATATTAAATTTAAAAAGGTACATGTTATTCACTAAGGAACTGCTGACATGCACGGTGCACATTATAATACCAGGGGCCGCATACAAGCCATCAATCGTACTGCTGAACCTCTAACCAGCAACGTGTACATTAAAACACCAGGGGGCATTCATTCACACTTACTTATACTGCAAAACTGCTAACCTCCTTGTTGGGACAGTAAGCTGTGAGGAGAAGACAAAAAGCCTGCAAAGTGATATAGATAGACTAAGTGAGTGGGCAGGTAAGGTGGCAGATGGAGTAATGTAGGGAAATGAGAGTTTATTCACTTTGGTAAGAAGAATAGAGAAAGAGAATGCTTTTAAATGGTGAGGAACTTTCAAATGTTGTTGTTCAGAGAGATTTGGGACTCCTCCTGAAAGGAGCACTGAAAGCTAGCATGCAGGTACAGCAAGCAATAAGGAAGGCAAATGGCATGCTGGCTTTTATTGCAAGGGGGTTGGAGTATAAGTGTACGGACGTCTTGCTACAATTGTGCAGGGCCTTGGCGAGACCACACCTGGAGTATTGTGCACAGTTTCGGTCTACATATCTAGGGAAGGATATACTTGCCTTGGAGGCTTTGCAACGAAGGTTCACTAGATTGATTCCTGGGATGAGAGAGCTGTCCTATGATGAGAGAATGTGTAGAACGGGCCTATACTCTCTGGGGTTTAGAAGAATGAATGTTGTTCTCATTGAAACATACAAGGTTCTGAAGGGGAATGACAGCTTAGAGGCTGAGATTTCGTTTCCCCTGGGCTGGAGTGTCCATAACTAGTTGACATGGTCTCAGGATAAGGGGTCGTCCATTAAGACTGAGATTAGGAGGAATTTCATCAATCTGAGGGTTTTGAATCTTTGGAATTCTCTGCCCCTGAGGCCTGTGGATGCTGAGTCATTGAATATAATCAAGGCTGAGATTGATAGATTTCTGGACTCTAGGGGAATCAAGGAGTATGGAAATCGGGTGGAAAAGTGGCATTGAGATCGATGATCAGCCATGATCTTATGGACTGGGGCGAAGGGTCGTATATCCAGTCCTGCTCTTATTTCTTATGTTCTTATAATCTGTTACATCTCTAACTTTATCCCATTTTGATGAAAGCACATCGACCTGAAACGTTAACGTTTTTTCTCTCGCCACAGATGTTGCCTGACCTGCTGTGTATTTCCAGCATTTCTGTTCTTATTTCAGATTTCCAGCATCCACAATATTTTGCTTTCGTATTAGAACAAATTATCAGCAATTGCTAGTGTGCATGTTGAATGTGCATGGTGCATGTTCGCAGGTCAGCAATACAAGTAACAGCAAGTGTGTGCAGCCGCTGCAGGTCAAAGGTGCGCGGTGCAGGTTAACAGTACTGCATTATTAGTAATGGCAAGAGTGCACCCCCAGCTGGTCTATTGCGCACAGTGTACATTAGCTGGTCTGCAGTATAAGTATCGGCAGTGTGTGCCTACTGCTGGTCGAACGTGCATGGTGCATGTTAGCAGGTATGCAGTAAAAGTAACGGCAAGAGAGGGCTTCCTGCTGGTCTAAGGTGCACGGTGCATGTTAACAGGACTGCAGTATAAGTAACGGCGAGTGTGCGCCCGCTGCTGTTCTAAGGTGCATGGTGCATGTTAGCAGGTCTGCAGTATAGGTAACGGCAAGAGTGCGCCTCCTGCGGATCTAAGGAACACAGTGAATGTTAGCAGGTCTGCAGTATAGGTAATGGAGAGTGCGCGCCCCCTGCTGGTCTAATGCACACGGTGCACGTCAGCATGTCTGCAGTGTAAGTAACGGCGAGTGTTCGCCCCCTGCTGATCTAAGGTACACGGTGCACGTTAGCTGTTCTTCAGTAAAAGTAACGGCGAGTGTGCGCCCCCTGCTGGTCTAAGGTGCACAGTGCATGTTAGCCGGTCTGCAGTATAAGTGCGAATGCAAGAGCGTCCTCTGGTGATTTAATATAGACAGTGCGATGCCTTCAACAGTCAACGTGCTTGTTTTTGATAATTATTTATTTATTTTTAAACAAGTGTTTATGAAGACATTAAGTTCCTGACACTGAAATAATTCAACACAGAGGGAAAAAATGAGCAATTCTTACAGCAGATAATTTATTCTATGGGTGGAAGGAATGTCTAAGGGGGTTACCGAGTGATGGTGAAAACATTATTAACTTTTCTGCCATTCAGCAGAATTGTGATGAGCCTTGAGGTTTTTCTCAATTTGTAGACTGTATTTTAAAGTGTTTGGTAAAAATGCTCAGTGTTTATGACACTGGAGTTCTGTGTGAGGAGCTGGTGAGTTTAACAGGGTCAGCACCGAATGCTGGAAGTTCTCTCACAGTCTCTGTCTCTCTGAATGCTGCAGGTGGTGTGGGTGGGTCAGGGTTGATTGACGGCTGAAGGCTGTTTCTGGTTCAGTAAATGTAGAATGTTCCTTCCAAATGTGTTCTGATTGACAGCTGCAAACGACTTATTTGTCTCAGGTCACATTAAGTGAATCATTCTTTGATCATTCCGTGTCTGCTTTAAAGGGGTTTGCTGTTAGTCAGGGAACATTCTGAATCTGTTTGACACGGGTTTGCTGTCATTCTCGCATTCACTGTCTTCTTAAAATGGGTTAGCTCTCAGTCCCGGATCACCCCATGCCTGTTGACTATTGGTGTGCTGTGAGTCACGGAACACAACCATATAATAAATAGGAGCAGGAGTAGACGATACTCTCCTTGCAGCCTGCACCGCCATTCAATAAGTTCATGGCTGAACTTATACATCAATGCCACTTTCCCGCCCTATCCCCTGTCCCATGTTTCCCTTAGTGCCCTAAGATCTATCGATGTCAGTCTTGAATATACTCATTGACTGAACATCTTCAGCCCTCTGGGTTAGAGAATTCTAACGATTCAAATACCTCTGGGTCAAAAAATTTCTCTCTATCTCAGTCTAAATGGCCGACCCCTTATCCTGAGACTCTGCCCCCTAGTTCTTGACTCTCCAATCAGGGCAAACAGCCGCTCAGCATCTAAGCTGTCAAGCCCTTTAAGAATTATACACATTTCAATGCGATCATCTCTCATTCTTCTAAACTCCAGTAAAAATAGGCCCATTCTACTCAATTTCTCCTCATCTGGCAGCCCTCCCTTCCCAGAAATCAATCTAGTGAATATTCATTCCACCCCCTCCAAGGCAACTATATCCTTCCTTCGGTAAGGTTAACAAAATGTGTACATAGTGCTCCAGATGTGTTCTCAGCAAAGCCCTAAATAATTGCAGCAAGGCATCCTTACTCTCGTACTGCAAAGCCCTTGTTCTAAAGGCCAAAATCCCCTTTACGTTCCAAATTGCTTGCTGTAGCTGAATGTTACCGTCCTGTGATTCGTGTAGAAGGGCATCCAAATGCCTCTGAATCTGAAAACTCACTACTTTCTCACCATTAAAAAAAATCTTCTGTAATTCCATACTTCCTAGCAAAGTGGATAATATCACATTTCCCCACATTATACTTCACCTGACAACTTCTTGCCCATTCACTTAACCAGTCTATATTCATTTGCAGCCTATTTCCTTTCTCCTCATAGCATCCTTGCCCACTTGACTTGGTACCATCAGCAAACTTGAATATATTACACTCGGCCCCTCATCGATGTCATTGATATAGATTGTAAATGGCTGAGGGACAAGCACAGATCTTTCAGCACTCCACCAGTTGCAACCTGCCATTGCGAAAGTCACCAATTTATTCCTGCTCTCCGCTTTCTGTCCATTAACCAATCATCAATCCATGCTACTATAATACCCCCCCAATCCAATGAGCACATGTAACAACCTGTTGAGTGGCACATTATTGAACGCCTTTTGAAAATCCAAACACATTACATCCACTGGTTCCCCCTTGTCTACCCTAAAAGTTACACCCTCAAAAAATTCTGATTGCTGTGTGAAACACGATTTCTCTTTCATAAAACAGTGTTGGCTCTGCCTAATTTTTTCTGATTTTCCAAGTGTCCTCCTACCACGTCCTTAATAATGGATTACAGCATTTTCCCTGCAAATGATGTCAGGCTAACTGGCCTAATGTTCTCTTTTTTATCTCTCCCTTCTTTCTTGAACAGCGGGGTAACATTTGATACCTTCCAGTCCACGAGGACCCTTCTAGATTCTAGGGGATTCTGGAAGATCAAAGCCAATGCACGCACTGTCTCTGCAGCCACCTGTTTTAAAAACGAAGGATGTAGGCCATCAAGTCCTGGGCATTTGTTGGCTTCTTGTCCCTTTCATTTCTCCAGGTCTTTTACTTTACTAATATTAAATACTTTCAGGTCCTCGATCTAATTAGCCTCTTGGTTCCACATAACTTCAGCTACGTTCTTTGTGTCTTCTACTGCAATGACAGATACAATATGTTTCATCCACGTCATGCAATTTCCTTATTCCACGTTATAATTTCTCTTGTCTCTGCCTCTAAGGGACCCGCCTTTAATTTCACTAATCTCTTCCTTTTTACACAATTAAAGCTCTTACAATCTGTTTTTAAATGTCTTGCTAATTTACTCTAATTCTATTTCCTCCCTCTTTATCAATCACTTGGTCAGCTTTTGCTGATTTTCAAAACATTCCGAATCCTCAGGCTTCCGACTATTTTTGTAACATTGTAAACCTCTTTTTTTAATCTAATACAATCACGAACTTCTCCAGTTAGCCATGCTTGTACCACTTTTCCAGTGTAGTTTTTATTCCTCAAGGGAATGTATATTCGTTGAGAATTCAGAATTATTTCTTTAAATGATTGCCATTGCTTATATACCGTTATATATTTTAATCTAATTCCACAATCTACCTTAGCCAACTCGCCCCATATAACTCCGTAACTCACTTTGTTTAAATTTAAGCCCGTAGTTTCTGACTTAATGGCATCATTCTCAAATGTAATATGAAATTCTATCATATTATGAGCAATCTTCTCCAGAGGATCCTTTATGATAAGGTTACTAATTAACTCTGTCTTATTGCACAATACAAGATCTAAATTAACCTGTTCCCCAGTTCGTTCCTCGAAATATTGTTGTAGAAAACTGTCTCGAATGAAATGAATTCGTCCGCTATACTACTTCTGTCAATTTTCTTTGTCCAGTCTACATGAACAGTAATGTCTCCTATGATTATTGCCTTACCCTTGTTACATGCTCCTCTAATTTCCTGATGTAAAATCTGTCCAACATCATGATTACTGTTACGGTGGCTTTAAACTGATCCCACAACTGCTTTCCACCATTTGTTATTCCTGAGTACCGCCCATACTGATTCTACATACTGATTATCTGGGGTTTTCTCACTATTGGCTTTATCTCACCCTTTATTATCTGGCTACCCGCCTCCTTTTCCATTTTGCCTATCGTTTCTAAAAGTCAAGTACCCTGGAATATTTTGCTCCCAACCTTGGTTACCCTAAAACCACGTCTCAGTAATGGCTACTGGATCAAAGCCAATTATTTCTATTTGTGCCATTAATTGCTCTGTTCTGGAATGACAATTTTGTGCGACATTAGTTATAACTTTTTATTATTTTACCCTAATGTGGTCTTCGGCAGTACTGCCCTACTACAGCATTTAAACTTTCTGTCCCTTCCTGACAGCATCTGCTTGATTTTACCCCAATCGCTAATCTGTTCTACAGCCTGGACTTTTCCCTTTGGATTATAAACTTGCCCTTACCTGAGCCCACCTTCCCCCTTATTAGGGATTGTTCTTCTTAGAGCAGAGAAGATTAAGAGGTGTTCAAAATCATGATGGATTTGATAGAGTAAATGAGGAGAAACTGTTTGCAGTGTTAGAAGTGTTGGTAACCAGAGGACACAGATTTAAGGTGATTGGCCAAAGATCCAGAGGCGCCATGCAGGAATAAATTTTTAAGAAGCGAGTCGTTATGATCTGTAATGGGTGGTGAAAGCAGAATCAATAGTTACTTTCAAAAGGGAATTGGATAAATACTTGATGGGAAAATGTACATGGCTATGGGGAAAGAGCAGGGGAGTATTACTAATTGGATAACTCCACCAAAGAGCCGTCACATGCAAGATGAGCCGAATGGCCTTCCTCTGCACTGTCCCACACTGTGATAGTAGGATTGAACTTGACATGTAAATTAATCCCATCAATCCCAAATCATGTGGCTTTGCGGCACCATTTCTCCAGCGAACCATGACCAAAATGACGACCCTCTCTCACTCTATCTCACTCTCTCTCTCTCTGTCTGACTCTCTCTGTCTTTCTCTTTCTGTCTCTCTCTGTCTCTCTCTTACTCTCTATCTGTCTCTCTCTGTCTCGCTCTCTCTCTGTCTCTCTCTCTCTCTCTCTCACTCTCTCTCTGTCCAGCTCTGTCTCTCTCTCTCTGTCTCTGTCTCTCTCTCTCGCTCTCTCTCTCTCTCTCTCACTGTCTCTCTCTCTCTCTGTCTGTCTCTCTCCCTCTGTCTCCCTCTCTCTTGCTCTCTCCCTCTTTCACTCTGTCTCTCTCTCTGTCTCTCGCTCTCTCCCTCTTTCACTCTCTCTCTCTCTCTCTCTCGTTCTCTCCCTCTTTTTATCTCTCCCTCTGTCTCTCTCACTCTCTGTCTCTCTCTCTGTCTGTCTGTCTCTCTCTCTCTCTCTCTCTCTCTGTCTCTCTCTCTCTGTCTGTCTGTCTGTCTCTCTCTGTCTCTCTCTCTCTTGCTCTCTCCCTCTTTCACTCTCTCTCTCTCTCTGTCTCTCGCTCTCTCCCTCTTTCACCCTAACTCTCTCTCTCTCTCTGCCTCTTTTTATCTCTCCCTCTGTCTCTCTCACTCTCTGTCTGTCTCTCTCTGTCTGTCTGTCTGACTCTCTCTCTCTCTCTCTCTGCCTCTCTCTCTCTCTCTCGCTCGCTCCCTCTTTCACTCTCTATCTCACTCGCACTCTCTCTCTCTCGCTCTCTCTCACACTCTCCACCTTTCCCTCTCTCTCTGTCTCTCTGTCCTAAATTCCGGCAGCAATCAGCAGACAGCACGGGTAAACTTGTCCATTCATAAGCAGAGAGGTTATGTTAAATTTATATAGAACCATGGTTAGATGGCACTTAGAATACTGTGCACAATTCTGGTCTCCATTTTGCAAAAAAATAGAGAACTGGCGAAGGTGCAAAGAAGATTGAGAGGGATGATACCAGAACTGAGAGGGGATAAATAACTGGAAAGTCTGAACAGGCTGGCGTTCTTTTTTATGGAAACAGAAGGCTGAGAGGTGACCTTTTAAATTCTTTAAATTATGAAGGGGTTTGATATTTCAAATTAATGAACAGATCTGCTTCAATCAGGGTTCAAACCATCACGCCTAAATCACATTGAACATTGAGAACAACGCCGCAATCAATCAGATATCGCAGCTGAAAATACATCTCTTTGAAACAGGCACTGATAAAGAATGATCATAGAATCATAGAATGGTTACAGCACAGAAGGAGGCCATTCGCTCCATCAAGCCCGTGCTGGCTCTCTGCACGAGCACTTCAGCTAGTCCCACCCGCACACCTGCCCGTTCCCCATAGCTCTGCAATTTCTGCTCATTCAGGTCCTTATCCAAGTCCGTTTTGAAGGCCACGACTGAATCTGCCTCCGTCACCCTTTCCAGTTACTAACCGCTCGTTGCCTAAAAATGTGTTTCCACATGTCGCGTTTGGACCTTTTGCATGTCACATTAAATCTGTTATCTCCGGCTCTCGACCCTTCTGGCAATCAGAACAGATTCCATCTATCTGCTCAACATAACATAAGAATATAAGAAATACGAGCAGGACTAGGTCATTTTGACCTTCGAGCCTTTATCTGCTCTGAATGGACCGCTCATGATTTTGAAATGGCCCGGGGCTGACATGATCTGTACGAAGAGTACATCCCATTTAAACAGACACAGAATGACCCGGGACTGACAGCACATCCCTTTTAAACAGACACAGAATGACACAGGACTGACAGCACATCCCTTTTTAACAGACACAGAATGATCCAGGACTGACAGCATGTCCCTTTTAAAAAGACACAGAATGACCCGGGACTGACAGCACATCCCTTTTAACACAGACACAGAATGATCTGGGACTGACAGCACATCCCTTTTAAACAGACACAGAATGATTCGGGACTGACAGCACATCCCTTTTAAGCAGACACAGAATGATCCGGGACTGACAGCATGTCCCTTTTAAACAGACACAGAATGACCCGGGACTGACAGCACATCCCTTTTAAACAGACACAGAATGATCCGGGACTGACAGCACATCCCTTTTAAACAGACACAGAACGATCCGGGACTGACAGCACATCACTTTTAAACAGACACAGAATGATCCGGGACTGACAGCATGTCCCTTTTAAACAGACACAGAATGACCTGGGACTGACGGCACATCTCTTTTAAACAGACACAGAATGATCCGGGACTGACAGCACATCTCTTTTAAACAGACACAGAATGATCTGGGACTGACAGCACATCCCTTTTAAACAGACACAGAATGATTCGGGACTGACAGCACATCCCTTTTAAGCAGACACAGAATGATCCGGGACTGACAGCGTGTCCCTTTTAAACAGACACAGAATGACCCGGGACTGACAGCACATCCCTTTTAAACAGACACAGAATGATCCGGGACTGACAGCACATCCCTTTTAAACAGACACAGAACGATCCGGGACTGACAGCACATCACTTTTAAACAGACACAGAATGATCCGGGACTGACAGCATGTCCCTTTTAAACAGACACAGAATGACCTGGGACTGACGGCACATCTCTTTTAAACAGACACAGAATGATCCGGGACTGACA
The DNA here is from genome assembly GCF_052327205.1 of Somniosus microcephalus. Lineage (NCBI taxonomy): Eukaryota > Metazoa > Chordata > Chondrichthyes > Squaliformes > Somniosidae > Somniosus > Somniosus microcephalus. The sequence continues at coordinate 35,403,872 of NW_028225186.1, read as the reverse complement.
GCACATCTCTTTTAAACAGACACAGAATGATCCGGGACTGACAGCACATCCCTTTTAAACAGACACAGAACGATCCGGGACTGACAGCACATCCCTCTTAAACAGACACAGAATGACCCGGGACTGACAGCACATCCCTCTTAAACAGACACAGAATGACCCGGGACTGACAGCACATCCCTTTTAAACAGACACAGAATGATCCGGGGCTGACAGTTGATCCCTTTTAAACACACACAGAATGAATCACTTTCGTACTCGGACAAGCAAGTCGTTTGCATCATTCAGTCCAAAAAAGCTGTTGGTTAGGAAATTCCTGAATTGATGAACCACAGGCAGCCTTCAGTTTTTTGTAAAGAAACAAACTTTCTAACATGCACCGTGCAAATTCACCCACCAGGGCACACACTCGCCTTTACTTACACTGCAGACATGCTTACATGCACCGTGCCTGTTAACCCACCAGGTGGGGCACATTCGCCATAATTTTTAAAGTATACTTATATTAATAGCAATTTTTGTTAAACAAGTCTATTATTTTCCCCTAATACCCTGGTCTAGCAAAAGTCTATCGAACTCAGTTATACAATCATTAAATGATCCAGCAACAACTACCTTTTGTGGGAGGAAGTTCCACACTTCGACCTTTCTTTGTATGAAGAAATGTTTCCTAATTTCTCTCTTGAACGGCCTGGTTCCTATTTTAAGGTTAGGTCCCCTTGACCTAGACTCTACCACCGCCCCCACCCCCCGCCCCCATCCCTCGCCCCAGTGGAAAACTTTTCCTTCTGTCTACTCTATCAATTACCTTCAGTATCCTAAATATCAGAATCTGCCCACATGGCAGACTGATAAGACAGGTAAACGCCCAAAGGATCCAAGCAAAGTGGCAAGTTGGAAGCAAAGGGTAGTGGTCGATGGGAGTTGTGTTACTGGAAGGCTGTTAAGTGGGATTCGGGAGGGTTCATTACTAGGTCCCTTGCTTTTTGTGTTACATATCACTGATTTAGACTTCAATGTAGGATTTAGAATTTTGCAGATGTTATATAAACATTGTCCATGTGGTTGTTAGTGAGGAAGAAAGCTCCAGACTGCAGGACGTTATCAATGAATTGGTCAGGTGGGCAGAAAAGTGTCAAATGGAATTCAATTCGTAGAAGTGAGAGGTAATGCATTAGGAGAGGGCTAACAGGACAAAGGAATACACAATAAATGGTAGGATATGAAGGAGCGTAAAAGAACAGAGGGACATTGGAGTGCATGTCCACAGGTCCATGAAGGTCGCAGTGCTGGTAGATAAGGTGTTTAAGGAGGCAATAGCAAAAGACAGCGGATGCTGGAATCTGAAATAAAAACAAAAAGTATTGGAAATATTCAGCAGGTCATTATTTCTGATTGCCTGCTGAATATTTCCAGCATTTTCTGTTTTTATTTCAGATGAGCTGCTGAATATATCCAGCAGTTTCTGTTTTTATTATTGGTTAAAAAGTCCTAGGGAATATTTTCCTTTATTAGGCGGCAGGTGGTTAAGAAGGCAAATGGTATGTTGGCCTTCATAGCGAGAGGGTTTGAGTACAGGAACAAGGATGTATTGCTGCAGTTGTACAGGGCATTGGTGAGACCACATCTTGAGCATTATGTGCAGTTTTGGTCGCCTTATCTGAGGAAGGATGTTCTTGCCATGGAAGGAGTTCTGCAAAGATTCACCAGGCAGATAGCTGGGATGGCAGGAATGATGTATGACGAGAGATTGGGTCGATTGGGCTTATACTCACTGGAGTTTAGAAGAATGAGAGGGTATCTCATTGAAACGTATAAAATTCTGACAGGACTGGACAGACTAGATGCAGGAACGATGTTCCCGATGGTCGGTGAATCCAGAGCCAGGGGTCACAGACAAAGGATAAGGGGTAAGCCATTTAGGACAGAGATGAGGAGGAATTTCTTCATCCCGCGAGTGGTGAACCTGTGGAATTCTAAACCACGGAAGGCAGTAGAGGCCAATTCATTAAATATATTCAAGAAGGAGTTGGATATATTTCTTAAGACTAAAGGGATCAACGGTTATGGGGAGAAAGTAGGGACCGGGTACTGAATTTGAATGATCAGCCATGATCGCATTGAATGGCGGAGCAGGCTCGAGGGGCCGAACGGCCTACTCCTGCTCCTATCTTCAATGTTTCTATGTTTCTATTCGCCAAGGCATAGAATTCAACAACAGGATTGTTATGCTTGAACAGTATAAAACACTAGTTAGGCCACAGCTAGAGTACTGCAGACAGTTTTGGTCACCACAGTACAGGAAAGATGTGATTGCACTAGAGAGGGTACCGAGGAGATTTACTAGGATGTTGCCAGGACTGGAAAATTTTTGCTATAAGTAAAGATTGGATAGGGTTGGGTTGTTATCTTTGGAGCAGTGGAGGTGGGGGGAAGACATAATTGAGGTGCATAAAATTCTGAGGGGCCAAGATACAGTGGATAGGAAGGACCTTTTTCCCTTAGCAGAAATGTCAATGATCAGGGGCGTAGATTTAAAGTAACTGGTAAAATGATGAAAGAGGAGTTGACAAGAACCATTTTCACACAGAGAGTGGAGCGGATCTGGAAGTCACTACCGATCACATTAATAGAAAGCACTATGGATATGTACTTGAAGTGCTGTAACCTACAGGGCTACGCACCCAGAGCTGGAATGTGGGATTAGGCAAAACATCTTTTTCGTCCAGCAAAGACACGATGGGCCGAATGGCCTCCTTCTCTGGCGTAAATTTCTGTATTTCTATGATCACTGCCCTTAATCTTCAATATTCCAGGGAATACAAGCTTAGTTTATGTGATCTCTGCTCATAGCCTAACCCTTGGTGCCCTGGTAACACACTCGTGAATCTGCACCGCACTCCCTCCAAGGTCAATATATCCTTTCGAAGGTGCAGTGCGCAGAACTGTACACAGTGGCCTAACCAGGCCTCTGCACAGCTGTCACACAACTTCCTTCCATTTATATTGTGCAGGGCAGTTGTCTAATAGTTTGCACAGGTCATTTCACTGTTGAAAGGTTGAATTTGCACAGCTGCGATGGCCGAGTGGTTAAGGCGTTGGACTTGAAATCCAATGGGTTTTTCCCATGCCGGTTCAAACCCTGCGCGTCAGTGATTCTACAGCAAATTCTTTATTTTATTTCATCGGTTCACTGTGGAGATCACTGGCCCCGAAACTGATCAGAACTCCCTCCACTGCACGTTATTACACTGATTAACCCAAAGCTGTTGTTCCAATTGGAAGCACTAATTTATCATCAATTAGAAATTGTGGATTTGTTTGAAGCTATTTGCAAAGATCAGTGAGAAATTTACACATAAGACAACACGTAAAAATTCCATTTAATAAAGAACCCTGCAATGTTTGGAAGGAAAAGAGTGGAAACGCGGTTTGGTTTTCTAAAGCAGAACATGAATTAAAAAGTGTGTAAAATGACGATGGCAGAACTCGAACCTGCAATTTTCTGATGGCATCAGAATTTACACCAACGTCAGACACCTTATCCATTAGGCCACGCAGCCACAAAAATGGGCACTAAACAAATCCTAATAATGAGTGATTAAACTCCGTCATTGTGTTCATTTCAAGAACAACAGAGAATGCTGGAAACACTAAGCAGGTCAGGCAGCATCGAGTGAGGGCGAAACAGAGTTAAACTTTCAGGTCGAACCCTTCGTCAGAAGTGGAAAAGGTTAGGGAAGAGGGATTTTTAAGCAGGGGTGGGTGGAGGTGAGGTAACAACAAAGGGAATGTCTGTGATAGAATGGAAGGCAGGAGAGATTGTCTGACAAAAGGGATGATGGTGCAAGGCAATAGGAGAGGTAATAGGACAAGTTAACGAATAACAGATGGCTCAAGATGAGGTGTGAATGATTATGGCAGAAACATTAACTGTCATGTGAGGAAACATGAGAAACAATTAAGAAAATAAAAGAAATAGAGGGGCCAATTTATAGCCTGAAATTGTTGAACTCGGTGTAAAGTCCAGAAGGCTGTAAAGTGGCGAACAGAAAGATGAGGTGCTGTTCCTCGAGCTTACATAGAGCTTCATTGGAACAGTGTAACAGGCCAAGGAAGGAGAGATCAGAGAGGGAGTGGAGCAGATAATTATAGTGACAGGTGACCGGAAGCTCTGGTTCACACTTGCCGACTGTTCTGCAAAGCGGTCACCCAATCTCCATTTGGTGTCACAATGTAGATTCAGCGAATACAGTATACTAAATTGTAAGAAGTACATGTAATCGCTGATTCACCTGGAAGGAGTGTTTGGTGCCCTGGGCGATGGGAAGGAAGGAGGTAAAAAGGGCAGGTGTTGAATCTGCTGCACTTGCATGGGATGGTGCGGGGTGAAGGAGAAGGTGTGTTGGGGTGATAGAGGAGTGGACCAGGCTGTCATGGAGGGAGCGGTCCCTTCGAAATGCTGAAAGGGAGGAGGGGAAGATGTGTTTGGTGGTGGGATCATGCTGGAGGTGGTGGAAATGGCGCAGGATGATTCGTTGAATGTGGAGGCGGGTGGGGTGAAAGGTGAGGACAAGGGGGGAGCGCTATTCTGTTTCTGGGAGTGAGCGGAAGGGTGAGAGCTGCCGTGCGGGAAATGGAACAGACTCGGTCGAGTGTCATGTCAACCATGGTAGAGGGTGATCCTCAGTTGAGGAAAATGTAAGACATACCGGAAGCACTGGTTTGGAAGGTGGCCTCATCAGAACAGATGCAACAGAGACAGATAAACTGGGAGAATGGAATAGAATGGAATTAATAAATCCCCAGGGACTGATAATCTACATCCTAGTGTACTTAAGGAAGTGGCCCTAGAAATAGTAGATGCATTGCTGGTCATCTTCCAAAATTCGATAGGCTCTGGAACAGTTCCCATGGATTGGAGGGTAGCTAATGTTACCCCACTATTCAAAAAAGGTGGTAGAGAGAAAGGGGGGAATTATAGACCGGTAAGCCTGACATCGGTAGTGGGGGAAATGCTATGTGGATGTGGTGTATTTGGACATTCAGAAGGCTTTTGAGAAGGTCCCACACAAGAGATTAGCGTGTAAAGTTAAGGCACATGGGATTGGGGGCAAGGTACTGACTTGGATGGATAACTGGTTGGCAGAAAGGAAGCAAAGAGTTGGAATAAACGGGTCTTTTTCCGAGTGGCAGGCAGTGACTGGTGGGGTACCACAGGGATCGGTGCTAGGACCCCAGTTATTCACAATATATATTAATGATCTAGACGAGGGAACTAGATGTAATATCTCCAAGTTTGCAGATGACACAAAGCTGGGTGGGCATGTGTGCTGTGAGGAGGATGCCGAGAAACTCCAGTATGATTTGGACAGGTTGGGTGATTGGGAAGAAGCATGTCCGATGCAGTATAATGTGGATAAATGCGAGGTTGTCCACTTTGGTGGCATAAACAGGAAGGCAGATTATTACCTGAACGTCAATAGATTGGGAGAAGGGGAAGTGCAACTAGACCTGGGTGTCCTAGTGCACCAGTCGCTGAAGGTAAGCATGCAGGTGCAGCAGGCGGTTAAGAAGGCAAATGGTATGTTGGCCGTCGTAGCGAGAGGGTTCGAGTACAGGAACAAGGATGTCTTGCTGCATTTGTACAGGGCCTTGGTGAGACCACATCTTGAGCATTGTGTGCAGTTTTGGTCACCTTATCTGAGGAAGGATGTTCTTGCCATTGAGTTAGAGTAGTGAAGATTCACCAGACTGATACCTGGGATGGCAGGAATGACATATGAGGAGAGATTGGGTCGATTGGTCTTATTCTCGCTGGAGTTTAGAAGAATGAGAGGTGATCTCATTGATACTTATAAAATACTAACAGGACTTGACAGACTAGATGCAGTAAGGATGTTCCCAATGGCCGGGGATTCCAGAACCAGGGGTCAAAGACTAAGGATAAGGGGTAAGCCATTTCGGACAGAGATGAGGAGGAATTACTTCATCCAGAGAGTGGTGAACCTGTGGAATTCTCTACCACAGAAGTCAGTGGAGGCCAATTCACTAAATATATTCAAGAAGGATAAGATATATTTCTTAAGGCTAAAGGGATCAAGGGATATGGGGAGAAGGCAGGGACTGGGTACTGAATTTGGATGATCAGCCATGATCTCATTGAATGGTGGAGCAGGCTCGAGGGGCTGAATGGCCTACTCCTGCTCCTATCTTCTATGTCTCTATGGTTCTATGATCCCTTACAGCAAGCGTGGTGGGAGGAAGTGTGGTCCAGGTAGTTGTGAGAGTCAGTGGGCTTATAGTGGATGTTGGTCGATAGCCTATCCCCAGAAATGGAGACAGAGAAGTCGAGGAAGGGAATGGAAGAGTCGGAGATGGACCATGTGAAGGTGAGGGAAGGGTGGAAATTGGAGGCAAAGTGAAAGAAATTATCTAGTTCAGGGCGAGAGCAGGAAACGGCACCAATACAATCAACGATGTACCGGAAAAAGAGGTGAGGAAGGGGACCTGAGTAGGACTTGAACAAAGAATGTTCCACATAACCCACAAAAAGGCAGGCATAGCTAGGGCCCATGCAGGTACCTATAGCAACACCTTTAATTTGGAGGAAGTGAGTGGAATCAAAGGAGAAGTTGTACAATGTGAGAACAAGTTCAGTCAGGCGGACGAGGGCGGTGGTGGATGGGGACTGGTGGGGCCTCTGTTCAAGGAAGAAGTGGAGCCGCTTAAGGCCGTCCTGGTGGTGGATGGAGGTGTAGAGGGAATGGACATCCAGAGTGGAAAGGAGACATTTGGGGCCAGGAAACTGGAAACGGTTAAAATACGGAGGGTGTTGGAAGAGTCGCGCATGTAGGTGGGAAGGGACTGGACAAGTCGAGAAAAAATAGAGTGAAGACAGGAAGAAATCAGTTCTGTGGAGCAAGAACAGGCTTCAACAATTGGTCAACCAGGGCAGTCCTGTTTGTGGATCTTGGGAAGGATGTAGAAGTGGGCAATGCAGTGTTGAGGATCTGGGAGATTGGCGGCCATGGGGGGAAGATCTCCAGAGGAGATGAGGTCAGTGACAGTCTTGGAAACAATTGCTTGATGTTCAGTAGTGGGGTCATGGTCCAGGGGGAGGTAGGAGGAGCTGGCAGAGAGTTGCCGTTCAGCCTCCGGATGGTAGAGGTCGGTTCTCCAAACAACAACAGCACCATCTTTGTCAGCAGGTTTAATAACAATGTTAGGGTTGGATCGGAGGGAACGGAGTGCTGCAAGTTCAGAGGGAGATAGGTTGGAGTGGGTGAGGGGAGCAGGGAACTGGAGATGGCCGATGTCATTTCAGTCTCATTCTTTGCACTCCAAACCAACAGAAAGAGTAGACAAAGATAATGCTGTAGGTGTAATTTATCTGGATTTTCAGAAGGCCTTCGATAATGTACCCCATAATAGACTGATGAACAAGGTCATAGAATCCGGAGTCAGGCGAGAAGTAGTGGAATGGATTGCTGGCTGGCTTAAGGAGAGAAGGCAGATAGTCCGACTGCCGGGTAGTTTATTCACAGTGGCAGAAGGTGGGTAGTGGTGTTCCACAAGTATCTGAGCTGGAGCCTCTGCTGTTCCCAATTTATATTAACGATTTAGACTTAGTGATCAGAAACACAATTTATAAATTTGCAGATGACACCAAATTGGGGGTGGGATAGTCAATACTGAGGAGGACTGCAACAAGTTACAGGAGGACATTAATAAACTTGCAGAATGGGCATAGAATTGGCAAATGAATTTGAACACAGATAAGTGTGACGTATTTCTTTATGTTAGGAGAATAGGGAGGTCACTTATTTCTTGGCGGGTGCAAGTCTAGGTGGGGTAGAGGAACAAAGGGATCTCGGAGTACAAATGCACAAATCACTGAAAGTTGTTACACAGGTTAATAAGGCCATATATAAAGCAAACCAAGCACTGCGGTTTATTTCTAGAGGGATAGAATTGAAAAGTAGGGAAATTATGCTAAACCAGTACCAAACCTTGGTTAGACCAAGGGTACAGTGAAGATTTACAAGGAAGATACCAGAAATGTGAGGCTTTACATTTCATGAAAGGATTAACAGGCTGGGTCCCTTTTCATTTGAAAAAAGAAGGCTGAGAAGTGAGCTAATAGAGATCTTTAAAATTATGAAAGGTTTTTACAGAGTGAATATAGAGAGAATGTTTCCACTTGTGGAGAAGAGCATAACTAGAGGCCATCAATATAAGATAGTCAGCAAGAAATCCAATCGGGAATTCAGCAGAAACTTCTTTACCCAGAGAGTGGTGAGAATGTGGAGCTCGCTACCACAGGGAGTGGTTGAAGCGAATAGTTTCGATGCATTTTAGGGGAGGCTAGGTTAGAACATGAGGGAAAAGTGATCAGAGGGTTATGCTGATAGATTTAGATGAGGAAAGACGGGAGGAGGATCGAGTGGAACATAAACGGTGGCATGGACTGGTTGGACCGAACGGTCTGTTTCTGGCGGTATGTTAATAATGAGTGATTAAACCCCGGGGTTGTATTTATTTCAGTTCTATTCTTTGCACTCCAAACCAATCAGCGGCTGTGAACCGTTCACTGATTGAAATACGAGAAGTCCTGATGGATCTGGAATTGTTCAATTAATGTTGGAAACCTCCGCAGGTCATAACTCAGGATTTCCAGCTTTCCTTCAAAGTATTGCAGGTCCCGTGTGAGTTTCCATCCAAACTTTTCAACAAATAACAAATGCAAGAAACTACCCTCTCTACCAAAAATCAAATGGCCCGTACGGGGATCAAACCCGCGACCTTGGCACCACGCTCTAACCAATTAAGCTAACCAGCTGTCGGGTTTTGTTTATGTGTATAAGCTTATATTTTAGAGACTCTAGCTGACGATTTCCTGCATTAATCTTTCAGCATACAACTTGCAGTTGTCAATCATACACTATCCTATCGGCAAATACTGTACATATGTCACTCTGTGCCACACATGACAACAGCCAACACAAGTGCCAGGCAATGGCCAGCTCCAACAAGCAAAAGTCTAACCACCGCCCCTTCATATTCAACAGCATGACCATCACCGAATCCGCCACCACCATTACCAACAACAACTTGCATTTATATAGCACCATTAACGTAGTAAAACGTCCCAAGGCGCTGCACAGGTGTATTTTCAGACAAAACATTTGACACCAATCCACATAAGGAGAAATTAGGGCAGGTGACCAAAAGCTTGATCAAAGAGATAGGTTATAAGGAGCATCTTAAAGGAGGAAAGAGAGGTGGACAGGTTTAGGCAGGGAATTCCAAAGCTTAGGGCAACAGGAAGGTTGAGCGATTATAATCAGGGATGCTCAGGAGAGCAGGATTAGAGGAGCGCAGATATTTCAGGGAGTTGTGGGGCTAAAGGACATTACAGAGATAGGGAGGGGCGAGGCCGTGGAGGGAATAGAAAAGCAAAATATTATTAAAATGGAGAGAGACTACAGAATGCTGCGGTTAAGAGGGATCTGGGTGTCCTCGTACATGAAACACAAACAGTTAGCATGCAGTAATTAAGTAGGCAAATGGAAGGTTGGCCGTTATTGCAAGGGGCTTGGAGTATAAAAGTAGGGAAGTCTTGCTACAACTGTACAGGTGAGGCCACGCCTAGAGTACTGCATACATTTTTGTTCTCCTTATTTAAGGAGGGATATACTTGCATTGGAGACAGTTCAGAGAAGGTTCTCCAGGTTGATTCCTGGGATGAAGGGATTGTCTTAGAGGAAAGGTTGAGCAGGTTGGGCCTATACTCATTGGAGGTTAGAAGAATGAGAGGTGATCTTATTGAAACATATCAGATTCTGAGGGGGCTTGACAGGGTAGATGCTGAGAGGCTGTTTTCCCTCATGGGGGAATCTAGAATCAGGTGGCATAGTTTCAGAATAAGGATTTGTCCATTTAAGACGCAGATGAGGAGGAATTTCTTCTCTCAGAGGGTTGTGAATCTTTGGAATTATCTCCCCCAGAGAGCTGTGGAGCCTGAATCATTGATTATATTCAAGGCTGAGATAGACAGATTGTTGAACTATCGGAGAGTCAAGGGTTAAGGGGGAACAGGCAAAAAAGTGGAGTTGAGGCCAAGATCAGATCAGCCATGACCTTATTGAATGGTGGAGCAGGCTCGAGGGGTCAAATGGCCAACTCCTGCTCCTATTTCTTATGTTCTTATGTTCTTATAAGGGCAGCAGGTGCATGGGAACACCATCAACTCCAAGTTCCCCTCCAAGTTACACACCATCCCGACATGAAAATATATCACCATAACTTCATCGTCACTAGGTCAAAATCCTAGAATTCCCTCCCGAACAGTACTATTGGAGTACCTTCACCACATTGACTGCAGTGGGTCAAGAGGGCTTCTCACTACCACCTTCTCAAGGGCAATTAGGGATGGACAATTAATGCTGGCCTTGCCAGCGATGCCCAAGTCCTAGGAACAAATTACATTAAATTAAAATAGTCACGACTGGATGTGACAGGATTGCAGAGCTTTGCTCTGATCCGTTGGTTGTTGGATCGCTTCGCTCTGTCTACACATGCTGTTTCCATAGCTTAGCATGTGTGTAGCCCTGTGTTGTAGCTGCATCAGGTTGGCACCTCATTATAGGTATGCCTGGTGCTGCTCCTGAAATGCTCTTCTACACTCCTCATTGAACTAGGGTTGGTCCCCTGTCTTGATGCTAATGGTAGGGTGAGGGTATGCCAGTTCATAAGGATACAGATTGTGGTGGAATACAATTCCAAAACTGAGGCCCCCCCTGCTCTCTCGGGTGGACATAAAAAATCCCATGGCACTATTGGAAGAAGAGCAGGGGGTGGTGAGGTTTACCCCGGTGTCCTGTAGCCAATATTTATCCGCAAATCACCATCACTAAAACAGGTTATCATCGATTATCACATTGTGGGAGCTTGCTGTGCACAAATTGGCTGCTGCTGTTTTTCCTACATTACAACAGCGACTACAACTTCATTGCCTGTAAAGCGCTTTGAGACGTCCTCAGGTGAAAGGCGCTGTAGAAATCAGAGTCTTTCTTTTACAGCCTTCGAAGTCACAGAATCACAGAAACCCCACAGTGCAGATAGAGGCAATTTCGGCCCATCGAGCCTGCACCGACACATATCCCACCCGATCCCTGTAACCCCTACACCAACACATATCCCACCCTATCCCCGTAACCCCACGTATTTAATCCCCCTAACACTAAGGGTCAATTTATCATAGCCAATCAACCTAACCCGCACATCTTTGGACTGTGGGAGGAAACCGGAGCACTGACAACTGACAAAAAGCAAAAATCAACATAAATTGAATTTAACAGCAAAAAAATTTAAGGCAGACCGGTTAGCTCAGTAGGTTAGAGCGTGGTACTAATAACGCCAAGGTTGCGGGTTTGATCCCCGGATGGGCCATTTACTTTTTGATGGTGTGGGTAGTTTCTTAATATTACTATTTGCTGAAAAGATTGGAGCTGTAATACTTTGAAGCAAAGCTACAAAACCTTAGTTCTGCCGAGAGCTCAAGGAACTGGAAGGTTGACCCTGTGTCTATCTGTCCACAGATGGCGCTGATCTACAAAGTGTTCCTACTGGTCGTGTGGCCTAATGGATAAGGCGTTTGACTTCGATATTAATCGCTGAGGTTATCAGAAAGTTACAGGTTCGAGTCCTGCCACGGTCTTTTTACACACTTTTTGATTCGTGTTCAGTTTTATAAAACCAAACCGTGTTCCCACTTAGTAGCTGAAGGTGATTCCCTACCAAACACTGCAGGGCTCTTTATTAATTACTATTTTTGATGCTGCTTTGTGTTTGTATTGCTTACTAGTTCCCAACAAATCCACAATATCTAATTGATGCCGATAAATTATTAGTGTTCCAATTGGAACAACAGCTTTGGGTTAATCAGTGTAATAAAGTGCAGTGGAGGGAATTCTGATCAATTTCGGGGCCAGTGATCGCCACAGGGAGCCGATGAAATAAAATAAAGAATTTGCATCAAAGTCGCTGCGAGCAGGGTTCGAACCTGCGCGGGGAAACCCCATTGGATTTCAAGTCCAACGCCTTAACCACTCGGCCATCGCAACTGCACATTAACAGTGAGAAAATACTTCCTACTGTGAGTGAGTCAGGAACTAGCTCAGAGAAGACAGGTCACAAATACTCACCGATAAATCCAGCAGGGAATTCAGGATTAACATCTTTGGCCAAAGAGTGCTGAGAATGCAGTAGTTGAGGCGAATACTACAGATGCATTTAAGAGGAAGGGAGAAAGGAATAGAAGGATATGTTGATAGGATTTTTTAAATTCGTTTATGGGATGTGGGTGCGCTGGCAAGGCCAGCATTAAATGCCCATCCCTAATTGCCTCTTGAGAAGGTGGTGGTGAGCCGCCTTCTTGAACCGCTGCAGTCCGTGTGGTGAAGGTACTCCCACAGTGCTGTTAGGGAGGGAGTTCCAGGATTTTGACATAGTGACGATGAAGGATCGGCAATATACTTCTAAGTCAGATTGGTGTGGGACTTGGAGGGGAACTTGGAGGTGGGGGTGTTCCCATGCACCTGCTGCGCTTGTCCTTCTAGGTGGAAGAGGTTGCGTGTTTGGCAGGTGCTGCTGAAGAAGCCTTGGTGAGTTGCTGCAGTGCATCTTGTAGATGGTATGCACTGCAGCCACGGTGCGCTGGTGGTGGAGGGAGTGAATGTTTAAGATGGTGGATGGGGTACCAATCAAGCGGGCTGCTTTGTCCTGGATGGTGTCGAACTTCTTGAGTGTTGTTGGAGCTGCACTCATCCAGGCAAATGGAGAGTATTCCATCAAACTCCTTACTTGTGCCTTGTAGATGGTAGAAAGGCTTTGGGGAGTCAGGAGGTGAGACACCCGACGCAGAATGCCTAGCCTCTGACCTTCTCTTGTTGTCACAGTATTTATGTTCAATGGTAACCCCCAGGATGTTGGTGGTCAGCTCCTTTGTTCATGTTGGACCAAGGTTTTAATGAAGTCGGGAGCCGAGTGCTCTTGGCAGAACCCAGACCAGGCATCAATGAGCAGGTTATTGGTCAGTAAGTGCCACTTTACAGCACTGTGGATGACACCTTCCATCACTTTGCTGATGATTGAGAGTAGAGAGTAGACTGATGGGGCGGGAATTGGCTGGATTGGATTTGTCCTGCTTTTTGTGGACAGGACATACCTGGGCAGTCGTCCACATTGTTGGATAGATGCCAGTGTTGTAGCTGTACTAGAACAGCTTGGCTGGAGCACAAGTCTTCAGAATGATAGCCGGGGTGTTGTCAAGGCCCAGAGCCATTGCTATATCCAGTGTGCTCAGCCTTTTCTTGATATCACGTGGAGTGAATCGAATTGGCTGAAGGCTGGCTTCTGTGATGGTGGGGACCTCAGGAGGAGGCTGATATGGATCAGGCCAGGTTGTCCGTATAGTTTCATTTTTATTATTTTGTTTCGTAGCGGTTTGTTACAACTAAGTGGCTTACTAGGCAATTTCAGAGGGCAGTTAAGAGTCAACCACATTGCTATGGGACTGGAGTCACACAAAGGCCAGACCAGGTAAGGACGGCAGATTTCTTTCCCTGAAAGACATTAGTGAACCAGATGGGTTTTTACGACAATCCGATAGTTTCATGGTTACCATTACTGATTCTAGTTTATTTGGGGGGTGAGGAGAAATAGAGAAGGAGGAGGCTCGTGTGGAGACCAGTTCGTGCGAATGGACTGTTTCTGTGGGGCAGACTCTATAATATTATGTAACACCCGTTTTAATCAGACACAGAATGATCCGGGACTGACAGCACATCCCTTTTAAACAGACACAGCATGACCAGGGACTTACAGCACATCCCTTTTAAACAGACACAGAATGACCCGGGACTGACAGCACATCCCTTTTAAACAGACACAGAATGACCCGGGACTGACAGCACATCCCTTTTAAACAGACACAGAGTGATCCTGGACTGGCAGTACATCCCTTTTAAACAGACACAGAATAATCCGGGACTGACAGCACATCCCTTTTAAACAGACACAGAATAATCCGGGACTGAAAGCATGTCCCTTTTAAACAGACACAGAATGATCCGGGACTGACAGCACATCCCTTTTAAACAGACACAGAATAATCCGGGACTGACAGCATGTCCCTTTTAAACTGACACAGAATAAACCGGGACTGACAGCATGTCCCTTTTAAACAGACACAGAATGATCCGGGACTGAAAGTAGACCCCTTTTAAACAGACACAGAATGATCCGGGACTGAAAGTAGACCCCTTTTAAACAGTCATGGAATGCTGCCTGACCTGCAGAGTGTTTCCAGCATTTCATCTGTTTATATTTCAGATTTCCAGCATCAACACTATTTTGCTTTTGTAACAGATTTTTACATAATTGGCTCTGTGGCGCAATGGATAGTGCATTGAACTTCTACTTATATGATCAGATTAAGGTATTCAAAGGTTGTGGGTTCGAGTCCCACCAAAGTCGGGGTTAGGGTTCGGTGGTTCTTTCACTAACGGTACATTTTGCAGTAAATCGGTAATTCAGAGAAGGGAAACTACCGCCCGACACTTTCCCTCTGAGTACTCTGAACCCCTGAGTCAGTTACACAGAAGCAGGAGGAGGCCATTCAGTCCCATGGCCGTTTTACATAGGAACAGGAGGAGACCATTCAGTCCCATGACCCTTTTACACAGTAACAGGAGGAGGCCATTCAGCCCCTTTAGCCTGTTATACTGGAACAGTAGCAGGCCATTCAGCCCCTCGAGCATGTTACACAGGGACAAGAGGAGGCCTTTAACGCCTCGAGCCTGTTGCATTGGACAGGAGGAAGCCGTTCAGCGATACAAGATCTGTACAAGAACAGTAGAACTCCATTCAGCCCCTCGAACCTGCTACATAGGATGAAGAGGAGGCAAATCAGACCCATGATCCAGTTATAAAGGAACAGGAGGAGGCAATTCAAACCCACGAGTCTGTTTCACAGGAACAGCAGGAGGCCATTCAGCCCCTCAAACCTGCCACACATGAACAGGAGGAGGACATTCAGTCCCTCAAGCCTGCTACACTGGAACAGGAGGAGGCAATTCAGACACACGAGTCTGTTATACGGGAACAGGAGGAGGCCATTCAGCCCCTCAAGCCTGTTATACATGAACAGGAGGAGGCCATTCAGCCCCTCGAGCCTGTTATACATGCACAGGAGGATGCCATTCAGCTCCTCGAGCCTGTTACACAGTAACAGGAGGAGGCCATTCAGCCCCTCAAGCCTGTTACATAGGAACAAGAGGAGACAATTCAGACACACGAGCCTGTTATACAGGAACAGGGGGAGGCAATTCAGCCTGTCGAGCATGTTATACAGGAAAAGGAGGAAGCCATTCAGCCCCTCAAGCCTGTTAGACAGGAACAGGAGGAGGCCATTCAGCCCCTCGAGCCGGTTACACAGGAATAGGAGGAGGCCATTCCGCCCTTCAAGCCCGTTATACATGAAAAGGAGGAGGCCATTCAGCCCCTCGAGCCTGTTATACATGCACAGGAGGATGCCATTCAGCCCCTTGAGCCTGTTACACAGGAACAGGAGCAGGCCATTCAGCCCCTTGAGTCTGTTATACAGGAACAGGAGGAGGCCATTCAGCCCTTCGAGTCTGTTATAAAGGAACAGGAGGAGGCCAATCATCTCCTCGGGTATGTTACACATAAACAGGAAGAGGCCATTCAGCCCATCGAGCATATCATACAGGAACAGGAGGAGGCCATTCAGCCCCTCGAGCCTGTTATGCAGGAACAGGAGGAGGCTATTCAGCCTTTTGTGCAGGAAAAGGAGGAAGCCAATCAGCCCCTCAAGCCTGTTACACAGGAACATCATGGGCAAGGAAACCTCCTGCTGATTACCACCTACCACCCTCCCTCAGCTGATGAATCAGTGCTCCTCCCTGTTGAACACCACTTGGAAGAAGCACTGAATGCAGCAAGGGCACAGAATGTACTCTGGGTGGGGACCTCAATGCCCATCACCAAGAGTGGCTCGGTAGCAGCACTACTGACCAAGTTGTTCGAGTCCTGAAGGACATAAGCTGCCAGTCTGGGCCTGCGGCAGGTGGTAAGGGAACCAACACCAGGGGAAAACCTATTTGATCGCCCCCTGACCAATCTACCTGTCACAGATGCAAAACAGCTCAAAAAGTATTCATTGGCTGTAAAGCACTTTGGGATGTCCTGAGGTCGTGAAAGGCCTGCAGAAATGCAAGTCTTTCTTTTACAGCCTTCAAAGACAGTGACTTAGCGGGCAAAGACCAGAAACAGGGATGGTACTATAGATAAGCTTTGCAGATGGGCCGGTTAGCTCAGTTGGTTACAGCATGGTGCTAATAACGCCAAGGTTGCGGGTTCGATCCCCGTGCGGGTCATTTATTTTTCGAGGGAAGGTTAGTTTCTTAATTTTGTAATTTGTGAGGAGTTTAAAAGATTAAAAAGTTTGGAAGGAAAGTCACACGGGACCTACAAAGCTGCAAAATCTTAGTTCTACCGAGAGTTCACGGACCTGAAAGGTTAACCCTGTGTTTTTCTGTCCACAGGTGTTCCCTGACCTGTGGAGCGTTTCCAACATTTAATGAACAATTTCAGATCCAGCATCTGCTGCATTTCGCTTTATATTTTACCGCAGTGTCCTCGCTTCTATTAACAAAAGTCAAAATTAAATTGTAGCTAACGGAAAATGGGCTTTGTTGTCCCTGTGAGCATTGGTGGTTCAGGTGTAGAATTCTCACCTTCCATGCGGGCGATCTGGGGTTCGATTCCTGGCCAATGTACGTTAACATTTTTAACAATTTATTTCAGAGCAAACACATCACATGAAACATTAATAATAAATTAGCTGTTCCTGTGTAACTGGATCAAGGGAATTAATGGCCTCCACCTGTACTGTGTAACAGGCTTGAGGGGCTGAATGTCCTCCTGTTCCATTGTAACAGGCTCGAGGGGCTGAATGGCCTCCTGTTCCAGTGTAACAGGCTTGAGGGGCTGAATGGCCTCCTCCTGATCCTGTGCAACATGCGCGAGGGGCTGAATGGGCTCCTCCTGTTCTTGTGTAACAGGCTCGAGGGGCTGAATGGCCTCCTCCTGTGTAACAGGCTCGAGGGGCTGAATGGCCTCCTGTTCCAATGTAACGGGCTTGAGGAACTGAATGGCCTCCTCCTGTTCCTGTTTGACAGGCTCAAGGGGCTGAATGGCCTCCTCCTGTTCCTGTTTGACAGGCTCGAGGGGCTGAATGGCCTCCTCCTGTTCCTGTTCGACAGGCTCGAGGGGCTGAATGGCCTCCTCCTGTTCCGGTTTGACAGGCTCGAGGGGCTGAATGGCCTACTCCAGTTCCGGTTTGACAGGCTCGAGCGGCTGAATGGCCTCCTCCTGTTCCTGTTTGACTGGCTCGAGGGGCTGAATGGGCTCCTCCTGTTCCGGTTTGACAGTCTCGAGCGGCTGAATGGCCTCCTCCTGTTCCTGTTTGACAGGTTCAAGGGGCTGAATGGCCTCCTGTTCCAGTGTAACAGGCTTGAGGGGCTGAATGGCCTCCTCCTGTTCCTGTGCAACATGCTCGAGGGGCTGAATGGCCTCCTCCTGTTCCTGTGTAACAGGCTCGAGGGGCTGAATGGCCTCCTCCTGTGTAACAGGCGCGAGGGGCTGAATGGCCTCCTGTTCCAGTGTAACGGGCTCAAGGGGCTGAATGGCCTCCTCCTGTTCTTGTTTGTCAGGCTCGAGGGGCTGAATGGCCTCCTCCTGTTCCTGTTTGACAGGCTCGAGGGGCTGAATGGCCTTCTCCTGTTCCTGTTCGACAGGCTCGAGGGGCTGAATGGCCTCCTCCTGTTCCAGTTTGACAGGCTCGAGGGGCTGAATGGCCTCCTCCTGTTCCGGTTTGACAGGCTCAAGGGGCTGAATGGCCTCCTCCTGTTCCTGTTTGACAGGCTCAAGGGGCTGAATGGCCTCCTCCTGTTCCTGTGTAACAGGCTCGAGGGACTGAATGGCCTCCTCCTGTTCCTGTTCGACAGGCTCAAGGGGCTGAATCGTCTCCTCCTGTCCCGGTTTGACAGGCTCGAGGGGCTGAATGGCCTCCTCCTGTTCTTGTGTAACAGGCTCGAGGGACTGAATGGCCTCCTCCTGTTCTTGTTCGACAGGTTCAAGGGGCTGAATGGTCTCCTCCTGTCCCGGTTTGACAGGCTCGAGGGACTGGATGGCCTCCTCCTGTTCCGGTTTGACAGGCTCAAGAGGCTGAATGGACTCCTCCTGTTCCGGTTTGACAGGCTCGAGGGGCTGAATGGGCTCCGCCAGTTCTGGTTTGACAGGCTCGAGGGGCTGAATGGACTCCTCCTGTTCCTATTGAACCATGTTTCAGGAACTGATGTGTCTGATGTTCCGATTGTGCCCTCTGCTGTCCCGGCGCAGAAAGAAACACAGTGCCAGTGTATATAACCCCAAGTCCTTGTACTTTCTTTCTTTCTTTGAATCTTTCTTTCATTGCTTGCTTTTCTGTGCCATATGCTCCTTAATCTATTGTTGCTTAGTGATAGATGTGTTCATATTTGCCGGTTTCAACGTGTTCATTGCTTCTGCTGATTTGAATTGTGTCGAAAAAGTGAACTGAATTTCTCCACCTGTATGAAGCATCGTTGGGTTCGAAGCTGTTTTTGTTTCAATCAAACAAACGCACAGATTTCTCGAACTCGCTGAGCCTTTCCTGGCCAGTATTTGTTTCTTGCTTCCTTGCATTTGGAAAGGCCCAGGCTTCATCCCCGGCCTGTGCTGAGGGAGCTGACCTGAGCCTGGGCAGCGTTTACAATTGCTGCCTGTGGCCCTGTGTTAGGGAGATGGTGAATGAGCCTGGCTTCTTGTCCACTCGCCCTGCTGGCTGTGGGCAATGGCTGAACAGAGGACCAGTTGTGATGGGTGTCAGCAGGAGGGGAGAGGTGGAGAAGGGAAGGTGTAAAGATAAAGAAAGGGGCTCCCAGCTGTGACAGCTTCTGCTGCCCGCAGTAGGCAGTTTGGACAGTGGGTTACCACAGCCCATGACACACACGAGCCAATCCAGCCTCCTCGTGGACTGCCTTCACTTACACTTCTCCTTTTTAAGATGAAACTGTCATTTCATTCATGTGACGTCTAAACCACATCCCCTCTGATTGTCATTTCAAAACCATTGCACTTACAGTCTCAGCTCATCATCGGCAAACCCCAGCTGCAAGTAGGTGAGATTTACAATCTCTTAATGATCAATGATCTTTCACAGGAACGTGTCAAATCAGTGCTATGTTGTTAAAGTCAACACAGGATGTCAAGGTCTTAGAGAGGGTGCAGAGGAGATTTACCAGAATGGTACCAGGGATGAGGGAATTCAATTATGTGGAGAGACTGGAGAAGCTGGGATTGTTCTCCTTAGAGCAGAGAGGGTTAAGAGGAGATTTGATTGAGATTTTCAAACTTATCAATAGTTTTGATAGCGTAAATAAGAAGAAAGTGTGTCCACTGGCAGAAGGTTCGGTAACCAGAGGACACAGATTTATGGTGATTGGCAAAAGATCCAGAGGTGACATGAGGCAACATTTTTTTTAAGCAGCAAGTTGTTGTGATCTGGAATGCGCTGCCTGAAAGGGCGGTGGAAGCAGATTCAATAGTGACTTTCAAAAGGCAGTTGAATAAATACATGAAGGAAAAACATTACAGGGCTATGGGGAAAGGGCAGGTGAATGAAATTAATTGCAGAGCTCTTTCAAAGTGCCGGCGCAGGGCTATGGGGAGAGAGTGGGGCACTGTGATTTTTTGTGATTGATACAGGGCTATGGGGTGTGAGCGGGGCAGTGTGATTAGTTTGGGATTGATTCAGGGCTATGGGGTGAGAGCGGACCAGTGGGATTAGTTTGTGATTGATACAGGTCTATGGGGTGTGAGCGGGGCAGTGGGATTAGTTTGGGATTGATTCAGGGCTATGGGGTGAGAGCGGGGCAGTGGGATTAGTTTTTGATTGATACAGGTCTATAGGGAGATAGCGGGTCAGTGGGATTAGTTTGGGATTGTTACAGGGCTTTGGGGAGAGAGCGGGGCAGTGGGATTAGTTTGGGATTGATACAGGCCTATGGGGTATGAGCGGGGCAGTGGGATTAGTTTGGGGATTGATACAGGGCTATGGGGAGATAGCGGGTCAGTGGGATTAGTTTGGGATTGTTACAGGGCTTTGGGGAGAGAGCGGGGCAGTGGGATTAGTTTGGGATTGTTACAGGGCTTTGGGGAGCGAGTGGGGCAGTGGGATTAGTTTGCGATTGATACAAGTCTATGGGGAGATAGTGGGCCAGTGGGTTTAGTTTAGTATTGCTGTGGCAAAGACACAGAATTAACACAGTGGGCCGAATGGTCCCCGCTGCTCTGTAAATATCTATTGTTGGAGACTCCTCGGCAGCTTTTAACACACCATTTGGTGTACATTTCCTCTCCATATTCTTCTCTAAATGTTCACTGACGGTTCCTTGACAGCTACCCAGGCTCCCTGTTTTTCGTGTTAGCAGCAAATGTCGATACTTCTGCCTCCTGTACCCAAGTCCAGATTGTTGAAATAGCAAGAAGGGCAACGGTCGCAGCAGTGATGCAGGGGGGCCAACTCTTTACATCGTCCAGTCAAAAAAACACCCAATAACTACCGCACTCTGCTTCTGTCTTTTAACCAGCTTCCTGGTTTCTAGAACGGTTTCTAGTTGAGTATTAATTTTATCCCATATAAGGACATAGAAACATAGAAACATAGAAGATAGGAGCAGGAGTTGGCCATTCGGCCCCTCGAGCCTGCTCCGCCATTCAATGCGATCATGGATGATCATCCAAATTCAGTACCCGGCCCTTGCTTTCTCCCCATACTCCTTGGTCCCTTTAGCCTTAAGAAATATATCCAACTTCTTCTTGAATATATTTAATGAACTGGCCTCTACTGCCTTCTGTGGTAGAGAATTCCACAGGTTCACCACTCTCTGGGTGAAGAAATTCCTCCTCATCTCAGTCCTAAATGGCTTACCCCTTATCCTTAGACAGTTACCCCTGGTTCTGGACTCCCCGGCCATCGAGAACATCCTTCCTGTATCTAGTCTGTCTAGTCCTGTTAGAATTTTATAAGTTTCAATGAGATGCCCTCTCATTCTTCTAAACTCCAGCGAGTGTAAGCCCAATCGACCCAATCTCTCCTCATACGTCATTCCTGCCATCCCAGGCATCAGCCTGGTGAATCTTCGCTGAACTCCTTCCATGGCAAGAACATCCTTCCTCAGATAAGGCGACCAAAACTGCACACAGTACTCACGATGCGGTCTCACCAAGGCCCTGTAAAACTGCAGCAAGACATCCTTGTTCCTGTACTCAAACCCTCTCGCTAAGAAGGCCAACATAGCATTTGCCTTCTTAACTGCCTGCTGCACCTGCATGCTTACCTTCAGCGACTGCTGTACAAGGACACCCAGGTCTCGTTGCACTTCCCCTTCTCCCAATCTATTGCTATTCAGATAATAATCTGCCTTCCTGTTTTTGACACCAAAGTGGATAACCTCGCATTTATCCACGTTATATTGCATCTGCCATGCTTTTGCCCAATCACCCAACCTGTCCAAATCATACTGGAGTTTCTCGGCATCCTCCTCACAGCACACACGCCCACCCAGCTTTGTGTCATCTGCAAACTTGGAGATATTACATCTAGTTCCCTTGTCTAGATCATTATTATATATTGTGAATAGCTGGGGTCCAAGGACCGATCCCTGCGGTGCCCTACTAGTTACTGCCTGCCGCTCGGAAAAAGACCCATTTATTCCAACTCTTTGTCAACTGTCTGCCAACCAGTTCTCTATCCAAGTCAATACCTTGCCCCCAATCCCATGTGCCTTAACTTTACACGCTAATCTCTTCTGCAGGACCTTATCGAAAGCCTTTTGAAAGTCCAAATACACCACATCCACTGGTTCTCCATTGTCTATTATACCAGCTACATCCTCAAAAAATTCCAGTAGATTAGTCAAGCACGATTTACCTTTTGTAAATCCATGTTGACTTTGTCTGATCCTGTCACTGTTTTCCAAGTGCTCTGCTATTACATCTTTTATAATGGACTCTAGCATTTTCCCCACTACCGATGTCAGGTTTACCGGTCTGTAATTCCCATTTTTCTCTCTACCACCTGTTTTGAATAGTGGGGTAACATTAGCTACCCTCCAATCTATGGGTACTGTTCCAGATTCCATCGAATGTAGGAAGATGATCAACAATGCATCTACTATTTCTAGGGCCACTTCCTTAAGTACCCTAGGATGTAGATTATCAGCCCCTGGGGATTTATCGGCCTTCAATCCCGTCAATTTCCCTAACACCATTTCCCTACAAATACTGATTTCTTTCAGTTCCTCCCTTTCATCAGACCCGATAAGACCAGAAGAACATAAGAAATAGGAGCAGGTGTAGGCCAATCGGCCCCTCGAGCCTGCTCCGCCATTCAATAAGATCATGGCTGATCTGATCCTAGCCGCCAATCTACTATCACAGAACCATCTCCTGAACCTAACAGAATTAGACACACGAAATAGGAGCAGGATCAGGCTACACAGCCTCTGGGCCCGCTCCGCTACCAACAGGGCCATGTCCGATCCGAACCTAGACTCATTTCCAAATTCCTGCCCGCTCCCCGTAACCCTAAATTCCCTTTACTTCTAGGAAACTGTTTTAAATTTATGTAATGATGAAGCTTCTACAGCTTTTTGGGGCAGCATATTCCATGGACCTACCACCCTCTGAGTGAAGTAGTTCCTCCTCATCTCAGTTTTGAAAGAGCAGCCCCTTATTCTAAGACTATGCCACCTAGTTCTAGTTTCACCCATCATCGGGAACATCCTCCCCGCATCCACCCGATCAAACCCCTTCACAATCTTATATGTTTCAATAAGATCGCCTCTCATTCTTCTGAACTCCAATGAGTAGAGTCCCAATCCTCATATATCCATCCCTTCATCCCCGGGATTAACCGAGTGAACCTTCTTTGTTCTGACTCGAGAGCAAGTATGTCTTTTCTTAAGTATGGACACCAAAACTGTATGCAGTATTCCAGGTGCGGTCTCACCAATAACTTGTACAACTGAAGCAATACCTCCCTATTTTCATATTCTATCCCCCTAGCAATGAAAGCCAACATTCCATTGGCCTTCTTAATCACTTGCTGCACCTGCATACTAACCTTTTGAGTTTCATGCACCAGGACCCCCAGATCCCTTTGTACTTCAGTACTTTCCAGTTTCTTGCCATTAATATAATAACTTGCTCTACGATTTTTCCTGCCAAAGTGCATAACCTCACACTTTCCAGTATTGTATTCCATCTGCCAAATCTCTGCCCACTTACTTAGCCTGTCTATGTCCCCTGCAGGTTTTTTATGTCCTCCTCACTCACTACTTTCCCTCCCATCATAGTATCATCTGCAAACTTTGATATGTTACACTCGGTCCCCTCCTCCAAATCGTTAATATAGATTGTAAAGAGTTGGGGGCCCAGCACTGACCCCTGCGGAACACCACTAGTTACTGATTGCCAGTCTGAGAATGAACCATTTATCCCAACTCTCTGCCTTCTGTTAGATAGCCAATCCTCCATCCATGCCAGAATATTACCCCCAATCCCGTGATTTTTTATCTTAAGCAATAATCTTTTGTGTGGCACCTTGTCAAATGCCTTTTGGAAGTCTAAATACACTACGTCCACTGGTTCCCCTTTATCCACCCTATATGTTACTTCCTCAAAGAACTCCAGCAACTTTGTCAAACATGACTTCCCCTTCATAAAACCATGCTGACTTTGTCCTATTAAATTATGATTATCCAAATGTCCTGTTACTGTCTCCTTAATAATGGACTCCAAAATTTTACCTACCACAAAGTTTACGCTAACCGGTTTATCGTTTCCAGCCTTCTGTCTACTGCTCTTTTTAAATAAGTGTGTTACATTAGCAGTTTTCCAGTCTGCTGGGACCTTTGCTGAGTCCAGGGAGTTTTGGAAAATTACTACCAATGCATCCACAATCCCGACCGCCACTTCCCTCAAGACCCGAGGATGTAAGCCATCAGGTCCAGGTGATTTATCCGCCTTGAGTCCCATTATTTTACCGAGTACCACTTCCTCAGTGATTTTGATCGTGTTTAGCTCCTCCCCACCTATAGTCCCCGGTTTGTCCAGTGTTGGGATATTCTTAGTGTCCTCTACTGTAAAGACTGCTACAAAATATTCATTCAGTGTTTTTGCCATCTCCATATTTCCCATCATTAATTTCCCGGTCTCATCCTCTAAGGGACCAACATTTACTTTAGCCACCCTTTTTCTTTTTATATAACTATAAAAACTCTTACTATCTGTTTTTATATTTTTTGCTAATTTACTTTCATAATCTATCTTCCCTTTCTTAATCAATCTTTTTGTTATTTTTTGCTGTCTTTTAAAGTTTTCCCAATCCTCTAACCTCCCACTAGAATTGGCTACCTTATATGCCCTTTTTCTTTAGTCAAATACTATCCTTAATTTCTTTACTTAGCCACAGATGGCTGTCTTTTCTTTTACACCCTTTTCTTCTCAGTGGAATATATTTTTTTTGGAAGTTATAAAATAACTCCTTAAATGTACACCACTGATCATGTATCGTCTTACCCTTTAATCTATTTTCCCAATCCAACCTAATCAATACCGCTCTCATACGTTCATAGTCTCCTTTATTCAAGCTTAACACGCTTGTTTGAGATCCAACCTTCTCACCCTCTAATTGAATATGGAATTCAACCATGTTATGGTCACTCATTACAAGGGGATCCTTTACTAGGACATTTTTAATTAATCCTGTCTCGTTACACAGGACCAGATCTAAGGTTACTTGCCCCCTGGTCGGTTCAGTTACATACTGCTCAAGAAACCCATCCCTAATACACTCAATGAACTCATCCACAAGGCAGCCCTGCCCAATTTGATTTGTCCAATTAATATGATAGTTAAAATCCCCCATAATTATAGATGTTCCCTTATTACAAGCCTCAACTATTTCCTGATTGATACTCCGTCCAACAAAGTTGCAACTGTTCGGAGACCCATAGACTACGCCCACTAGTGTTTTTTTTCCCCTTATTATTCCTTACCTCCACCCAAACTGTTTCATTATCCTGACCTTTTGACCCAATATCATTTCTCTGTATTACAGTGGTTCCTTCCTTTATTAACATAGCAACCCCACCTCCCCTTCCTTCCTGCCTGTCCTTCCTGATCGTTAAATAACCTGGTATGTTTAATTCCCAGGCATTGTCACCCTGCAGCCATGTTTCTGTAATGGCCACAAGATCATACCCATATGTAGTTATTTGTGCCATTAACTCGTCTATTTTGTTACGAATGCTACGTGCATTCAGTTAGAGAATTTTCAAATATTTCTTTTTTAATTCATTGATGGGATGTGGGCGTCGCTGGCTAGGCCTGCATTTAGTGCCCATCCCTAATTGCCCTTGAGAAGATGGTGGTGAGCCGCCTTCTTGAACCGCTGCAGTCTATATGGTGTAGGTACACCCACAATGCTGTTAGGAAGGGATTTCCAGGATTATGGCCCAGCGACAGTGAAGGAGTGGCGATACAGGTCCAAGTCAGGATGGTGTGTGGCTTGGAGGGGAACTTGTAGGTGGTGATGTTCCCATGCGTCTGCTACCCTTGTCCTTCTAAGTGGTAGAGGTCGCGGGTTTGGAAGGTGCTGTTGAAGGAGCTTTGGCGAGTTGCTGCAGTGCATCTTGTAGATGGTACACACTGCAGCCACAGTGCGCCGGTGGTGGAGGGAGTGAATGTTGAAAATGGTGGATGGAGTTCCAATCAAGTGGGCTGCTTTATCCTGAATGGTGTCGAGCTTCTTGAGTGTTGTTGGAGCTGCACTTATCCAGGCAAGTGGAGAGTATTCCATCACACTCCTGACTTGTGCCTTGTAGATGGTGGAAAGGCTTTGGGGAGTCAGGAGGTGAGACACTCGCCACAGAATTCCCAGCCTCTGGCCTGCTCTTGTAGCCACAGTATTTTTATGGCTGGTCCAGTTCAGTTACTGATCAATGGTAACCCCCAGGATGCTGATAGTGGGGGATTCAGCGATGGTAATGCCATTCAATGTCATGGGGAGATGGTTAGAGTCTCGCTTGTTGGAGATGGTCATTGCCTGGCACTTGTTTGGTGCGAATGTTGCTTGCCACTTGTCAGCCCAAGTCTGAATGTTGTCCAGGTCTTGCTGCATAGGGAAATGGACTGCGTCAGTATCTGACAATTCTCGAATGGTGCTGAACAGTGTGCAATCATCAGCGAACATCGCCACTTCTGACCTTATGATGGAGGGAAGGTCATTGATGAAAAAGCTGAAGATGGTTGGGCCTAGGACACTGCCCTGAGGAACTCCTGCAGTGATGTCGTGTGATTGAGATGAATGACCTCCAACAACCACAGCCAACTTCCTTTGTGCTAGGTATGATTCCAACCAATGGAGAGTTTTCCCCTTGATTCCCATTGACTTCAGTTTTGCTAGGGCTCCTTGATGCCACACTCGATCAAATGCTGCCTTGATGTCAAGGGCAGTCACTCTCACCTCACCTCTTGAGTTCAGCTCTTTTGTCCATGTTTGGACCAAGGCTGTAATGAGGTCAGGAGCTGAGTGGCCCTGGCGGAACCCAAACTGGGCGTCAGTTAGCAGGTTATTGCTGAGTAAGTGCCGCTTGATAGCACTGTCGAAGACACCTTCCATCACTTTGCTGATGATTGAGAGTACACTGATGGGACGTTAATTGGCCGGGTCGGATTTGTCCTGCTTTTTGTAGACAGGACATACTTCGGCAATTTTCCACATTGCCAGGTAGATGCCAGTGTTGTAGCTGTACTGGAACAGCTTGGCTAGGGGCGCAGCTAGTTCTGGAGCACAAGTCTTCAGTACTATTGCCGGAATGTTATCAGGGCCCATAGCCTTTGCAGTATCCAGTGTCTTCAGCCGTTTCTTGACATCACGTGGAGTGAATTGAATGGGCTGAAAACTGGCATCTGTGAAGCTGGGGACCTAAGGAGGAGGCCGAGATGGATCATCCACGCGGCACTTCTGGCTGAAGAGGTTGCAAATGCTTCAGCCTTGCCTTTTGCACTCAGGTGCTGGGCTCCACCATCATTGAGGATGGGGATATTTTTGGAGCCTCCTCCTCCTGTTAACTGTTTAAGTGTCCACCACCACTCACGACCGGATGTGGCAGGACTGCAGAGCTTTGATTTGATCCGATGGTTGTGAGATCGCTTAGCTCTGTCTATCGCATGTTGCTTCTGTTGTTTGGTATGCAAGTAGTCCAGTGTTGGAGCCTCACCAGGTTGACACCTCGTTTTTCGGTATGCCTGGCGCTCTCCTGCACTCTTCGTTAAACCAGGGTTGATCTCCCAGCTTGATGGTAATGGTAGAGTGAGGGATATGCCGGGCCATGAGGTTGCAGATTGTGGTTGAATACAATTCTGCTGCTGTTGATGGCCCACAGCGCCTCATGGATGCCCAGTTTTGAGTTGCCAGATCTGTTCGAAATCTGTCCCATTTAGCACGGTGGTAGTGCCACACAACACGGTGGAGGGTATCCTTAGCATGAAGACGGGACTTCTTCTCCACAAGGACTGTTCGGTGGTCACTTCCACCAATGCTGTCATGGACAGATGCATCTGCAACAGGTACATTGGTGAGGACGAGATCAAGTAGGTTTTTCCCTCTTGTTGGATTCCCTCACCACCTGTCGCAGACCCAGTCTGGCAGCTATGTCCTTTAGGACTTGTCCAGTTGTGGTGCTAACGAGCCACTCTTAATGGTGGACATTGAATTCCCCCACCCAGAGGATATATTGTGCCCTCGCTACTCTCAGTGCTTCTTCCAATTGGTGTTCAACATGAAGGAGTACTGATTCATCAGCTGAGGGAGGGCGGTAAGTGATAATTAGCAGGAGGTTTCCTTGCCCATGTTTGACTTGATGCCATGAGACCTCATGGGGTCCTGAGTCAATGTTGAGGACTCGCAGGGCTACTCCCTCCCGGCTGTATACCATGGTGCCACCACCTCTGGTGGGTCTGTCCTGCCGGTGGGACAGGACATACCCAGGGATGGTGATGTTGATATCTGGGACATTGTATGTACGGTATGATTCGGTAATTATGACTATATCAGGCTGTTGCTTGACTAGTCTGTGGGACAGCTTTCCCAATTTTGTCACAAGCCCCCTAGATGTTGGTAAGGAGGATTTTGCAGGGTCAACAGGGCTGGGTTTGCTATTGTCGTTTTCGTTTCCGGAGCTGAGGTCGATGCCGGGTGGTCCCTCCGGTCTTATTCTTATTTGTAGCATTTGTTAACAACTGAGTGGTTTGCTGGGCCATTTCAGAGGGCATTAAGAGTCAACCACATTGCTGTGGGTCTGGAGACAAATGTAGGCCAGACCAGGTAAGGTAAGGACGGCAGATTTCCTTCCCAAAAGGACA
Source organism: Somniosus microcephalus (assembly GCF_052327205.1). Taxonomy (NCBI): domain Eukaryota; kingdom Metazoa; phylum Chordata; class Chondrichthyes; order Squaliformes; family Somniosidae; genus Somniosus; species Somniosus microcephalus. The sequence goes on along the minus strand of NW_028225186.1, from coordinate 35,375,270 downwards.
TTAGTGAACCAGATGCGTTTTTACAACAATCGACAATGGCATCATGGTTGCCATTACTGAGACTAACATTTAATTCCAGAATTCAATTGAATTGAATTTAAATTCCACCAGCTGTCGTGGTGGGATTTGAACCCATATTCTCAAAGCATTTTTTGACTGAGTTTTTGGCTTACATAGTCTAGTGACATAACCACGACACCACCGCCTCGCCATGTGACAGTTAGCTGCTGCTTTTGCCCTTTTTATTACTTTACCTTTTACTCCATACCTTCTGCCCCTTCCTGACACGCTCTGGTTTTTAATTTCCCCACTGCTACCTAAGTCTATGACCTTCTCTGTTGTCGTTTTTATTATTTGCTCTCTAGAAACCTCCCCCCCACTAATTACTTTAAAGCCCTCTCTACAGCCCTAGTTATATGATCCGCCAGGACTCTAGTCCCAGCACTGGCAAAGTGAAGCCAGTCCCAACGGAACAGCTCCCTCCTGCCCCAGTACTGGTGCCAGTGTCCCAGGAAGCAAAACACATTTCTCCCACACCAGTCCTTGTGCCACGCATTTAACTCTCTAATTTTATTTGTCCTAGCCAAATTCGCTCGTGGCTCAAGTAATAATCCAGAGAGTATTACCCTTGAGGTTCTGTTTTTTAATTTGTCCCCTAGCTGCTCATACTCCTTTAACAGAACCGGCTTCCTAATCCTATCTACGTCGTTTGTACCAACATGGACCACGACAACTGGATCCACCCCCTCCCACTGCAAGTTTCTTTCCAGGCCAGAGGGGATGTCCTTAACCCCAGCACGGGGTAGGCAACACAGCCTTCGGGACTCTTGCTCTCGGCTGCAGAGAACTCTATCTATCCCCCTAATTATGCTATCCCCTACCACTACAACATTTCTATTTACTCCCCCCTCTTGAATGGCCCCCCGTTCCACGGTGCTGTGACCAGGTTGCTCATCCTCCCTGCAGTCCCTGCTCCTGTCCCCACAGGGAGTAAGATCCTCGAACCTGTTGGACAAGAGCAAGAGCTGCGGCTCCTCCAGCTCTACCTCCTGGATCCCCGTACCTGCCTCACTCGTAGTCACACCGTCCTGTCCGTGACCATGGGCTACATCTGAATTTATTAACTTCATAGGTGTGACCACCTCCTGATACACAGTGTCCAGGTACTTCTCCCCCTCCCTGATGTGTCGCTGTGTCTGAAGCTCAGACTCCAGCTCATCAACACAGAGATGGAGTTCCTGTAGCAGCAGACAATTGTCACAGTCGTAATCACCGTGAGCCTCAATGGGATCACCAGCTCCCACATCTCGCAACAGTAACACATCACCTGCTCCATTCTATGTAATTAATTAATTTTTTTATTGCTAGTTATGGGCACCCTCTGCCCGATTATAGATGCTAGAATCCTCTTTAATTAATTGGATTTAAATTAAATCAATCCCTCTAGTTACACCAGTTAAATGGTTTACCAACAGTCACTCTGCACCAGAAAGGCCTTATTAACTGCAACCCACAGAGTTAAAGTCGGAAAAGAGCACCTAACACCCCACTTACCCTAACTCACACTTACCCAAACTCACAGCACGCTTTGATGAATCGCACTCAGTGCTTGCTCGCACTTGGACTGGTCTTTATATAATGTTTGTTTGTTTACAGCCAAATGAGTCACCCCCACTGAATGGTTAGAAAACTGATTTCCACTGCCTGCTGTGCCAATTTACTCCTACTGCAGTGTAACCTTTTTTTACTCTTCTTAAACCAACAGAATCCGAAACATTTAACTTTTAACCTTTCCCCTTTAGTTAAACTGCTTCAACAATCTTATCGAGAATGATTTAAAGAGAAATAACAATTTAAGAACTCTCACACTTACCCAAACTCACAGCACGGTTTGATGACTCGCACTCAGTGCTTGCTCGCACTAGCTGTCCTGTCCTGCTGCATTCAGGGATCTATGTACATGCACACGAAGGTTCGTTTGATCCTTTGTCCTTCCTAGGGTCCTACCATTCATTGTGCATTCCCTTGCGTTGTTAGTCCACCCAAAATGCAAGACCTCACATTCTTAACGGTTAATTTTCATTTGCCACTGTTCTGCCCATCTGACCAACCCGCTAAAGCATCGTTTAGCCTGAGGCTTCCCACCTCGCTATTTAGCACTCCAGCAAATTTTGTGTCATCTGCGAACTAACTGAACATAGCTCCTACATTCATATCTAAATCATTAATGTACACTACAAGCAGCAACGTAACCAGCACCAATCACTGCAGTACATCACTGGACAAAGGCTTCCAGTCACAAAAACAACAGGATGTGTTGTCAGTCCCAGATCATTCTGTGTCTGTTTAAAAGGAATGTGCTGTCAGTGCTGGATCATTCTGTGTCTGTGTCTATTAAAAGGGATGTGCTGTTAGTCCAGGATCATTCTGCGTCTGTTTGAAATGGGTGTGCTGTCAGTTCAGGATCATTCTGTGGCTGTTTAAAGGGGATGTGCTGTCAGTCCCGGATCATTCTGTGTCTCTTTACAGTGGTGTGCTGTCAGTCCCGGATCATTCTGTGTCTGCGTCTATTAAAAAGGGATGTGCTGTTAGTCCTGGATCAAGCTGTGTCTGTTTGAAGGTGCTGTGCTGTCAGTCCCGGATCGTTCTGTGTCTGTTTAAAAGGGATGTGCTGTCAGTCCTGGATCATTCTGTGTCTGTTTGAAAGGGAAGTGCTGTGAGTACCGGATCATTCTATGGCTGCTTAAAGCGTGTGTTACATAATATTCTAGAGTCTGCACCACAGAAACAGTACATTTGCCCTAACTGGTCTCCACACGTGGCTCCTTCGACTCTACTTCACCTCACCAAAAAGGAAGCTAGCATCAGGGATTGTAACCATGAAACTGTCCGATTGTTTTACAAACCCTTCTGGTTCAATAATGTCCATTAGGGAAGGAAATCTGTTGTCCCTACCTGGCCTGGCCTATATCTGACTTCAGCCCCATAGCAAAATAGTTGACTATTAGCTGCCCTCCGAAATAGCCTAGCAAGACACTCAGTTGAAACAAACCGCTACGAAATAAAATAATAAAAATGAAACTGGACGGGACCACCCGGCCTGATCGATATCAGCCTCCTCCTGGCGTCCCCACCATCCCGCAAGCCAGTCTTCAGCCAATTCGATTCAGTCCATGTGATATCAAGAAACAGCTGAGCGCACTGGATACGGCAAAAGCTATTGTCCCTGACAACACCCCGGCTACGATGCTGAAGACTTGCGCTCCAGAACTAGCCATGCATCTAACCCACCTGTTCAATACAGCTACATTACTGGCATCTATCCAAAAATGTGGAAAACAGCAAGGTATGTCCTGTCCACAAAAAGCAGGACCAATCCAATCTGGCCAATTACCGCCCCATCAGTCTACTCTCCATTATCAGCAATGTGATGGAAGGTGTCATCGACAGTACTGCAAGGCTGCACTTACTCACCAGCAACTGCTCACTGATGCCCAGTTAGGGTTCTGCCAAGACCACTCGGCTCCCAACTTCATTACAGCCTTGGTCCAAACATGGACAAAAAAGCTGAAATCCAGAGGAGAAGTGAGAGTGATTGCCCTTGAAATCCAGGCAGTATTTGACCGAGTGTGGCATCAAGGAGCCCCAGTAAAACTGAATTCATTGGGAATCGTGGGGAAAACTCCCCAGTGATTGGAGTCAAACCAAGCACAAAGGAAGATGGTTGTGGTGATTGAAGGGCAATCATCACAGCCCCAGGACATCGCTGTGGCATAGTGGTTAGCACTGTTGCCTCACAGCACCAGGGACCCGGGTTCGAATCCGGCCTCGGGCGACTGTCTGTGTGGAGTTTGCACATTCTCCCCGTGTTTGCGTGGGTTTCCTCTGGGTGCTCCGGTTTCCTCCCACAGTCCATAGATGTGCGAGTTAGGTTGATTGGCAATGATAATTGACCCTTAGTGTTACGGGGATTGGGTGGGATATGTGTCGGTGCAGGCTCGATGGGCCAAAATGGTCTCTATCTGCACTGTGGGTTTTCTGTGATTCTGTGATTCCTCAGGGCAGCGTACTAGGCCCAACGATCTTCAGCTGCTTCATCAATGGTCTTCGCTCCAACATAAGGTTAGAACTGGGGATGTTCGCTGATGATTGTACAGTGTTCAGTGCCATTCACAACTTCTCAGATGATGAAGCAGTCCATGCCCACATAAAACAAGACCCGGACGATGTTCAGGCTTGGGCTGATAAATTGCAGGTAACATTCACGCCACAGTGTCGGGAGAAGCCGATGAGTATTTAAACTCACTTTTGCAGGCTTTTTTCAGAGGCCCAGTGTCGGGAGAAGCCGGTGAGTATTTAAAATCACGTTCATGGGCTTTTTTCAGAGGCAGACCAATCTCACAGACCAGCAATGGCGTTCTAGAGCCACGTCATGTTTGAAAAAGTGACGCAGGCAAGAGGAAGCAGCTGATTGGGTGCGTACAGCCAGGTGAGTATTTATACAGCTCTATAGTTTGATAGTTAAGGTTAATAGTTTATAAAGTATAGAAGTTTTAATTTTTGTCATTAAAATTTGTAAGGTCTCTGTTGTGTAGCGGGGAGTGCTTGTAAACAAGGGCCCTTAAGTATATCATTTAATTGTAGTGTAATTGGTGGTATTGATTTGATTTAATTTTAATTAATTAAAAGGCAAGTCATGACAGCACACTTCGGCCCCGTTGCATGCTCCTCCTGCACTATGTGGGAAACAGGGACAATTCCTGTGTCCCTGACGACCATGTGTGCGTGAAGTGTATCCAGCTGCAGTTACTGGCAGTCCGCATTGCGGCGCTGGAGCTGCGAATGAATACATATTGGAGTATTAGCGATGCTGAGGACATCGTGGATAGCACGTTTAATGAGTTGGTCACACCGCACGTAAAGGCTGCACAGGCAGGAAGGGAATGGGTGACCACCAGGCAGAGTAGAAGGTGCAGGCAGGTAGTGCAGGGGTCCCGGTGGCCATCCCCCTCTCTAACAGATTCACAACTTTGGATATGGTTGACGGAGATGGATAATCGGGGGAAGGCAGCAGCAGCCAACTTCCTGGCACCATGGGTGGTCCTGCTGCACAGGGCTGGAGGAAAAAGAGCGGAAGAGCTCTAGTGATAGGGGATTCTATTGTAAGGAGAATAGATAGGCGCTTCTCCAACTCCCCCTAGAGAGGACAGTGGACATGGTGAACCTGCGCATTAAGTCGATTGATGATCATAGGACCATAGCTTCCTCCAGCACAGAATGAGGCCATTCGGCCCAACTTGCCTGTGCTGGCTTTTTGAAAAGCACGTCACTAACTATGAGCTGGTGTGTAAAATGTAAGTGTGTAAGAGACCTCAGGGGATATAGACATTTTGACCAAGTAATTCATCTCGGGCGGTGGAGGAAACCATCGCTGTCGGATCAGCCACCCTTTGTGCGCAGCTCCTGATATTCAGTTCATTTGTAAGGATGAAAGCATGGCTTTGTCAAGGGTAAATCATGTCTGACCAACCTGATTGAATTTTTCGAGGGGGTGACAAGGTGTGTGGATGAGGGAAATGCTGTGGATGTGGTATACATGGACTTCAGTAAGGCTTTTGACAAAGTCCCGCATAGGAGACTGGTCAAGAAGGTAAGAGCCCATGGGATCCAGGGTGCCTTGGCACATTGGATCCTAAACTGGCTGAGTGGCAGGAGGCAGAGGGTGATGGTCGAAGGCTGCTTTTGTGGCTGGAAGCCTGTGTCCAGTGGGGTACCTCAGGGATCGGTGCTGGGTCCCTTGCTGTTTGCGATCTACATAAATGATATGGATGAGAATGGAAAAGGTATGATCAGTAACTTCGCAGATGACACGAAAATTGGTGGGGTGGTAAATTGAGAGGAGGAAATCCTCAGGCTACAGGACGACATTAGCGGGTTGGTCAGATGGGCGGAAAAGTGGCAAATGGAATTTAACCCTGAAAAGTGCGAGGTGATGCATTTTGGACAGACAAATAAGGCAAGGGAATACACAATGACTGGTAGGACCCTAGGAAGTACAGAGGGTCTGAGGGACCTTGCTGTACATGTACATAGATCCCTGAAGCCAGCGGAACAGGTAGATAAGATGGTTAAAAAGGCATATGGGATACTTGCCTTCATTAGCCGAGGCATAGAATATAAGAGCAGGGAGGTTATGATGAAGCTGTCCAAAACAGCCACAGCTGGAGTCCTGTGTGCAGTTCTGGTCGCCTCACTATTAGAAGGATGTGATTGCTTTGGAGAGGGTGCAGAGAAGATTCACCAGGATGTTACCTGGGATGGAGCGCCTCAGCTATGAAGAAAGACTAAACAGGCTGGGGTTGTTTTCCTTGGAGCAAAGAAGGCTGAGGGGGGACCAGATTGAGGTGTACAAAATGATGAGGGGCATAGATAGGGTAGATAAAGAGGAACTTTTCCCCAAATATGGATGTCAATAACAAGGGGGCATAGATTCAAGGTAAAGGGCAGGAGGTTTAGAGGGGATTTGAGGAGGAACTTTTTCACCCAGAGGGTGGTTGGAGTCTGGAACTCACTGCCTGAAAGGATGGTAGAGGCAGGAACCCTCATAACATTCAAGACGCATTTGGATGAGCACTTGAAATGCCATTGCATACAAGGCTATGGACCAAATGCTGGAAAATGGGATTACATTGGACAGGGACTGATGGGCGGTGCAGACACGATGGGCCGAAGGGCCTCTTTCTGTGCTGTATAACTCTATGACTCCTGTGAATGCACATGATTTGTGCCACTACCTGAGACAAATTTCTTGGCCTTCACGAGGATACAGTCATTTTATTAGATCAGGCGGAGAGAAAAGAGAAAAAATGGATTGCAGCACAAAATGAAAGGAATGGAGCAACTGAAAGACTTGAAGGTTTATATCTGTATATATGTAAATATATATCTGTAAATATATATATGCGTGTATATAAAGAGGGAGAAAGAAAAGTAAGATATAAAGAAAGAAAGAAGGAAAGAGTGAAAGAAAGAGAGCAATAAATAAGGAAGAAAAATAAAGTAAGAGAGGATAAAAGAAAGTGAGAACGGAAAAATGAAAGAAAGAGAGATAGAATGTAAGAAAGAAAGAGAGAATGGAAGAATGGAAGTTAGAGAGAGTGGAAGTAAGAAAGAAGGAAAGAAAGAAAGACAGAAGGAAAGAGCGAAAGAATGAAAGAGAGAAAGAAACAGAGAAGGAACGAAAGAGATAAGGAAAGAAGGAAAGAAGGAGAGAAAGAAAGAGAGAAAGGAAGAAAGAAAGGAAGAGAAAAAGAAAGAAAGAAAGAAGGAAAAATAGAAAGAAAAAGAGTAAGTTAGAAAGAAGGAAATAAAGAACGAGAGAAAGAAGGAAAGAAAGAAAGAGAGAAAGAAAGAATGAGAGAAGGAAATATAGAAAGAAAAAGTGAAAGTAAGAATGAAGGAAAGAAAGAGAGAGAGAAAGAAATTGAGAAAGAAACAAAACCTTCCATTCCTCCAGCGCGCTTCACTTCTTCCGAAGCTGCCAGAACTCTTCACAGCCAATGAAATGATTTTGAATTGCAGTCATCTTGTTTTTGGAGGGTAATCTGAAAAACAATCCGCCCACTACAAGGTCCCACCAGCATCACTGAGATAAATGACCAGTTAAACTGATGTGTTAATCCTGCCTAATCGTTGACCAAGTTAAGATGACTCAAAGGGTGAGAGTCTTTAGCTATGAACGCAGACTAGAGCAAGCTTTGGATGAAATAATTGGAGAAAAGTCTTTCCACAGGTTGACCAACTGCAAACGCGAGTCCAGACATTTAATCTGACCGTCGAAAGAGTGAAAACGTGGTGAAACATCCCCCAAACACTCTTATGCAACATTTTATCCAAAACATAATGTTATTTAACACAAACATTAGCCACATATATTCTTGGGTAAATTCCACAACATTCAGAGCTGAACTTAATCTTCTTCAGGATTCTACGTGGCAATTCCCACATTACAACAGTGACTACACTTCAAAAGGTATTTCATTGGCAGTAAAGTGCTTTGGGACGTCCTGAGTTGTAAAAGCCGCTCTAGAAATGCAAGTTTTTCTTTCCTACAATATTTCGTTCTTTCTACCATAGACATCGATAGAAGTTAAAACACAAAACCAGGGCATTTGGCCCAATCAATCGATGCTGTCGTTCATGACCACAGGAGCAAGTGGTTCTGATCACATTTACTCACACTGTTTCGCTATCCCGTCAACCACCTGTCCGTCATCCACCTGTCAGTTTACTCTTGATCGTTGACATGGTTTCGGCCTCAAGCACTAACCAGGAGGTGAATTTCACAGCCCCAGAACTATCTGTGTAATGAAGTTTCTGCAGCTCTCTGTTCAGATTCCCTGGAATTATATTATTGCATCCGTAACTTCCCGCTCCTGTCCCCTCAACTACTGAACCAGTCTGCTTCTATCTATCCGTCCCTTCATTTAATGCTTTAAAATCTTCAGATCAGATCGACCCTTATTATGATGTTTTATTGTGAAGAGAACAATGTTATCCGCGCCTTCTGGTGTTCAAGAGAAAGAAGCAGTGCCGGTGATCCACTTCCATCTTAAAGGGCCGAGGGCAGACAAACTAATCTTTAGAACTTGAACTTGCTTCTCCCCAGGAGCCAGTTAAAGAACAGTTAGTGAAAAATTTACTCCTCACTGTGACATGCGCCTTTCCATCAGACAAACCAATGTGGAAGTTGGGTAGAAAAGTATTGCACTGTACATCAAACCACCTGATTAAAAGATCATCGGTTCATTTTTAGGCCTAGAATTTTGTCTCGGACGCTGGAAGTAAACGGGCAGTATCGGATCGGTCTTTATATGCAGCCCAGGCTATCCAATTTTTCCTCATAGCTAAACTTCTCCAGACCTGCCAACAAATAGTAAATCTCATAGCAGTGTAATTTTCCCCTTATATTATTTATCGAATTCCCTTTCGAAATTTGCTATTGAATCTGCTTCCACCGCCCTTTCAGTCAATGCATTCCAGATCTCAACAACTCGCTGTTTAAAAAACAAGTTTCCTTATCTCCCGTTCTGGTTCTTTTTTGAATTATCTTACATCTCTGTCCTTTGGTTACTGACAATTCTGGAAAGAGTTTCTCCATATTTCCTTCATGAACTTGAGCACCTCTAATCAATCTTTCCTTAACCCTCTCTGCTTTACGGAGAACAACCCCAGCTTCTCCAGTCTCTCCACATAACTGAAGTCCCCAAAACCTGGTACCATTCTAGTACATCTCCTCTGCACCGTCTCCAAGGTCTTGGCCTCCTTCCATAAGTGTGATGCCCAGAATTGGACACAATACGCCTGCTGGTGCCTAACCAGTGGTTTTTAAAGGTAAGGCATAACTTCCTCAGTTTTGTACTCTATGCCTCTGTTGATAACGCCGAGGATACCGCATGGTTTTATCAACTCGTCCTGTCAGCTTCAAAGACATGTATTGGGGAACACCAGGTCTCTCTGCTCCTTCAGGCCCTCGTAAGTTGCACCGTTACGTTAATTTGTAGGCGGGGAATTACAGAGCTTAGGTTGTAGGCAGCTGAAGGCACAGCGGCCACTGGAGGGGTGATGGAAATCAGGATTGTGCGAAACGTCAGTATCAAAGTAGTGCAGAGATCACGGAAAGTAGAAGAGCTAGAGAAGGTTATAGCGATAGGGAGGGGCAAGGCCATGGCGGACTTTGAATATGTGGATGATAATATTAAACAACAGGGGTTACAGACCGTGAACCAGTGTAGGCCAGTGAGCACAGGGGATGATGGATGAACATAAGAACATAATAAGTGTAGTAGTGGGCCATTTACCAACTCGAGACTGCTCCGCCATTCAATAAGATCGTGGCTAACATTCTACCTCAATTCCACTTTCCTGCACTATCCCCATATCCATTGCTTCGCTTAATTTCCAGAAATCTATCGATATAGGTCTTGAATATACTCAACGACTGAGCATCCACAGACCTCTGGGGAGTGAATTCAAAAGATTCATCACCCTCTGGGTGAAGAAATGTCTCCTCATCTGAGCCCTAATTGGCACACACCTTATTCTGATACTCTGACACCTGATTCTAGACTCGCCAGCCCAGGGAAACATCCTACCTGTATCTACGCTTTAAAGCCCTGTATGAAATTTGTAAATTTCAATTAGATCACCTCTCATTCTTCTAAACAGTACGAAATATAGAACGAATCAACTCAATCTCTCCTCATCGGACAATCCCCTCATCCCAGGAATCAGTCTGGTGAACATTCGTTGCACTCCCTCTATGGCAAGTATATCCTTCCTTAGGTAAGGAGATCAACATTTTACACAATACTCCAGGTGTGATCTCAACAGGGCCCTATATATTTGCTAAAAGACGTCTTTACTCTTATACTCAAATCCTCTTGTAATAAAGGCCAGCATACCATTTGTTGTCCTAATTGATTGCTGTACCTGCATGTTAACTTTCAGTGATTCGTGTTCAAGGACAACCAGGTCCCACTGTACAACAACATTTCGCAATCTCTCACCATTTAAAAAATATTCTGCTTTCCTATTTTTCCTACCAAAGTGGATAACATCACATTTCTCCACATTATATTCCATTTTCCTGCACATTCAATTAGTCTGTCTTGAATCCACTTGAATCCACTTTTCAGGATCACTCTCCCCGAATAATCAGTGACATGCTTGGGGTTTCCTGCTTCTTTCTCTTTCCTTTTCAGATTTACAACATTTGACTTGTGTCTTTTGTAATTAGGACAGTAAAGTACCCGCCTTAAATCTCACCTCAGGGATTTAGTTTGCTGTTTTGCACAATGAACAACACGTACCTTTGCATAATGTGTCGATCCAGACAGGAATCGAAAGTCCAGGTTAATGAGTACGAAGAGTAGCTGACGGAATCACCGAAGCTTGACACGTGGATTATAGCGGGAATGTCTGAGAGGGACCCGTGGGATCAGGGAGCGCAGCTGGTGGAGTGACATCGGGCAAACACGGTATTCCACTCCGAAAAGCAAAGTCTGCAAAGGCCTGAGTATCTCCCACAATGAGAATATTTGAGGAAAACAGCGAGAGCGGCGTAGAGAGCAATGAAATATCCCATTCAAGGGCTGGAAATTGGGCAGAAACGACAGCTGTGGAATCAGCACCGGGCTGAATGGGAGGGGATACAGCAATTGCACGGGGCATGTTAGCACTTCTGATGGATCAGTAATGGCAAATAAGCGCCGCCAGGTGGTAAACGTGCATGGTGCATGTCAACCGCTCTTAATTTTATTAATTCCTTCCCGGAATTTGGGCGTCGCTGGCAAGGCCAGCATTTGTTGCCAATTCTTACTTACCTTTGTTCATCTTATAGATGGTAGACACTGCAGGCACACCACGCCGGGTGTGGGGGGAGTGAAAGAGTAATGTGGTAGATGGGTTGCCGATGAAACATTTTAGCAGGTCTGCAATATATGTAATTGTGCATGAGCTCCGCCTGGTGGTTTACACTACACGGTGCTTGTTACCGGTTCTGCAGTATAAGTGATGGTTAGTATGCACTCCCTGGCGCTATAATGTGTACGGTGCATGTCAGCAGTATTTTAACGATTAACTTGTACTTCTTTCAATCTAGCATCCAGTATTCGCTGCTCAGGATGTGGTCTCCTCAACATTGGGGGACCAAATGCTGATTGGGTAATCGCTTTGCCGAGCACCTCTATTCCATTCTCAAGCGTGATCCTCAACTTTCAGTCGCCTGTCATTTTATTTCACTCAGCCACTCCCACACTGACCTCTCTGCCCTTGGCCAGCTACACTGTTCTAATGAAGCTCAGCGGAAGCTCGAGGAACAGCACTTCATCTTTCGATTAGGCACAATACAGCCTTCGAGGTTCAACGTTGAGTTCAACAATTACTGATAATGAACACTGCTCCAATTTTTTAGACTGCAGCTGCTGTTAATTATTCTACTATTGCCATTTACATATCCTCTGGACCCTTTCGTTGTATCCTCCCATTTCCCTGGCTCTGTACTTGCTTAAAGCATGATACATCTCTCACTTTTTCCCATTTTGATGAAAGGCCATTTAACTGAAAAGTTAAATTTGTTTATCTCGCGACATTCCAGCATGTTCAGATTTCAGATTTCCAACATCCGAAAAATGTTGCAATCTTATTTGCAGAAGTATCAGAAATGGCAAGTGTGCGACCCTGGAGTTTGCATGAGCATGGTGCATTTAACAGTTCTGTAGTGTATGTAATGATGAGTGTGCGACCCCTAATGGTCTAATGTGCCTGGTGCACCTTAGCGGGTCTGCAGTTTTATTTCTGCAAGTTTGTACCATCTTCTGGTTTAATGTGCGTGGTGCAATTAACAGGTCTGCAGTGTATGTCATGGTGCGCCCCCTGCTGATTTAATGAACACGATGCATGTTAGCAGGTCTGCAGTATAAGTAATACGAGTTTGCGCACCCTGCTGGTGTACGTTAGCTTACAATGCATTTGCTCTCAGTCCCCGATCATTCAGTCCCAGAACATAAGTTCAGAAGAATTATGAGTAGGTAATGCGTCCCATCGAAACTGTTCCACCATTCAATGAGATCATGGCTGAACTGCAACATCAAATTCATTCCCCACGCCCATCCCCATAGCCCTTGATTCCCTTATTGCCCAAAAATCTATCGACTGAGCATCCACAGTTCTCTGGGGTAGTGAATTCAAATGATATACAACCCTCTGAGTGAAGAAATATCTCCTGATCTCAGTCCTTAATGGCCATTCACCTGGGATTAGAGACTCGTAGTTCTACACTCTGCAGCCAGGGGATGCAGCCACTCACCATCTACCCAGTCACGCTCTCGATAAATGTTATACCTTTCCAAGAGATCACTTCTAAACGTTCTGAACTACAGAGTGTATAGGTCCATTCTACACAATCTATCCTCATAGGACAGCCTTTTCAACTCTGGAATCAATCTAACGAAGCTTCTTTGCTCCCCCTCCAAGGCAATTATGTCGTTTCTTGGTAAGCAAACTAACATTGTGCACAGCACTCCATGTGTGGCCTCACCAAAGACCTAATATATTTGCAGCAATACTTCCTTACTCTTATACTCCAAACCCCATGCAATAAAGAATAAAATACAATTTATGTTCCTAATTGCTTGCTGATCCAGCATGTTAACTTTCTGTGATTTGTGTACAATGACACGCAAATCCGTCTGAATAGCAGCACTCACTATCTCTCATCTTTTAAAAAAATCATCTTTTCCATTCATCCTACCAAAGTGGATAATTTCACACTTCCCTCATTATACTCCATCTGTCAACTTCTTTCACAATCACTTAATTCGTCCGTATCTTTCTGCAGCTTCTTTACGTTCGCCTTACACTTTATTTTCCCACCGAGCTTTGTATCATCAGCAAACTTGGATATATTACACTCGGCCCCTCATCTAAGTAATTCATATAGATTGTAAATAGCTGAGGGTCAGGATTCTTCTTCTTCTTCTTAGGCAGCCCCTCGGAACCGAGGATGACTTGCCTCCACATTAAAAATGAGTTCTCAGGTGACTGATGAGTCCAATGCGGGAACTACATTCTCTGTCACAGGTGGGGCAGACGGAGGTTAAAGGCGCGGGTGGGGTGCTTGGGTTGATGGGCGCTCCTTGTGGTGCCTGTGCTAGGCTTCTGCTTGCTCCCACTGAAGAGACTCGAGGTGTTCGGCGACTTCTCAGGTGCTTCTCCTTCAATTTGTGCGGTCTTGGGCCAGAGATTCCCAGATGACGGTGGGGATGTTAAATATTTTCAAGGAGGCTTTCGGGGTGTCCGTGAAGCGTTTCCTCTGCCCACCTGGGGCTCTCTTGCCATAACGGAGCACCGAGTAGAGCGTTTGTTTTGGGAGTCTCGTATCGGGCGTGCGAACAATGTGACCTGTCTATCGAAGCTGATCGAATGTGGTCAAAGCTTCGATGCTGGGGATGTTGGCCTGAGCAATTTTGAGAATGTAACTGGTAAAATAGATAAGGGAGAACGAGTGGATGAAGTGTATTTGGACTTTCAAAAGGCTTTCGATAAGGTCCCGCATAAGAGATTAGCGTGTAAAGTTTAAGGCACATGGGATTGGGGGCAAGGTATTGACTTGGATAGAAAACTGGTTGGCAGACAGAAAGCAAAGCATTGAAATAAATGGGTCTTTTTCCGAGTGGCAGGCAGTGACGAGTGGGGTACCGCAGGGATCGGTCCGTGCAGGGATCGGTCCGTGGACCTCAGCTATTCACAATATATATTAATGATCTAGATAAGGGAACTTGATGTAATATCTCAAGTTTGCAGACGACATAAAGCTGGGTGGGTGTGTGTGCTGTGAGGAGGAAGCCGAGAAACTCCAGGTTGATTTGGACAGTTTGGGTGATTTGGCAGAAGCATGGCAGATGCAATATAACGTGGATAAATGCGAGGTTACTACTGTCGTGTCAAAAACAGGAAGGTAGATTATTAGCTGAATGGCAATAGATTAGGAGAAGGGGAAGTGCAACGAGACATGGGTGTCATTGTGCACCAGTCACTGAACGTAAGCATGCAGGTGCAGCAGGCGGTTAAGCAGGTTAAGAAGGCAAATGGTATGTTGGCCTTCGTAGCGAGAGGGTTTGAGCACAGGAACAAGGATGCCTTGCTGCACTTGTACAGTTCCTTGGTGGTATGTTCATTAATAACTAGACATTCTTATTATGAACACAGCTAGCTTTTGCTAGTTACCTTTATTGAGCACATGTGGACTTGTACAGCATCTTGTAGAGGCATCCATCTTGACTGCTGCCTTGTGGGTAGCCTAGCCTCCTGGGTAATGTAGTCTTAAACGTACAGCTATATACAGCTCTACTGCTCCACGTAGTTCCCACCACAGAATGACATGTTATTGATCACTACATCCTCCTTTCTTTGATGTTGAGCAAAATAAATATCAATCAACTTTCAAGAAAACAATAAAGATAATATTAGTAACACTTTTGTTAGTGCTCTATAAACATAAACATTTTCAAAACAGTCAACACATTTTCAAAGCTTTACATTGTACTCAAAGATTAAGTCTATCAGGCTTTTTTACTTCACGTGTGGATCTTCTCAACACGGGTAAGTCTGATGTGTCTTCATGAGATTGTTCTGGTGGTGAATGACAAGATGCAGTTGCGGCATTGTCATCAATCTGCTCTTGTATAGATCGAGGTCTCCTTGCGATCTTTGCTTGGAGAGGGTTTCAGTGTTTCCTTCACTCTTCATGCCATAAGTCTCAATGTAATCAATGCACTCTCGAAAAACTGCTGGCAGCTGGATCCCATCATACAGCATAGTCCTCTCAGCAGCCTCGGCTAATGGAACACCAAAGATTGGCCTGAGGGAAGAAGGAGTATCCACCGGAACTGCTTCCTGCTCTGGTGCAGGCTTCTTCTTTTTCTTTTTCTCTTTCCACTGCTTAACAACATCTGCTGCGGTTATATCTTTGGAATTTTTCTCCTTGTGTTTTTCCTCTTTGTGCTTTTCTTCCTTTGGCTTCTCTTTGACCTTGAAGTCTTTTTCTTTCTTCTTCGGAGAAACTAGGCTTTTTGAAGACATGGATACCCTTTGGCCTTTTCATCCTTGATGGGCTCTCTGCTTCATCACCTGAGTCATCTGGTCTGCTTATGGCACAGTTTATACGGTAGACTCTCTTGACCAGTTCTAAGTCTTCAAAAGCTTTGTCACCTAGTATCGAATCAAGTTTTTCAGCCACAACAGAAAACATGAGATGATGCACTTTGTCTTTGACTGTCACTTTAAATCTGCATACACCTAAGCTATCTATTTTCTGTCCATTATAGTCCTTCAGTAGTGCTGACTTTTTCTGTATTTTGAGCTTTTCTTTCATATTGTTAATGTCACTCATACTGATTAAGTTTCCTTTTGCCCCAGTGTCCAGTTTCAATGTAACTAATGCTCCATTTATCTGCAGTGGGATCATCCAGTTGTCCTCTTTTACTGCATTAACTTTATGTTCAGCATTGTCTATTTCTGAGTGCTGCACATTTTCTGTATCTTTTTTGATATCGTCACATGACACCATTCCTACAAAAAATGTCTCACTTAAATCAGTGTCCTCAATCACATTAACTCGTTGCCCTTTCGTCGTTTTTACTTTTGAAAAGCATTGTTTGGCAAAGTGATGCTTTCCATTACACTTTGTGCACATTTTTCCAAACGCTGGGCATTGTCCTAACTGGTGTTTGTAACCACAGCGTTTACAAGTAAAAATTTCATCCTCCGATTGCTTTTCATTTCTGTTCTGCCCACGTCTCTTCCCCTTGTAGGACACAGCACCGTCAGCAGCATTATCACTCATTACATTCGCATCATTATTGATTTCACTGAAAGTCTTCGCGTGATTTTGAGCCAGCTCGCTGGCTTGGCATATTTTCACCGCATTTTCCAAATTTGGTTCGGTTTCTCTCAACAGACGTTCCCTGACTTTTTTATCATGAATACCAGACACAATCTGGTCACGAATCATGGATGCTTTGAGCTCAGAGAAATTACATTTCTGTGCTTTCAGTTTCAGATCAGTTATAAAGCGATCAAAAGTCTCATTTTGCTGCTGTGTCCGAGAACAGAAGATGTATCTTTCATAGGTCTCAGTCTTTTTGGGAGAGCAATGTGCATCATAATTTTTTAGCACATCTTCTAATTTTTCTCTGTTCTCCACTGGATTAAATACAAATGTATTAAATACCTCTATCGCCTGTGGGCCAGCAACCGTAAGCAGCAACGCTATCTTCTTGCATCTGGCTTCGTACCGAATCCGATGGCAGCAATGTAGAGTTCGAATTGCTGTTTAAATGTCTGCCAATTGTAGTCGATTTTTTCTGTGAGATTCAAACGCTCTGGTGGCTTCAAATTCTCCATGTCGCTTTTCACAATTTTCAGCAGATCTTCACCACCCTGGTACCATGTCATGTTCATTAATAACTAGAAATTCTTATTATGAACACAGCTAGCTTTTGCTAGTTACTTTTATTGAGCACATGTGGACTTGTATAGCATCTTGTAGAGGCTTCCACCTTGACTGTTGCCTTGTGGGAAGCCTAGACTGCTGGGTAATGTAGTCTTAATATAATATATAGCTGGGTAGTGTAGTCTTATACATACAGCTATATACAGCTCTACTGCTCCACCTAGTGTCCACCACAGAATGACATGTTATTAATCACTACACTTGGTGAGACCACATCTGGAGTTTTGTGTGCAGTTTTGGCCAACTTATCCGAGGAAGGATATTCTTGCCATGGAGGGAGTTCAGCGAAGATTCACCAAGCTGATACCTGGGATGGCAGGAATGACGTATGAGGAGAGATTGGGTCGATTGGGCTTATACTCGCTGGAGTTTAGAAGAATGAGAGGGGTTCTCATTGAAACTTATAAAATTCTGACAGGACTGGACAGACTAGATGCAGCAAGGATGGTCGGGGAGTCCAGAAACAGGGGTCACAGTATACGGATAAGGGGTAAGCCATTTCGGACAGAAATGGGGAGGAATTTCTTCAACCAGAGAGTCGTGAACCTGTGGAATTCTCTACCACAGAAGGCAGCAGAGGCCAATTCATTATATATATTCACGAAGTTGTTGGATATATTTATTAATGCTAAGGGGATCAAGGGATATGGGGAGAAAGCAGGGGCAGGGTAGTGAATTTGGATGATCAGCCATGAACACATTGAATGACGATGCAGGCTCAAGGGGCCGAATGGCCTACCCCTGCTCCTATCTTTATGTGTCTATTTTTCTAAGAACACTGTCGTTGGTGCAACTATCCTGCCAATGGATTGGCAGGATCTTGCGGAGGCAGCGTTTGTGGTACCTCTCCAGTGATGTGGGGTGCCTGTTCTACATGGTCCTTGTCTTTGAGGCATACAGCAGGGCCGGTATCACTGCTGCTCTGTAGACCATGAGCTTAGTGCCGGGTTTGAGGTCGTGTTCTTCAGACGGGGCAAGCACTGATCTTTCAGCACACCACTCGTTACAACCTGCCATTTCAAAACTGACCCGTTTATTCCTGCCCGCTGCTTTCTGTCCTTTAGCCTATCCTCAATACATACAGATATATTGCACACAAGGACATGTGCTCTAATCTTATATAACAACCTCTTGTATGGCACCTTATCGAATGCTGTATGAAAATCAATATATACTACATCCACTGGTTCCCCCTTATCTACCCTGCTAGCTGAACGCTGAGAACACTCTAACAGATCTGTCAAACACGACGTCCCATTTCATAATACCGTGTTGACTCTGCCTAATGATATTCTGATTTTCCAACTGCCTTGCATCCACGTCCTTAGTAACAGTTTCTAGCATTTTCCCGATGCCTCCAGTCATCATAGCTGGCCTCTCGTTCCCTGTTTTCTCTGTCAATCCTTTCTTGAACAGCGGAGTAACATTTCCTGCCTTCTAATGCAGGGGGACCTTTCCAGAATCTGGGGAATTCTGGAAGATGCAAACCATTCTCTGCTGACAGTTGCTTCGTCAGTCAGCTGTGACTCCTTTGGTATCACCCTCGCATCTGAGTCAGAAAGTTGTCAGATCATAGTCCAGCGACTTCAGGACAAAAATCTAGGCTGACCCTCCAGTGCAATACTGTGGGAGTGCTGCATCTCGGAAGTATGGTCTTTCAAATGAGATGTTAAACTTTTGGCCCCGTCTCTTTCTCTCAGTTGGATGTAAAATCACATCCCACTTTTTCGAAGAAGGGGATCTATCCACAGTGTCCTCACCCATCATCACTACAACAGATGATCTAGTCATTATCACATGGCAGTTTGTGGAAGCTTGCTGTGCGCAACTTGGCTGTTGCATTTCCTACACTACAAGTGATTACACATCAAAAAGTACTTCATAGGCTGTAAAGTGCTACTGCACTATATCTGCAGCCACTCGCTTGAAAACCAAAGGATGCAGGACATCACGTCATGGGAATTTGTCTGCTTCTGGTCCCATTAATTTCTCCATTACTTTTTCTTTAATAATATTATTTCCTTTAAGTTCCTCATGCTCATTAGACCTTTGGTTCCCCACAGTTTCTGGTGTGTTATTTGAGCCTTCTACTATGAAGACAGATGCAAAATATTTGTTTAACGTCTGTGCAATCTCCTTGTCCCCCATTATAACTTCTGCTCTCTCTGCCTCTGCGGGACCCACGTCTACTTGTGCTAATCGTTTAATTTTTACATACTTTAAAAGCTTGCAATTTGTTTTTATATTTCTTTCTAGTTGAATATCATATTCTACTTTCTCCCTCTTTATCACTCTCTTGATCATTCTTTGTTGAATTTGAAAAACCTCCTAATCCATAGGATTAGTAATCTTTTTGGTAACATTGCAAGACTTTTCTCTTAATCTAATACTAACGTTAACTTCTCTAGTTGCGCATGGTTGGACAACTTTTCCAGTGGCGTGTTTTTATTCCTCGAGGGATTTTACATACCTTGAGTATTATGAATTCTTCATTTGAATGTTTGCCATTGATTTTACCATCATATCTTTTAATTCTATTTCTCAATCTACCTTAGGCAAGTAACACCTCATATCACTCCAACTGAATTTGTTTAAATTTATGTCCTAGTTTCTGACTTAACCGAATCATTCTCAAACATAATATGAATTGTTTTCATATTATGATCTCTCTTCCCAAGATGACCCTTTACTATAATATTACTAATTAACTCTGTTTCATTACACAATACTGAATCTAAAATAGCTTGTTCCCCAGTTGGCTCGAAATATTGTTCGAGACAACTGTCTCGAAGCATTCCAGGAACTCGTCCTCCAAAAGCTTCTGCCAACTTTGTTGGCAGTCTGTATGAAGATTAAAGTCCCCATGTTTATTGCATTATCCTAGATATATGCTACACTAATTTCCTGATGTATACACTGTACAAAAAAATGATTACATTTAGCGTACATATAAACTAGTGTTATCTGCCCTTTGTTATGTCTTAGCTCTACCCATACTGGTTCTACATTCTGATTTTCTGGTCTAAGATCTTAATTCAAAACTGCCTTTATCTCATCCATTTTAATTAGGGCTACCCACCTCCTTTTCCATTATGCCGATCGTTTCTAAACGTCAAGCACTCGGGAATATTTTGTTCCCAACTTTGGTCACCCTGAAACCAAGCCTCAGTAATGTCTACTGGATTAAACGTATTTACCTCTATTTGTTCCATTAATGTATCACTCTTATTATGAAAGTTTGGTGCATTCAGATATAACGCCTTTAATATTAACTGCTCCACAACATTGACTTTTCTCTTTGGATTATAATTTTTTTCTTACCTGAACCCACCCTCCCCAGTATTAGGGATTGTTCTCCTTAGAGCAGCGCATGTTGAGACGTGTTCAAAAGCATGAATATTTTGATAGAATAAAGGAGGAGAAATTGTTTCCAGTGACAGAAGGTTTGGGAAACATAGGACACAGATTTAAAATGATTGGTAAAAGAACCTGAGGCGACATGTAGAAATATGTATTTAAGCAGCGAGTTGTTATGATGTGGAATTTGCAGAGAAACAGATTCAATAGTAACTTTCATAACAGAATTGGACAAAGACTTGAAAGGAAAATGTAGATGGCTATGGGGAAAGAGCAGGGGATCAGTGCTAACTGGATAGCTCCACCAAATATCCATCACAGGCACTTTCTCTCTCTCTCTGGTTCTCTCTTTATCTCTCTCTCTCTCTCGTTCTCTTTCTCTCTCTCCCTCGTTCTATCTTTCTCTCTCTTTCTCTGTCTCTTTCGCGCTCTTTCTGTGTCTCTGTCTCTCGTTCTCACTTTCTCTCTCTTTTGCTCTCTCTCTCTTTCTCTCACTATCTCTGTCTTTTTCTCACTCTCTTTCTCTCTCTCTCTCCATCTCTCTCTTTCTCTCTCTCTCTCTGAATCAAACAATGCTTGGGGACCCCGAATGTCTGCAGCGAATGAACTGAAGTTTAATCAAGTAAGGTCCTGCAGAAACCAGTGCACCACACAGGCAAAACTGCCCATTCCTGGTCAGGACATCTCATCCCTGACTATTCGGGACTAATTTGCAAGGTTACTGGGAGAGCGGTGGGAAACAGCTGGCAGCTGTATCTCCGGTCACTGAGATATACCTCCCTGGAAAATCAGTGTCTAATAGGGTAGAGGCGGAAAGGTATCGAGGGCCACAGACTCACAAATCATTGAAAGTAGCAGCGCAGGTTAACAAGACCATAAAAGCTGCAAACCAAGCACTGGAGTTCATCTCTCTCAAGGAATGGAATTCAAAAGCATAGAAGTTATGTTAAATTTATTTTGAACCACTTAGAAGACAGCGCAAAGTTCTGGTCTCTACATTACAAAAAATATAGAGAGAAGAACTGGGGAAGGAGCAAAGAATGCTGGTGGACCATTAAACAACTAACGGGAGGAGGAGGCTCCATGGATATCACCATCCTCAATGATGATGGAGCCCAGCACGTGAGTGCAAAAGACAAGACTGAAGCGTTTGTTACAATATTCAGCCAGAAGTGCCGTGTGGATGGTTCATATCGATCTACACCTGAGGTACCCACCATCAAAGAAGCCTGTCTTCAGCCAGTTCGATTCACTTCACGTGATATCAAGGAACGGCTGCATGCACTGGATACAGCAAAGGCTATGGATCCTGACAACATCCCGGCTGTCGTGCTGAAGACTTGTGCTCCAGAACTGTCAGCGCCCCTAGCCAAGTGCTGCAGTAGAGCTACAAGAGTGGCATCTATCCGGCACCATTCACAACTCATCAGATAATGAAGTAGTCCATGCCCGCAGGCAACAAGACCTGGATGACGTTCTGGCTTGGGCTGATATATGGCAGGTAACATTCGTGCCACAGAAGTGCCCGGCAAGGACTATCTCCAACAAGCGGGAGTCAAACCACCTCCCCTTGACATTCAATGGTATTACCATCGCTGAAACAACTGCCATCAAGATCCTGGGGGGCGCAATTGACGAGAAAATTAACTGTACCAGCCACATAAATATTGTGCCAAAAAGGACAGATCAGAGGCTAGGTATTCTGTGGCGAGTGTCTCACCTCCGGACAGCACAAAATCTTTCTACCATCTACAAGTAAGGAGTGTGATGGAATACTCTCCACTTGCCTGGATGAGTGCATCTCCAACAACACTCAAGAAGCTTTACACCATCCAGGACAAATCAGCCCGCTTGATTGGCACCCCATCAACCACCTTAAACATTCACTCCCTCCACCATCGGCATACAGCGGATGCAGTGTTTACCATCCACATGATGCACTGCAGCAACTCACCAAGGCTTGTTCCGCAGCACCTCCCAAACATGCGACCTCTTCCACCTAGAAGGACAAGGGCAGCAGGCATATGGGAACACGACCACCTCCATGTCACACACCGTCCTGACTTAGAAATATTTCGCTGATCCTTCATCATTGCTGGGTGAAAATCCTGGAACTCCCTACCTAACAACACTGTGAGACTACCTTCACCACACGGACTGCAACGGTTCAAGAAGGCACTCGCCACCACCGTCTCAAGGGCATTGAGTGATGGGCAATAAATGCTGGCCTTGCCAGGGACGCCCACCTCATAGAAACGAAATAAAATAAAGAAGATTAAGATGGATGAAACCAGCACTGAAGGGGTATACATTTCAGGAAAGAAAGAACAGGCTGGCTTTCTTTTCTATTTAAAACTGGAGGCTGAGGGATAACCGGATAGAGATCTTCAAGTTATGAAGGGGTTTGATATTTCAAAATAATTAGTTGATCCACGTCGAGCACGTTTCAAACCATCGCACCGAAATCCCATTAAACTTCGAGACCAATGCCGCAGCCAATCAGATATCGCAGCTGAAAATATATCTCTTTTACAACAGACACAGATACAGAATGACCATCAAATCATAGAAGCATTGACTGGTTAGAGCACAGAAGGAGGCCATTCGGCCCATCGAGCCCATGCTGGCTCTCTGCAAGAGCACTTCAGCTAGTCCCACTCTCCTGTCCTTTCCCCGTAGCCTGGCAATTTCTTTTCCCTCAGTTACTTATCCAAATCCATTTTGAAAGTCACGATTGAATCTGCCTCCACCACCTTTCAGGCAGTGCTTTCCAGATCCTAAATACACGCTGCATAATAAAGTTTTTCCTCATGTCGCCTTTGTTTCCTCTGCCTTAAGTAACCTTAAATCTCTGTCCTCTGGAATTTGAAACTTCCGCCAATGTGAACAGTTTCTCTCGATGTACTCTGTGCAGACCACTATCGATTTTGAAATGGCCCAGGACTGACATGATCCGTATGAACAGCACACCCCTTTTAAACAGACACAGAATGATCCGGGACTGAAAGCACACCCCTTTTAAACAGACACAGAATTATCCGGGACTGACAGCACACCCCTTTTAAACAGACACAGAATTACCCGGGACTGACAGCACATCCCTTTGAAACAGACATTGAATGTTCCGGGACTGACAGCACACCGCTTTTAAACAGACAAAGAATGATTCACTTTATCACTGTGGCAAGCAAGTCCTTTGCATTTTTCAATCAAAAAAACCTTTTAGATGGGATCTTCCTGCATTTGATGAATCACAAACAGCCGTCAGTTGTCAATCAAGAGACAGACCTGCTAACATGCACTGTGCACATTAACCCACCAGGGCGCACACTCGCCATCACTAACACTGCACACCTGCTACCATGCAGCGTGCACATTCAAGCTTCAGGTGGGGCACATTCACCTTCACTTTTAAAGTATAATTATATTTTTGGCGATTTTGTTAAACAATGTTATTATATTCCCCTAAGACCCTTGTCTATCAAAAGTCTATCGATCTCAGAAAAACAATTATTAATTGTTCTAACGTCTGCTGCCTTTTCTGCGAGTGAGTTTCACACTTCGACCTCCCTTTGTCTTAAGAAATGTTTCCTAATTTCCCTCTTGAACGGCCTGGATCCGATTTTAAGGTTTTCTCCCCTTGTCCTGTGTGCAGTTCTGGTCGCCATATTATAGGAAGGATGTGATTGTATTACAGAGAGTGCAGAGGAGATTCACCAGGATCTTAAGTGGCTGGATCGTTTCAGATATGAATGGAGACTGGATAGGCCGAGGCTGTTTTCCTTAGAGCAGAGACGTCTGAGGGGGGACCTGATTGAGGTGTACAAAATTATGAGAGGCATAGATGTGTAGATAGAAAGGAACTTTTCCCCTTAGTAGTGGGGTCAATAACCAAGGGGCATAACTTCAAGGTAAGGGGCAGGAGGTTTAGAGGGGATTTGTGGAATGACTTTTTCACCCAGAGGCTGGTGGAATCTGGCACGATCCCTCAGAACATTCAAGAAACATTTAGATGTGCACTTGAAACGCCATAGCATACAAGGCTACGGACCAAGATTTGGAAAATGGGATTAGAGTAGATAGGGCTTGATGGACGGCGCAGACACGATCTGCTGAAGGGACTCTTTCTGTGCTGTATAGCTCTGTGGCTGTATGACTGCGAAACACCACTACCAGTGGAAAATGTTTATCTCTATCTATTTTAGCAATTCCTTTCCAACTCCTAAAAATCAGAATCTGCCCACGCTGTAGACTGGTAAGACAGGTCCATGGGATCCAGCAGAAAGTGCCAAGTAGGATCCAAAATTGGTTCATTGGCACGAAGCAAAGGGTAATGTTTGGTGGGTGTTTTGTGAATGGAAGGCTGTTCCTGTGGGGTTCGAAGGGCTCAGTACTCGCCCCTTTGCTTTTTGTGGTATACATGGGTGATTTAGACTTCAGTGTAGGTGGCATGATTAAGACATTTGCAGATGTTATGAAAAATGGCCTTGTGGTTGACAGTGAGGAACAAATTTGTAGACTGCAGCATGAGATCAATGAACTGGTCACATGGGCAGAAAAGTGGCAAATGGAATTCAATCCGTAGAAGTGTGTGGTAATGCATTTGGAGAGGGGGAACAGGCAAAGGAATACACAATAAATGGTAAGATATTGAGAAGTGAAGAAGAACAGAGGGACATTGGAGTGCATGGCCACTGATCCATGAAGGTAGCAGAACAGGTGGATAAGGTGGTTAAGATGGCAATAGCAAAGGACTGCGGATGCTGGAATCTGAAATAAAAACGGAAGATGCTGATAATATTCAGCAGGTCATTATTTCAGATTGTCTGATAAATATTACCAGAATTTATATTTTTATTATTGGTTAAGAAGTCCTAGGGGATACATTACTTTAATAGCGAGGCATAGAATACACGAACAGGGAGGTAATGCTTGAACTGTACAAAACATGAGTTAGGCTACTGCGAGAGTACTGCGGGCAGTTTTGGTCGCCACATTACAGGAAAGATGTGATTACACAAGAGGGTACAGTGGAGGGTTATGAGGATGTTGCCAGGACAGGAGAATTTTAGCTATGAGGAAAGATTGGATAGGGTGGGGTTGTTATCCTTGACACAGAGGAGGCTGAGGGGAGACATAATTGAGGCGTATAAATTTATGAGGGGCCAATCTGGAGTGGATAGAAAGGATCTATTTTCCTTCGCAGAAATGTCAATGTTCAGTGGGATTAGATTTAAAGTAACTGGCCGAAGGATTAGAGATGTGTTGAGGAGAATCTTATTTACAAAAAGAATGCAGGTGGTTTAGAACTCACTAACAAACACAATTGAAGAAAGTACTTGGTTATGTTTTCAAGTGCTGTAACCTATCGGGTTACGGACCCAGAGCTGGCAAGTGGGATAAGGCAAAATAGCTCTTTTTCGTCCGGCAAAGATACGATGGGTCGATTGGCCTCCATCTGTGCCATAAATTTCCGTAATTCTATTATTCTCTGAACTCACCTCTTACCCTTCAATAACCCAGGGAATACAAGCCTAGTTTATGTTAACTCTCCTCATATTCTAACCCTTGGAGCCCTCGTAACACACTGATGAATCTGCACTGCAATCCACGTTCAAAATATCCTTTCTAGGGAGCAGTGCGCAGAACTGTACACAGTGGCCTAACCAGGCCTCTGTTTTGCTGTCACAAAACTTCCTCCCAATATATTGTGCCAGCAATTATCTGATATTTTGCACCGGCCATTCCACTATTGAAGCATTGCTATTGCGCCGCTGCGACGGCCGAGTTCTTAAGGCAGTGGACTTACAAACCCTGCGAAGATTGGAACCATGCTCCCAGCGATTCTGCTTCAATTTCTTTATTTTCTTTCATCGGCTCCCTGTAAAGATCATTGGCCCCGAAACTGATCAGAATTCCCCCCACTGCACTTTATTACACTGATTAATGCAAAGCTGTTGTTCCAATGGGAAGCACTCATAATTTATCGGCATTAATTAGATATTGTGGATTTGTTGGAAAACATTTGCAAAGCCCAGTGAGGAATATACACACAGAACAGCACGAAAAATAATACATTTAATGAAGAGCCCTGCAATGTTTGGAAGGAAATGATTGGAAATGCCGTTTGGTTTTATATGCTGAACAAGAATTAAAAAGTGTGTAAAACGAACGCAGCAGGACTCCTTCCTGCAATCTTCTGATAACATCAGGATTTGAACTCCTTGTCGATTAGGCCACGCGGATGCAAGACAAGCTAATCGTAATAATGAGTGAGTAAACACCGTGACTGTGTTCATTTCAGTAACAACAGAAAATACTGGACATACTCCGCAGGGCAGTCAGCATCATGCAGAGTGAAGCAGATTCAACATTTCGGGTCGAACCCTTCGTCAGAAATGGAACCAATTAGGGAAAGAGTTATTTTTAAGCAGGGGTGGAAGGAGGGGAGGAAAGAAGAAAGGGAAGGTCTATGATAGGATGGAAGGCAGGAGAGATTGACTGACACAAGGATGATGGTGAAAGTCAAAAGGAGAGGTAATGGGACAAGTTAACAAATAAGAGATGGCTCCAGATGAGGTGTGAATGATGATGGCAGCAACAGGAACAGTTACCATGTGAGGAAACATGAGAACCAATTAAAAAATATAAAGAAATACAGGGGCCAATTTACAGCCTGAAATTGTGCAACTGGATGTTAATCCAGAAGGCTGTAAAGTGCCTAAAAGAAAGATGTGGTGCTGTTCCTCGAAATTATTTTAGCTTCCTTGGAACAGTGTAACAGGGGAGGTCAGAGTGGGAGGGGAGCAGAGATTATAGTGACAGGCAATCCGAAGCTCGTGGTCATGCTAGCGCACTGAACGGAGGTTCAGAAAGGGAATACACATTGGGGCAGAAATTCGGATCGGGGGCTTGCCGCGCGTGCAAGCCCCCGATCTGCACTTACCCGACGCGCCTGCCGTTCACCTCCAGGGACGCCTGGAATTACTTTTTGAAAGAGAAGAATCCCGGGCAGCGTATGACGTCACGCCGCCCAGGAGTGCAGCCAGCGTGAAGCCTGTAGCGCGCTGTGCAACTGAGACACGCCCCTTAAGGTCTCATTGTAATAGGACACGCCCCCAATCTTTCCAAGCAGCTGCAGAGGACTTTGCAGTTACTCAGCTGCAGGGAAAGTAGGTTATCTGCTATTTTATGAATGTTTTGTGAACTTTTATAAAATTTTAAAAACGTTTAAATGATTTTGATGACTCTTAGATAGTTTTAAAGAGAATTGAAGCTATTTAAGCCTTTCTTAAAGCCTTGAAAACATTCTATTAATTCTTTTCAGTTAATTAGCAAAGTGAAATGGCTGGAATGAGCACATTTCACGTGATTAAAAGAACTCAGAACTTCACTGATGATGACCTCAGCAATCTCCTCAACGTCACAGTGCAGAGCCACTTTGGTCCCAGGAGCCAGCAGCTGCGCCAGTCATGATGCAGGGCAGCGTAGAAATGCCTTAGCAACAACCCTTTCCTCAAGCCGCTGCTGAAGAGCAGGAACAATCTGACAGGGCCCTTGCAAATAGATCTGGAGGGCTCCAGTCACGGGCAGTGAAAAGGCGCAGGAAACGTTAGAGTGTCACCTTCAGCTTACTCCGCCACCTTCAACCCTCAGTCGCACAGGCCAGTTGGCAAATCGTTAAATAGTTATATTTTTCACTTTATTTAAATGTTAAATGTTTCTTACATATTTAAATTCAAGTGTTTATTTATGAAGGACAGGATAGGTAACCATATCGTTTCAGCAGCACACCCAGTTATGAATGTTGAAAGAATTTAAACATTTATTTAACTTCAAAAACTTTTACAACAAATGTTACAAAATTATAAAATAGCTAGTTTGCACTTTGATTGTCTGTATTGCAGTAAGAAAGTAAAAGTTACTGTAAAACATTTACACTTTCTTTTCTAACAGTCACCATTTTGCACATGTTTGAAAACGGTAAAAGAGGTAGTTAGCATCTTAATTTTTGTAATTTCACTAAGAATCAAACACAAATGAGTTAAACCTGTTTACAAAGTGATTTCAAAATTGTTAACGTTACCATTTTTAAATTGCATAAAATAGGTCATTAACATCGTTGAACAAAGAAAGAAAGACAAGTAAAAGTGAACTCTTTCCAATAACACTTCCTCACAGTTCCTGTCCATAAATGTTTTTAAAGTTCATAACTGTTACTTAAAATTTACAAGTTATTCACTTTATACATTGAAACTGAATCTGAAAAGTTTTTGATTATGCAATAAAAGGTCACAGTTTCACTTCAATATGTGTCTGCTTCTGTCTTTGCCTTGCAGGGGGAGGGGTAGTTACAGGGCGTAACTACTGCCTGAAGGTGTTGGCTACCAGCAGTTCGCGAGCAGCCTTAGATTCGGTGGCACTGGGCTCCTCCCCATGAGGCCTGGCAGCATACACATTGACATCGCCTTCATCCTCCATTTCAACAGGTAACTGTTCCTCATTGTTAAGGGTCAGTCCTTCCTGCAGGGCAAGGTTGTGCAAAGCACAACAGACCAGCAGAATCCTTGCCACTTTCTGATGAGAGTACTGTAAGGTTCCCCCTGACCTATCCAGACACCAAAAGCGTTATTTCAGAACTCCTATTGTCCTCTCCACCACTTGACGTGTAGACACATGTGCATGGTTGTATCACAGGACTACTCCTCACACAGATGTAGCTGTTCAGAGTAAATGGAAATAGTTGTTACAGTTATTTTAATAAACTGAGTGCCTATAACATCAACTCGGCCTATGCCAGGAAGCATGCTTTAACGGCTTGCAAACACATCCTTCCCGCCTGATGAATATCACAGGCCTAGATCCTTTTCTAATAAATTACATTTGCAGAAATTCATCATTACATAAATACATTCATCCACGTACTGAAAGGAATACATACATAAATGCACATCCTTAATGGAATATATACAGACATACATACAATCATATATACATACTTAATAAATATTACTGATGACAATTTCATTTTTTAAGCATTTTATTATTTTTAAAACAGTAAGTTTGACATTTTATAAAAATAAATTCAATGAGGCCTTGTCCACAACAGCCACAATTGCTCCTTCTACCTACATTACTGAAAACCGTTTTAAACAAAAAATGTTTTTAAACATACCTCTGCCTTTCTTAAAATAACTTTCCTCCCTTTCCCAAACAGGAATAGAATGACTTTCAGAAGCTCCACGATGACAGACTTCTTCCACCGCAGCTTCTCGATAGCTTTACTCCTGCCTTTTTTCATTTCCAAGTTGTCAGGACTTACCCTCACTGTGCACGCACTGCCTGTGCAGTCGCACGTGCTGTGCCTCTGAACCCCTTCGTTCAGAGGACAGGAAATGCCGGTTTTCCCCGCATGCACTGTGCATGCTGAAAACCGGCGTTTCCTCCGGCCAGACGCGTGAGTACCCCGACTGTACTCACGCCTTTGGAATGGAATTACTGGGCCATTAAATGGTAGGACACTGAGTAGTGTAGAAGAACAAAGTGACCTTGGAGAGCAGGTCAACTGATCCCTGAAGGTAGCAGGCCAGGTAGAGAAGGTGGTTAAGAAGACATGCGGAATGCTTGAATTTATTGTCCGTGGCATAGAATATAAGACCAGGGGGTTTGTGCTTCGAATTAAAAAAAACACGAGTTAAGCTTCAGCTAGAGTACTGCGTGCAGTTCTGGTCACCACATTACAGGAAAGATGTGACTGCACTAGAGAGGATACACAGGAGATTTATAAGGATGTTGCCGGGAGTAGAGAATCTTAGTTATGATGAAAGACTGATTAGGCTACGTCTGTTTTCCTTGGAACAGAGAAGGCTGAGGGTAGACCTTACTGAGGTGTATAAAATTATGAGCGGCCTAGATAAAGTGGATAGAAAGGACCTATTTCCCTTAGCAGGGTGGTCAAAAACCAGGGGGCACAGATTTAAAGCAATTGGTGGAAAGTTTAGAGGGGATTTGAGGGGAAATTTCTTCACCCAGACGATTGTGGGTGTCTGGAACTCACTGCATGAAAGGGTGATTGATGCAGGAACCCTCACCATATTTAAAACTACCTGGATGTTTATTTGGGATGCTCTGACCTGCAGGGCAATGGTCCAAGAGCTCGGAAGTTGGATTGGGTTGGATAGCTCCTTGTTGGCCGGCGCGGACCCGATGAGCCGAAATGACCTCCTTCCGTGCTGTAACTTTCTATGATTCTATGATCCATGATTCTAGGTACTCCGCAAAACTGTCACCCAATCTGCTTTGGTCACAAATGTAGAGGCGACCACATCGTGAGCAGTGAATACACTAACTAAATTGTAAGAAGTACAAGGAAATCGCTGATTCACCTGGAAGGAGTGTTTTGGGCGATGGACGGTGGGAAGTGAGGAGGTAAAAGGGCAGGTGTTGCATCTCCTGCGCTTGCATGGTAAGGTACCGGGCGAAGGGGAAGGGGTGTTGGGGTGATAGAGGTGTGGGACAGGGTGTTGCGCAGGGTGTGGTCCCTTCGGAATGCTGAAAGTGTTGGGATGGGGAAGATGTGTTTGTTGGTGGGATCATGCTGGACGTGGCAGAAGGGTGGCAGATGATCCATTGAATGTGGATGCTGCTGGGGTGACAGGTGAGGACAACGTGACCACTGTCATGGTTCTGCGAGGGAGGGGAAGGTGTGAGAGCGGAAGTGCGGGAAATGGAATGGACATGGTCGAGGGCCATGTCAACCATGGTAGAGGGGAATCCTCGGTTCAGAAAAAATGTAGACATACCAGAAGCTTCCACTACTATGGAAGGTTGTATCGTCACACCAATGGCGGATATGGAAAAAGTGGGAGAATGGAATACAGTCCTTATAGGAAGCGGGGTGGGAGGAAGTAAATTCAAGGTGGCAGTGGGAGTCAGTGGTCTTAAAGTGTCATTGTTCTCGCTCAGGTCAACATCCCAAGCATCGAAGCTTTGACCACGCTCGATCAGCTCCGATGGATGGTTCACATTGTCCGCATGCCCAATACGAGACTCTGACAACAAGTGCTCTACTCAAGAGCTGCAACATGGCAAGAGAGCCCCAGGTGGTGTGGAAGCACAGTTTCTCACTTAGACACAAAATGGCTTCCTAGGCATAGAATAAAAACTCAAATGGCCGACAGCATGATTCACTAAAGGCAAGGGGATGAGACATACATACTCCTTATCTGTGACAAGCTTAACAAGGAGCCTCAGTTACCAAACAAACAGCCAAGGACATGATAAGGTAAACATCAGGCCACGGGCCCAGTTGGTACAGTGAGAGAACAGAAGGGACAGAGAGATCCCATAATAAAGGATTAATTAATCTTATCCCAAAGGCATTTCTGTTCGTTACTCTAACGCAGCACGGAAAAGGTTGTTTCAATAATTCGCAAGGTCTGTGCCTTTGTAATCAGTTATGATTCAATACTATGTCATGTGGCATAGAAAGCCTGTTTTGCTTTTTACTGTATAAATATGTTACAATTTCTGTATTACTTTGAAGAGGTCTGATGTAGCCCTTGTCTACACAACTCTTCCCTTGCAAGCAAATAAAGCCTGTCTTTAACGATACTTTGTGTTTAAGAGTCTTACTCGGGAGTCGAGACTTTGACAGTATTACTTGGAGGTTCCACCGAGATCGCTTGCTGCCTTTTGGTAAGTCACGGACAAGGACATCGTGAATCTCTAATGATAGATCCTGAATGGCCACAGTGAAGCTTTATCACATAAAAGGATTTCTCATTAGATATTAAGTTGGTGTGGTTTGTTTCATCCGACGGGAGTACTGCGATCTAGTTAAGACTCATGTTTTAGACTTGAGTTGAATCCTGTAACTTTTGCTTCTTTTATTGTTGACCACTGAAAGGAGGAGAATACTGGCAACTCAAGTCTTTAAAGAAAAAGTATCGGGCAAAGAAGGCAAGAGGAAAGTCGACAGGGCTGAGTCCCAGACAGAAAAGATACGAAGTTAAAACTGCAATATCAAGGGTGCGTCCCTTGATCAAGGGTGGGTCCCTTGAGCCGGGGCTGAGTCCCGCGACAGAAAGTGTCGTTTGAGAACTGTCACTGTAATTTTTTAAGATCTGTATTATCAGGCTCAGGATTATTCTCCATTGAGATACCTTCTATGAGGGTTCAAGCCCCTCACATTAATGCATAAGGATTCTATATTGTTTTAAAACTCTCACATAAAGTATAAGTTAAACGTTAAGGACTCAGCTTGTAGTGGCGTACAACGCAAACTGAGAATTGACTATTTGTTCCGTTTAAAGTATAAGATAAATGTCTGAATATTTGGTCTGTTTGCCTGTTTGGCCAGCTGCATTGCTTATCATTTCTTTGACTGTTGTTATTACTTGTTATTTTTCATCACTTATGGTCCTTTGGACAGTCAGTAATAGTCGTAAGGGGGTAAGGGGTGAAACTTGCGATCTAGAAGAAGAGAGCCTAGTTAAAAAAAAAACATACAAACTAAGATGGGAGCTGCACAGAGCAAGATCCCAGAAAAAAAGGAACTTCCGCTTCTTATGTCTTTACCTACTATGGTCAGATATCCATAAATGATTTACCTAAGTGGGCTAGATGGACCAAGAAAGACAGACACCCTTTCCCCGTGGATGGTACATTTAGTCTAGACAGAATCACGTGCCTAGAAAACTGCCTAGCAGGCAGAGACCCAAGGAGAAGGGTTGCAAAGTCAGTAAATTGGTCTGCCATCACAGATTGGAAAAGGGAAGCAGAAAAACGTAAGGAACGCAGCATATTAGCTAGTAAAATTGAGAACAAAAATAAGACGAGGATCAGGGATGGTTCAGAAGACCAGCCCCGCCTCCTGAATACGAAGTGCAACAACAAGGCGCAGCGGGTGGTGAATCACCCGGCCCCAGTGCTGTAAGTCAGGAGAATATAATCAACACTAGATAAGATAATTGAGACAACTCAGAAAAGTGATGAAGACGTTGAGGATTATATAGAAAGAATGGAAGCAGTTATGGAACAGCATTCGGGTATGACAAAAGAAAATTACCAAATCCCTTTAATTAATGCCCTTGTAAACGGCCTCAGGACAGAACTTAAGGAACCGTTGACATTAGTTTGCCTTGACTGGAGACATAAAACCATTC
The DNA here is from genome assembly GCF_052327205.1 of Somniosus microcephalus. Classification (NCBI taxonomy): domain Eukaryota; kingdom Metazoa; phylum Chordata; class Chondrichthyes; order Squaliformes; family Somniosidae; genus Somniosus; species Somniosus microcephalus. The sequence goes on along the minus strand of NW_028225186.1, from coordinate 35,341,673 downwards.
CTGAATTGACACAAATCTTGAAAGGAATACAGGAAAGGAATAATGATCAAAAGAGTAACATTTTTTTTTGTTAATGGAGCAGGCAGCTTCTCCAGCCCCGACCGCCCAGACTACTATTTACTACAAGGGTCAAAACAGGGCACGAGGTAGAGGGTATAACAGAGGCAGATTCAGAGGCAGGGGTAAAGGTGGTGGTGGCAGTGGCCAGTGGAACGGAGGAGGAAATACAAGCTCATGCTTTAATTGTGGTCAGATCGGACACTGGAAGTCCGACTGCCCGTTCCCCAAGCAGCAGAATCAAGGATGGGGAGGTGCCCCAAACAATGTAAATACCCAAGCCCAGGTTCACACACGTCCGCAGGCAGGTTTTACAACAGGGAACCCCTGGGAAACTCAAAATACAGAAGGACAATCCGGAATGCCAGTGCAAAATTATTCAGCATGATGCAGAGACGCAGCCTCAGACGTTACCCACCTCCTGCACTTACCCTTAGTATCACTAAATTCTAGAGATGAGCCATATCTATCCATAAATATGCAAGGCAAGAAAGCTCAATTTCTTGTCGACACAGGAGCCACAATCTCACTATTGACAAAACAATACGCTACAAGAATTCCATGCACTGACAAGGATGTTACCTGCATAGGACTTTCTGGTGTCTCTCAGACTCTGACATGGTCACAACAGTTACAAATATGAGCAGATAATTTTTCTGGCCTACATGCTTTTTTGTTATCAGACGACGCCCCCATGAACCTTTTAGGGAGAGACTTGTTGTGCAAAATGCAGGCAACAATAATTTGTCCAGAAAAGGGACTGCAGATACACGTTCCGACCGATAGTTGTACTATGTGCCTTTTACAAGAACAGCTGGCACATGAATCTGCATTGCACTGCCTTTTATGAGGGCACGGGAAAAGACACGACTATAATAGACAGTTACTCAATTGGATCCCGTTGCATGCGGCCTGCCTGAATGCCTGCCAATTTTAGCTGCTGCCTATTACGCTGTATAACAGGCTCAAGGCATCACGCTTAATCACCGAACTGTTTTGTTTGTACCACATTCAGTAGAAGTTCTGTTATCAAAATACGCCACTCAGCATCTAACATCAGCCCGTAGCAGCAAATATGAGGTTGAACTGTTATCCAACTCCAATCTCATAATTCAAAGATGCTCAGTTTTGAATCCAGCCACGCTGCTACCAACAGAAGAGGTCGGAATCCCACACTGCTGTGACACGGTTACCCAGTTAGCGACCAAGCCCCGAACAGATCTATCTGAAACTCCTGTTCCTAATAGTGACTTGGTATTCTACGTAGGTGGATCGGCCCTTAGGGATGACAAGGGATCACCTAGGGCTGGGAATGCCGTTTCTGATGATCATTCAGTTGTGGAAGGGCTCTCACTACCTCAATCATTTTCAGCACAACAAGCAGAACTCTTCGCTCTTACCAGAGCTTGTATATTGGCTACTCATCAAACTGTTAACATTTATACCGACTCCAGGTATGCTTTTGGAGTTGCTCACGATTTTGGACAGATCTGGAAATTAAGGGGATTTCTAACTTCCTCATGATGAACTATTAAGAATGCTGAAAAAATCAATAATCTTTTGAAGGCTCTAGTGTGTCCCACTAAGATTTCAGTTATTAAATGTCAGGCTCATACAGGTAGGCAGGATCAGATATCCTTGGGTAATAAGCGATCAGATAGAGCTGCTAAATCAGCCACTCTGTCAGATACAGGGCCACAGGTCTCAGCCTTTGTTTTGCATCAACAGAAATCAGATAATGACCCACCTTCTATTAATGATGTTTTAGCCTTTCAGTCACAGGCTAACTCGGACGAAGTGTTAAGTTGGGCAAGGGATTTTTGCTTTAAAATGCCTGAAGGAGTATGGGTTCACCATGACGGCCGCATGGTGGCTCCAAAGTCTTTACTTCCATGGTTTGCCCGATGCATTCATGTTTTCACGCATGCGGACAAAGGGGGGATGGCAGACTATGTTAATCAAACATGGTATGCACCAGGTATTTCGGCAATTGCAAAACAAATTAGTGAAAGGTGCACCATTTGCCAGGAAATGAATCCAGGCAAGACAGAGAAAGTACAGGCTGCCTCCCACCCAAATCCACCAGGCCCTTTCGTACATTTACAGCTTGGCTTGAGGCACGGCTACTTCTGGAGCACACGTCTTCAGCATGAAAGCTGAGATGTTTTCGGGGCCCACAGCCTTTGCTGTATCCAGCGCGCTCAGCCGTTTCTGGATATCACGTGGAGTAAATCGGATTGGCTGAGGAAATGATTTGTTTTGTTGGGGACCTCAGGAGTAGGCCGATATGGATAATCCACTGGGCACTTCTGGCTGAAGATGGCTGCAAACGCTTCAGCCTTGTCTTTTGCACTCACGTGCTGGGCTCATCATCATTGAGGATGGGGATATTCATGGAGCCTCCTCATCTCGTTAGTTGTTTAATGGTCCACCACCATTCACGGCTGGGTTTGCCAGGACTGCAGAGCTTTGAATGACCCATTGATTGTGCGATTGATTCGCCCTGTCTATAGAATGCTGCTTCCGCTTTTTAGCATGCAAGTAGTCCTGTGTTGCAGCTCCCCAGATTGGCCCATCATTTTTCGGTTGGCCTGGTGCTGTTCTTGACATGCTCTTCCACACTCTCCACTTGTCTGGGTGTGTGCTGCGCCAACAACACACAAGATGCTCGGCTCCATGCAGGACAAAGCAGCCCAATTGATTGGCACCCCATCCACCCCCTTAAACATTCAATCCCTCCACCACTGGTGTACCGTGGCTGCAGTGTGTACCATCCACAAGATGCAATGCAGCAACTCGCCAAGGCTTCTTCGGCAGCACCTCCCAAACCAGTGACCTCTTCCGCCTAGAAGTACAAGGGCAGCAGGCACCTGGGAACCCCACCACCTCCAAGTTCCCCTCCAATTCACACAACATTCTGACTTTGAAGCATATCGCGGATCCTTCATCGTCGCTGGGTCAAAATCCTGGAACTCCCTTCTGAACAGCGCTGTGGGAGTACCTTCACCGCAAGGACTGGAGTGGTTCGATAAGGCGGCTCATTGCCACCTTCTCAACGGCAAATGGAGATGGGCAAAAATAAATGCGACGCCTACATCCCATATACGAATAAAGAAAACACTCCTAATTTAACCAACTTTGGGCCCCTGGCCTGATGGTAATGGTAGATTGAGGAATATGCCGGGCCATGACGTTACAGATTGAGGTTGAATACAATTCTTCTGCTGCTGATGGCCCGAAGCGCCTCATGAATACCCAGTTTTGAGCTGCTACATCTGTTCTCAATTTATCCCATTAAGCACAGTGTTAGTGTCACACAACACGATGGATAGTGTCCTCAGTGTGCAGACCGGCCTTCGTCTCCACAATAACTGCGGTGGTCACTGCTACAAACCTGTCATGTAGAGATGCATCCACAACAGGTAGATGGGTGAGGACAAGGAAAAGTAGGTTTTTCCCTCCTGTTGATCCTCACACCACCTGTTTCAGGCCCAAACTGGCAGCTATGTCCTTGAGGACTCGGACAGCTCTGTCAGTAGTGGTGCTACCGAACCACTCTTGGTGATGGACATTGAAGTCCCCCACCCAGAGTATATTCTGAGCAGTAGCCACTCACAGTGCTTCTTCCAATTGGTGTTCAACATGGGGGAGTATTGATTTTCAGCTGAGGAAGTGCGGTCGGCGGTAATCAGCAGGAGGTTTCCTTGCCCATGCTTGATCTGAAGCCCTGAGAGCTCATGGGGTCCGACGTCAATGTTGCGGACACCCAGAGCCTCTCCTACCCAAGAGTACACCACTGTGCCGCCAACCCCGGTGGGTCTGCCCTGCTGGTGGGATAGGTCATGCCCAGCGAAGGTGATGGAGGATTTTGGGACATTGGCTGAAAGCTGAAAATAATGATTCTGTGAGAATCACTATGTCAGGCTGATGTTTGACTATTCTGTGGGACAGCTCTATCAATTTTGGCACAAGTCCCCAGATGCTGGTGAAGAGGAATTTGCAGTGTCGACTGGGCTGCGTGTGACGAGGACGATGCTGGAAGCTCCATCTGGTTTTATCCTTATTGTTTTCGTAGCAGTTTCTTACAACTGAGTGGCTTGTTAGTCCATTTCAGACGGCTACAATAAGTGAGCCACATTGCTGTGGAGACCAACGTTTGGTCCCCCAATGTAAAGGAGACGCATTCAGAGCGGCGAATACGGGACACTAAATTTAAAAAAGTAAATGTTAATCACTAAGGAACTGCAGACATGTACCGGGCACATTTTACTACCAGGGGCCGTGTACAAGCCGGCACTCATACTGCGGAACCGCTAACAGGCACCACGTACATTAAACCACCAGGGGGCAGTCAATCGCATTTACTTGTACTGCAGAACTGCTAACCTCCTGGTTGGAACCGTGAGCAGTGAGGAGAACACAAAGAGTCTGCAAAGGGACATCGATAGACTAAGTGAGTGGGCAGGTAAGGTGGCAGATGGAGTAATGTAGGGAAATTAGAGTTTATTCACTTTGGTATGAAGACTAGAGAAGCAGAATATTTTTTAAATTGTGAGGAACTTTCAAATGTTGTTGCTCAGTGAGATTTGGGACTCCTCGTGAAAGGAGCACTGAAAGCTAGCATTCAGGTACAGCAAGCAATAAGGAAGGCAAATGGCATGCTGGCCTTTATTGCAAGGGGGTTGGAATATAAGAATAAGGGCGTCTTGCTACAATTGTGCAGGGCCTTGGTGAGGCCACACCTGGAGAATTGTGCACTGTTTGGTTCTCCATATCTAAGGAAGGATATATTTGCCTTGGAGGCAGTGCAACGAAGGTTCACTAGATTGATTCCTGGGATGAGAGGGTTGTCCTATGATGAGAGATTGTGTAGAATGGGCCTATACTCTCTGGAGTTTAGAAGAATTAAAGGGATCTCATTGAAACATACAAGATTCCGAAGGGGAATGACAGCTTGGATGCTGAGAGGTCGTTTCTCTTGGCTGGAGTGTCTATAACTAGGTGAGGCCACTAAGACTGTGATTAGGACGATATTCATCAATCTGAGGGTTTTGAATCTTCAGAATTCTCTGCACCAGAGGCCTGTGGATGCTGATTCATTGAATATATTCAAGGCTGAGATAGATAGATTTTTGGACTCTAGAGTAACCTAGGAGTATGGAAATCGGGCGGAAAAGTGGCATTGAGATCGATGATCAGCCATGATCTTAGGGAGTCGCGTGAAGGGCCCAATATCCACTCCTGCTCTTATTTCTTATGTTCTTATAACCTGTTACATCTCTAACTTTTTCCCATTTTGATGAAAGTTCATCGACCAGAAACGTTAACTTTTTATCATTAGCCACGGATGTTGCCTGACCTGCTGAGTATTTCCAGCATTTTCAGCTTATTATTTCAGATTGCCAGAATCCACAATATTTAGCTTTCTTATTAGACCAAATTATCAGCAATTGCTAGTGTGCGCCCCTGGAGGTTGCATGCTCATGATGCAAATTTGCAGGTCAGCAATACAAGTAACGGCAAGTGTGAGCGAACATGCAGGTCTAGGGTGCACGGTGCATGTTCACAGGACTGCATTATAAGTAATGGCAATAGTGTACCCCCTGCTGGTCTTATGCGCAAGGTGCACGTTAGCTGGTCTGCAGTTTAGAAGATTGAGAGGGGATCTCATCGAAACATATAAAATTATGGCAGGCCTGGACAGGCTGAATTCAGAGAGAATGTTTCCAATGGCCGGGGAGCACAGAACCAGGGGCCACAGTCTAAAAATAGCGGGCAAATCATTTAAAACAGAGATGAGGAAGAATTTCTTCACTCAAAGAGTGGTGAGCCTGTGGAATTCCCTGCCACAGAGGGCTGTGAAGGCTAATTCAATAAATATTTTCAAGAGAGAATTGGATATATTTCTGAAGGCTAAGGGGATTAAGGGTTACGGAGAAAAGGCGGGGACGGGGTACTGAACTGGTAAGATCAGCCATGATCTCATTGAATGGCAGAGCAGGCTCGAAGGGCCGAATGGCCTACTCCTGTTCCTATCTCTATGTATCTATGTATCTATGTATATGCAATGGCAGCGTGCGCCTCCTGCTGGTGGAACGTGCACGGTGCATGTTAGCAGTTCTGCGGTATAAGTAACGGCAAGAGTGCGCCTCCTGCTGGTCTAGAGTGCACGGTGCATGTTAAAAAGACTGCATTATAAGTAACAGTGAGTGTGCGCCCTCTGCTGGTCTAATAAACACGGTGCACGTAAACCGTTCTGCAGTATAATTAACGGCGAGTGTGCGCCCTCTGCTGGACTAAGGATCACACTGCATGTTAGCAGGTCTGCAGTATAAGTAACGGCAAGAGTGCGCCCCCTGCTGGCCTAAGGTGCGCGGTGCATGTTAGCAGGTCTGCAGTATTGGTAATGGATAGTGTGCGCTTCCTGCCGGTCTAATGCACAAGGTGCATGTTAACAGGTCTGCCGTATAAGTAACGGTGAGTGTGCACCCCCTGCTGATCCAATGCTCGCGGTGCACGTTAGCCGGTCTACAGTAAAAGTAACGGCGAATGTGCGCCGCCTGCATGTATAAGGTGCACGGTGCATGTTAGCCGGTCTGCTGTATAAGTAATAGCAAGTTTGTGACCCCTGCTGGTTTAAGATGCACGGTGCACGTTAGCCGGTCTGCAGTATATGTGCGAATGCGAGAGCGCCCTCTGGGTATTTATTGCAGAAAGTGCGATGCCATCAATCATTAACGTGCATGTGTTTGATATTTATTTTTTTATAAAATGTTTATGAAGATATTAAGTTCCTGACACTGAAATAATTCAAATCAGAGGGAAAAAATGAGCAATTCTTAAAGCAGATAATTTATTCTACGGGCGGAATGAATGTCTAAGTGGGTTACCGAGTGATGGTGAAAACATTATTAACTTTTCTGCCATTCAGCAGAATTGTTATGAACTTTGAGGCTTTTCTCAATTTATAGACTGTATTTTAAGGGGTTCAGTAAAAATGCTCAGTGTTTATGACAGCGGGGTTCTGTGTGAGGAGCTGGTGTGTTTAACAGGGTCAGCACTGAATGCTGGAAGTTCTTTGACAGTCTCTGTCTCTCTGAATGCTGCGGGTGGTGTGGGCGGCGCAGGGTTGATTGACAGCTGAAGGTTGTTTCTGGTTCATTAAATGTAGAATGTTCCTTCCAAATGTTTTTTGATTGACAGCTGCAAACGACTTATTTGTCTCAGGTCACATTAAGTGAATCATTCTTTGATCATTCCGTGTCTGCTTTAAAGCAGTTTGCTGTCAGTCACGGAACATTCTGAATCTGCTTGACATGGGTTTACTGTCATTCTCGATCATTCTCTGTCTTCTTACAATGGGTTAGCTCTCAGTCCCGGATCATCCCGTGCCTGTTGAAAATTGGTGTGCTGTGAGTCATGGAACACAACCATATAATAAAGAGGAGCAGGAGTAGGTGATACGCTCCGTGCAGCCTGCACCGCCATTCAGTAAGATCATGGCTGAACTGAAACATCAATGCCACTTTCCCGCACTACCCCCTGTCCCATGCTTCACTTAGTGCCCTAAAATCTATCGATGTCAGTCTTGAATATACTCATTGACTGAACATTCTCAGCCCTCTGGGTTAGATAATTCTAACAATTCAAATCCCTCTGGGTGAAGAAATTTCTCCCCATCTCAGTCCCAAATGGCCGACCCCTTATCCTGAGACTCTGCCCCCTAGTTCTTGACTCTCCAATCAGGGCAAACAGCAGCTCAGCATCAACGCTGTCAAGCCCTTTAAGAATTATACACGTTTCAATGAGATCATCTCTCATTCTTCTAAACTCCAGTATAAATAGGCACATTCTACTCAATTTCTCCTCATTTGGCAGCCCTCCCTTCCCAGAAATCAATCTAGTGAACATTCATTCCACCCCCTCCAGGGCAACTATATCCTTCCTTCGGTAAGGTTAACAAAAAGTGTACATAGTACTCCAGATGTGTTCTGAACAAAGTCCTAAATAATTGCAGCATTACATCCTTACTCTCATACTGCAACCCCCTTGTTCTAAAGGCTAAAATCCCCTTTACGTTCCTAATTGCTTGCTGTAGCTGAATGTTACCGCCCTGTCATTCTTGCAGAAGGACATCCAAATACCTCTGAATCTGAAAACTCACTACTTTCTCACCATTATATAAAATCTTCTGTGTTTCCATTCTTCCTAGCAAAGTGGATAATTTCACACTTCCCCACATTATACTTCATCTGACAACTTCTTGCTCACTCACTTAACCAGTCTATATTCCTTTGCAGCCTATTGCGTTCTCCTCACAGCATCCTTGCCCACTTGACTTTGTACCATCAGCAAACTTGGATATATTACACACGGCCCCTCATCTACTTAATTGATATAGATTGTAAATGGCTGAGGGTCAAGCACTGATCTTTCAGCACTCCACAAGTTGCAACCTGCCATTCCGAAAATCACCCATTTATTCCTGCTCTCTGCATTCTGTCCGTTAACCAATCCTCAATCCACGCTACTATATTACCCCCCAATCCAATGAGCACTAATCTTCTGTAACAACCTATAGTGTGGCACCTTATTGAACGCCTTCTGAAAATCCAAATACACTACATCCACTGGTTCCCCCTTGTCTACCCTAATAGTTACACCCTCAAAAAATTCTGATTCCTTTGTGAAGCACGATTTCTCTTTCACAAAACATTATTGTCCCCATCTAATATTTTCTGATTTTCCAAGTGCCCTCCTACCACGTCCTTAATAATGGATTCCAGCATTTTCCCTACTAATGATCTCAGGCTAACTGGCCTAAAGGGGAGAAAGCAGGCACAGGGTACTTAAATTGGATGATCAGCCTTGATCTCATTGAATGGCAGAGCAGGCTCGAGGGGCCGAATGACCTGCTCCTGCTCCTATCTTCTATGCTTCTATGTTTCTGTGTTCTCTTTTTTCTCTCTCCCTCCTTTCCTGAACAGCGGGGTCACATTTGCTACCTTCCAGTCCACGGGGACCGTTCTAGAATCTAGTGGATTCAGGAGGATCAATCCCAATGCATGCACTCTCTGCAGCCACCTGTTATAAAACCAGAGGATGTAGTCCATCAAGTCCCGGGTTTTTGTCTGCTTTCTGTCCCATTAATTTCTCCAGGACTTTTACTTTACTAATATTAATTACTTTAAGTTCCTCGATCTAATTCGACACTTGGTTCCACATAATTTGAGGTATGTTCTGTGTGTCGTCTACTGCAATGACAGATACAATATGCTTTGTTGTGTATGTACCTTTAAGGGAATAACTGGTCTTAGACTGCATTACCGGCAGTGACCACCCCTGTATAAAAGGCCCTAGCAGGCTTCCATAGTTCCAGTTTCAAGCTGCCTCTTGTTCAGTAAAGTACCTGTTAAACTGTTCTCCCGAAGTCCGTGTATTATTGAGGCGCGCACTTTAAAGTGGCCACGAGTAAGATCGAACTCACCTGCAGTGTGGCATCATCTCACGGGGATCTCGCCTGAAAGGAAGTTCCTGGAAGGTCGTAGTCTGAGCAATGGGTGTCGACCGAGGGCAACCGCCCAAAGAATCCATCGGTTTTTGGAGAATTGCGGGAGAGACTGTGGTTCCAGCGAATCGTGCTGGTAGCAGGTAGCGCGCTGAACCTTCCGGACTGCGGCGGGCTCAAGCTCGATCGAGCGGCTCTACAAATCGGGCCGCGCAGCATCGCCGGGAAAAGAAAACAAGAGAGAGAGGGTGGAGCGCGCAGGGCGCAGTCGGTGCTCGAGAACAGGACAGCGGAGAGAAACTAAACGGGGGGGAAGGAAAGCAAGATGCGCCGAAGCTACGGGTCACTGCCATTACCCCGAAGAACCCTAGGAGCAGCATGGCAGTAAGGAGAAGAAACAAAAGCGCGGGAGGCGCCATTTTATCCCGTTGGGGAAGAAGCAAAAGCGCGGGAGGCGCCATTTTATTCCATTGGGGAAGAAGCAAAAGCGTGGGAGGCGCCATTTTAAATCGCCCAAGATGCCGAAAAGTGGCAGTATCACTGCTTTCGACAACAAGGTAGAAGACTGGACCACGTATGTGGAAAGAATTGAAGTGTACTGCAAGGCTAATGAGGTGGCTGGAGGTGGCTGATGGAAAGAGTGCGTCGGTATTATTAAATCTGATGGGTGCGAGTATGTACGGCCTATTGCGGAATTTAATTACCCCAGCTGAACCAATGGAGAAAAGTATTGAGGAGATTGTTCATATCTTACAGGAACATCTAAGCCCTACACCACTGCTGATAGCACAAAGATTCAAGTTCCATAAAAGAAACCAGCACAAAGATGAGAGCAATGCTGACTATCTTACGGAACTACGCAAGTTATCAAAGCACTGCCAGTTCAGAGCAGGACTGGCAGACACCTTACGGGATAAGTTTGTCTGCGGGCTCCAGAGTGATTGAACCCAGAAACGACTACTTTCAAAAAAGGACCTGACGCTAGAACAGGCTTTCAGCGTGGCAGTATCCTACGAAGCAGCAGCACGGGGAGCTACAGAAATACAACAGCAACCACAAGAATACAGCGCTAAAGAAATGGCGTATGAAGCCGAAAAGTGCTATCACTGCGGCAGAACAACCCATGAGCAGAAGGACTGCTGGTTTAAAGACAAAATATGCAGGCAATGCGGGAAAATGGAACATATAGCAAGAGTCTGCAAGTTGGGAAAGAAGACCAACACGACAAGAACTATTAAGGAACAGTACAGGAGAGTAAAGAAACTGACAGATAGTAGTTCAGAAGATCAGGAGAGTGATAAGGATTCCAGGAGCAGGCGACTAAGTTGTTTAAAGTTACACAGCGTGATCGCAAAAGAAGATCACCGAACCATTTGGGTCACTCTCATGATAGCAGGGTCCCTAGTGAAGATGGAATTGGACACAGGATCACCCCTAACTGTCATGAATCGACGAGACTATGAGCGGCTATTCTCACACACACCCTTAAAGGACACGTCCATTGTATTGAAGACATACACGGGGCAAAAGGTCTACCCCAGAGGAAAAATAAGGGTGCCAGTTGAATATAACGGAAAGTAAACACAGAAACTATACATGTATATACTACGAGATGGAGGACCACCATTATTGGGACGTGAATGGATCCGAAGACTACAATTGGATTGGCAATCCATTCTGGCACTAACTGTGACTGAAACAAAAGATGATGACGTCGCACCTGGGCATCTGTCACAAATTCTAACAAGGACTTGGGACTCTAAAAGGAGTAAAGGCAACCATAAAAATTGAGGATAACGCAACCCCAACATTTTTCAAGGCCAGACTGGTGCCATACGCGATACGCCCAGCTGTGGAAGCTGAACTGGAGAGTCTGGAGCATTCGGGGGTGCTGTCTAAGGTGGACTGGAGCGAGTGGGCCACACCCATCGTTCCTGTAATGAAGAAAGCATTGAGCAGCACACCTGGGGAGCCAAGGAAGGTTCGCATCTGTGGAGACTTCAAGGTGACTGTGAACCCAGTCCTGCACACAGTACAGTATCCGCTTCCACGGATAGAAGATATTTTCGCCTCACTATCTGGAGGGAAACGTTTTACAAAGATTGACCTGGCTCAAGCGTATCGACAAATGGAGGTGGAAGAAGCATCTAGGAAATACCTCACGATAAAAACTCACAAAGGCCTTTACCAGTACAATCGACTGGTATTTGGGGTAGCATCAGCCCCGGCTATGTGCCAGAGGGCAATGGAACAAGTCCTGCAAGGGATCTCGGGGACCCAGTGTTATTTGGACGACATCCTGGTTACGGGCGAAAATGACAATGAACACCTTGCCAACCATGAGCAGGTGCTCACGAGATTGCAGGAATATGGGCTACGAGCCAACCGTCCCAAATGCGCGTTCTTCAGGAGACAAATCTCGTATTGTGGCCAAATGATTGATGAGCAAGGGTTGCATAAGTCCCCGGACAAAATTGAGGCTGCAGTCAAGGCTTCAGCACCAGAAAATGTGTCGCAACTGAGGTCGTTCCTCGGGTTGGTGAACTACTACCATAAGTTCTTGCCGAATTTATCTACAATTCTGCACCCACTGAACGCCCTCCTTCAAACTGGTGTAACATGGAAATGGAGTGATGAGTTTAAGCGTGCCTTTCAGGAATGTAAATGCCAAATCACTTCAAAAGAAGTATTGGCCCACTACAACCCAACACTACCGATTCGGTTGGCATGTGATGCGTCACCATACGGCATTGGAGCGGTGCTGTCACACAAATTCCGTGACAGTTCAGAGAGGCCAATAGCCTTTGCGTCGCGCTCGCTAACCTCAGCAGAGCGTAACTACGCCCAGATTGACAGGGAGGCCCTCAGCTTGGCGTGGGAGGTGAAGAAGTTCAATCACTATCTGCACGGGCAGAAATTCACCCTACTGACTGATCATCAACACCTGGTCTCAATTTTTAACCCAAAGAAGGGCGTTCCGGTGATGACGGCTCAACGGCTGTAAAGATGGTCACTTTTTCTAGGGGCACATCAGTATGACATAGAGTACAAAGGTACGAAACAACATGGAAACGCTGATGGGCTGTCGCGCCTACCGTTGCCTACGGCGGAAGAAGCACCTGCAGTGGACCCGGTGGAGATAATCCATGTGACCATAGCCGAATGTTTACCTGTTACAAATGCAAGTATTGAGAAGGAAACCCGAAATGACCCGAAACTCTCTCGGGTCTATGATTTGACGGTGAAGGGTTGGCCAGCATATGGCGACTCACTGTTGCCAGCATTCTCACCAAGGAGGGAACAGCTGTCAGTGTGCCGGGGAACCTTGATGTGTGGATCCCGAGTGGTAATTCCACCCAAGTTGAGAGATAGATTACTCAATTAGCTTCATGAGGTTCATCTGGGAGGGGTAAAAATGAAAAGCTTAGCCAGGGCGTTTGTGTGGTGGCCGGGAATCGATAAAGAAATCGAGGATATGACCAAGAGATGCACAGGATGCCAGAAGGTCCAAAACGCTCCACCACAGGCCCCGCTACATCCATGGGAGTGGCCCTCATCTCCATGGCAACGGGTACACATTGATTTCGCTGGTCCATTTATGGACTCAATGTTTCTAATCGCTGTGGACGCACATTCGAAATGGCCAGAGGTCATTATAATGTCCTCCACCACCACGGAGAAAACTATTGCAGTCCTAAGGACCATCTTCGCAAGGAATGGGTTGCCAGAACAGATCTGTTCCGACAATGGCCCACAGTTTGAGTCTGAGGATTTCCGGAGGTTCCTGAAGAATAATGGGATGAAACATTACACATCTGCCCCATATCATCCAGCCACAAATGGATTGGCTGAGAGGTTTGTTCAGACCTTTAAAAAGGCCATAAAGGCAATGTATAATGACGACATAACACTGAAACACAAGGTGGATAACTTCCTGTTTGCCAAACTCCAGCCGTACTGTTTTTCAACCGGAGACTAAGATGTCGCTTGGATTTGCTCAAAACAAACATAAGACGAGATGTTGAGGATAAGCAGTTCCAGCACATAAATGAGAAGCCAAGCAGGAGCTTCAAGATAGGGCGACCAGTCTTGGCCCACGACTACCGAACAGAAAATGGCATACAGGCACGATATGCACACAGCAGGGACCACTAATGTACACAGTGGACGTTGGAGAGAGCATCGTGAGACGCCATGCTGACCAGATTCTGGAGGCACAGGAACAAGCCAAACCTGTACCACAAGCATGTGCACCTGGTAATGAGCCCAAAGTACAGTTTGCGTCTACCTCAGAAGCAGGGGTATTGGAAGCTGACGAACCAATCAATGACAATGAGCCAGAATTGACTCCACCACCAGAACAGGATACTCGAGAAAGGCACTATCCAGTCCGGATCAGGAAGCCTCCTCAAAGACTGAACTTATAATTGACTATTTCAGTTGATGTATATATTACTGAGAAAATTGTAATTGTAATTAGTTATTATTTAGTAGTTAAATGAATGTTATGTACTGTTTATCTAAAAGGGGAGGAATTGTTTTGTATGTACCTTTAAGGGAATAACTGGTCTTAGACTGCAGTACCAGCAGTGACCACCCCTGTATGGAAGGCCCTAGCAGGCTTCTGTAGTTTCAGTTTCAAGCTGCTTCTTGTTCAGTAAAGTACCTGTTAAACTGTTCTCCCGAAGTCCGTGTATTATTGAGGCGCCGACGTTACATATTTGATCCACGTCATGTCATTTCCGTATTCCACATTATAATTTCGTCTGTCTCTGCCTCTAATGGACCCACCTTTAATTTCACTTATCTCTTCCTTTTTACACACTTAAAGCTCTTACAATCTGTTTTTAAATTTCTTGCTAATTTACTCTAATTCTATTTTCTCCCTCTTTATCAGTCACTTGGTCATCTTTTGCTGATTTTCAAAACATGCCCAATCCTCAGGCTTACTACTATTTTTTGTAACATTGTAAACCTCTTTTTTTGATCTAAAACTATCACGAACTTCTCCAGTTAGCCATGCTTGTACCACTTTTTCAATGTCGTTTTTATTCCTCAACGGAATGTATATTCGTTGAGAATTCTGAATTATTTCTTTAAATGTTTGCCATTGCTTCTATACCGTTATATGTTGTAACTAATTTCACAATTTACCTTAGCCAACTCGCCCTATATAACTCCGTAATTCACTTTGTTTAAATTTAAGCCCCTAGTTTCTGACTTAACGGCATCATTCACAAACGTAATATGAAATTCTATCATATTATGACCAATCTTCTCCAGAGGATCCTTTATGTTAAGGTTACTAAATAACTCTGTCTTTTTGCACAATACAAGATCTAAGTTAACCTGTTCCCTAGTTCTTTCCGCGAAATATTGTTGCAGAAAACTGTCTCGAATGAAATGAACTCGTCCGCTATGCTACTTCTGTCAATTTTCTTTGTCCAGTCTACATGAACAGTAATGTCTCCTATGATTATTGCCTTACCCTTGTTCCATGCTCCTCTAATTTCCTGATGTAAAATCTGTCCAACATCATGATTACTGTTAGGGGGGCTTTAAACTACTCCCACCACTGCTTTCTACCATTTGTTATTCCTGAGCTCCGCCAATACTGATTCTACATTCTGATTTTCTGGGATTTTCTCACTACTGCCTTTATCTCACCCTTTATTATCTGGCTACCCACCTCCTTTTCCATTTTGCCTAATGTTTCTAAAAGTCAAGTACACTGGAATATTTTGCTCCCAACCTTGGTTACCCTAAAACCACGTCCCAGTCATGGCTACTGGATCAAAGCCAATTATTTCCATTTGTGCCATTAATTCATCTGTTGTGGAATGACTGTTTCGTGCGACATTAGTTATAACTTTTTATTATTTTACCCTAATGTGGTTTTTGGCAGTACTGCCCTATTACAGCCTTTAAACATTCGGTCCCTTCCTGACAGAATCTGCTTAATTTTACCCCAATCGCTATTCTGTTCTACAGCCTTGACTTTTCTCCTTGGATTATAAACTTGCCCTTACCTGAGCCCCCCGCCCTCTCCCCCTTATTCGGGATTCTTCTTCTTGGAGCAGAGAGATCAAGAGTTGTTCAAAATCATGTAGGATTTGATCGAGTAAATGTGGAGAAACTGTTTGCAGTGGTAGAAGTGTTGGTAACCAGAGCTCACAAATTTAAGGTGATTGGCAAAAGAACCAGATGCGACATGTGGAAATATATTTTTAAGCAGCGAGTTGTTATGATCTGGAATGGGTGGTGGAAGCAGATTCAATAGTAACTTTCAAAAGGGATTGGATAAATACTTGACGGGAAAATGTTGATGGCTTTGGGGAAAGTGCAGGGGAGTATTACTAACTGGATAACGCCACCAAAGAGCTGTCACAGGCACAATGGGCCTAATGGCCTCCCTCTGCGCTGTCTCACACTGTGACAGTATGATTGAACTTGACATGTAAATTAATCCCATCAATCCCAAATCACATGGGTTTGCGGCACCATTTCTCCAGCGAACCCTGACCAAAATGACGACCCTCTCTCTCTCTCTCTCTCCCTGTCTCTCACTCTCTCTGTCTTTCACTCTCTGTCTCTCTCTCTCTGTCTCTGTCTCCCTCTCTCTCTGTCTCTCTGTCTCCATGTCTCTCTCTCTGTCTCTGTCTCGCTCTCTCTCTCTCTGTCTCTGTCTCTCTCTCTGTCTCTCTCTCCCTGTCTCTCTGTCCCTCTCTCTCTGTCTCTGTCTCGCACCCTCTCTCTCTTTCTGTCTGTCTCTCTCTCTCTCTGTCTCTCTCTCTGTCTCTCTCTGTCTCTCTTTCTGTCTCTGTCTCTCTCTCACTCTCTCTCACTCTCTCTCTCTCTGTCTCAGTCTCTGTCTCGCTCTCTCTCTCTGTCTCTGTCTCTGTCTTTACCTCCCTCTCTGTATCTCTGTCGCTCTCTCTCGCTCTCTCTCTCTCTCTCGCTCTCTGTCTCTCTGTCTCTCTCTCTCGCTCTCTCCCTCTTTCACTCTCTCTCTCTCTCTCTCTCTCTCTCTCTCTCTGTCTCTCTCTCTGTCTCTTTCTCTGTCTGTCTGTCTCTCTCTCTCTCTCTCTCTCTCTCTCTCTCTCTATGTCTCTCTCCCTGTCTCTCTCTCTCTCTCTCTCTCTCTCTCACTCCGTCATTCACTCGCTCTCTCCCTCTCTCGCTCTCTCTCTCTCTCTCGCTCTCTCTCGCTCTCTGTCTCTCTGTCTGTCTCTCTCTCTTTCGCTCTCTCCCTCTTTCACTCTCTGTCTCGCTCGCTCTCTCTCTCTCACTCTCTCTCTCTCGCTCGCTCTCTCCCTCTTTCACTCTCTCTCTCGCTCGCTCTGTCTCTCTCTCTGTCTCTCTCTCTGTCTCTCACTCTGGCTGTCTGTCTCTCTCTCTCTCACTCTCTCTCACTCTCTCTCTCTCTCTCTCTGCCTCTCTCTGTCTCTGTCTCTCTCTCTCGTTCTCTCTCTGTCACTGTCTCTCTCTCTCTCTGTGTCACTCTCTCTCGCTCTCTGTCTCTCTCTCTCTCTCTCGCTCTCTCTCTCTCTCTCGCTCTCTCGCTCTTTCACTCTCTCCCTCTCTTTCTCTTTCACTCACTCTCTCTCTCACTCTCTCTCTCTCTGTCTCTCTGTCCTAAAGTCTGGCAGCAAACAGCACACAGCACAGGTAAACTTGTCCATTCATAAGCAGAGTGGTTATGTTAAATTTATATAGAACCATGGTTAGACGGCACTGTGCAGTGTTCTGGTCTCCATTTTACAAAAATATAGAGAACTGGCGAAGGTGCAAAGAAGATTGAGAAGAATGATGCCAGAACTGAGAGGGTATAAATATCAGGATACTCTTAACAGGCTGGCGCTCTTTTCTATGGAAACAGGAGGCTGAGAGCTGACCTTTAAAATTCTTTTAAATTATGAAGGGTTTTGATATTTCAAATTAATGAACAGATCTGCTTCGAACAGGGTTCAAACCAATGCGCCTAATTCACAATGAACTCCGAGACCAAAGCCGCAACCAATCAGATATTGCAGCTGAAAATACATCTCTTTGAAACAGGCACAGATACAGAATGATCATAGAATCATAGAATGGTTACAGCACAGAAGGGGGCCATTCGGTCCATCAAGCTCGTGCTGGCTCTCTGCACGAGCACTTCAGCTAGTCCCACCCGCACATCTGCCCGTGCCCCGCAGCTCTGCAATTTCTGCTCATTCAGGTACTTATCCAAGTCGCTTTTGAAGGCTATGATTGAATGTGCCTCCGCCACCCTTCCCAGTTACTAACCACTCACTGCGTAAATACGTTTTTCCACGTGTCGCATTTGGTTCTTCTGCAAATCACATTACATCTGTGCCCTCTGGCTCTCGACCCTTCTGACATAAGAACATAAGGAATAGGTGCAGAACTAGGCCATTTGGTCCTTCGAGCCATTATCTGCTCTGACTCGACCGCTCATGATTTTGAAATGGACCGGGACTGACATGATCTGCAGAAACAGCACATCCCGTTTAAACAGGCACAGAATGATCCGGGGCTGACAGTACATCCCTTTTAAACAGACAGAGAAAGATCCAGAACTGACAGCACATCCCTTTTAAACAGACACAGAATGATCCGGGATTGACAGCACATCCCTTTTAAACAGACATAGAATGATCCGGGACTGACAGCACATCCCTTTTAAACAGACACAGAATGATCCGGAACTGACAGCACATCCCTTTTAAACAGACACAGGATGATCCGGGATTGACAGCACATCCCTTTTAAACAGACATAGAATGATCCGGGACTGACAGCACATCCCTTTTAAACAGAGACAGAATGATCCGGGATTGACAGGCAGCCTTCAGTTGTCTGTAAATAAACAGACTTTCTAACATGCACCGTTCACTTTCACCCACCAGGGCGCACACTCGCCTTTACTTACACTGCAGAATTGCTTACATGCACCGTGCCTGTTAACCCACCAGGTGGGTCACATTCGCCATCATTTTTAAAGTATACTTATATTAATAGCAATTTTTGTTAAACAAGTCTATTATTTTCCCCTAATACCCCGGTCTAGCAAAAGTCTATCGATCTCAGATATACAATCATTAAATGATCTAGCAATAACTGCCTTTTGTGGGAGGAGTTCCATAGTTCGACCTTTCCTTGTATGAAGAAATGTTTCCTAATTTCTCTCTTGAACGGCCTGGTTCCTATTTTAAGGTTTGGTCCACTTGACCTAGAATCTACCTCCCCCCCCGCCCCCGACACCTCCCCCCCCCAACCCCCATTCCTCGCCCCAGCGGAAAACGTTTCCCTCTGTCTACTCTATCAATTACCTTCAATACCCGAAAAATCAGAATCTGCCCACATGGCAGACTGGTAAGACAGGTAAACGCCCAAAGGATCCAAGGAAAGTGACAAGTTGGAAGCAAAGGGTAGTGGTCGATGGGAGTTTTTGTGACTGGAAGGCTGTTCAGTGGGATTCGGGAGGGCTCAGTACTAGGTCCCTTGCTTTTTGTGTTCCATCTCACTGATTTAGACTTCAATGTAGGATTAAGAAGTTTGCCGATGTTATTTAAACATTGTCCATGTGGTTGTTAGTGAGGAAGAAAGCTCCAGACTGCAGGACGTTATCAATGAATTGGTCAGGTGGGCAGAAAAGTGGCAAATGGAATTCAATTCGTGGAAGTGAGAGGTAATGCATTAGGAGAGGTCTAACAGGACAAAGGAATACACAATATTTGGTAGGTTATTGAGAAGCGTAAAAGAACAGAGGGACATTGGAGAGCATGTCCACAGGTCCATGAACGTAGCAGAACAGATAGATAAGGTGGTTAAGAAGGCAATAGCAAAAGACTGCGGATGCTGGAATCTGAAATAAAAACAAAAAGAGCTGGCAATATTCAGCAGGTCATTATTTCAGATTGCCTGCTGAATATTTCCAGCATTTTCTGTTTTTATTTCAGATGAGCTGCTGAATATTTCCAGCAGCTTCTGTTTTTTTATTGGTTAAAAAGTCTTAGGGAATATTTTCCTTTATTAGGCGGCAGGTGGTTAAGAAGGCAAATGGTATCTTGGCCTTCATAGCGAGAGGGTTTGAGCACAGGAACAGGAATGTCTTGCTGCAGTTGTACAGGGCCTTGGTGAGACCACATCTTGAGTATTATGTGCAGTTTTGGTCGCCTTTTCTGAGGAAGGATGTTTTGCTATGGAAGGACTTCTGCAAAGACTCACCAGGCAGATAGCTGGGATGGCAGGAATGATGTATGAGGGGAGATTGTGTCGATTGGGCTTATACTCACTGGAGTTTAGAAGAATGAGAGGGGACCTAATTGAAACGTATAAAATTCTGACAGGACTGGACTGACTAGATGCAGGATCGATGTTCCCGATGGTCGGTGAATCCAGAACCAGGGGTCACAGACTAAGGATAAGGGGTAAGCCATTTAGGACAGAGATGAGGACGAATTTCTTCATCCAGCGAGTGGTGAACCTGTGGAATTCTCTACCACAGAAGGCAGCAGAGGCCAATACATTAAATATATTCAAGAAGGAGCTGGATATATTTCTTAAGGCTAAAGGGATCAACGGTTATGGGGAGAAATCAGGAACCGGATACTGAATTTGGATGATCAGCCATGATCGCATTGAATGGTGGAGCAGTCTCGTGGGGCCGAACGGCCTACTCCTGCTCCTATCTTCTATGTTTCTATGTTTCTATTAGCCAAGGCATAGAATTCAAGAACAAGGAAGTTATGCTTGAACAGTATAAATCACTAGTTAGGCCGCAGCTAGAGTGCTGAAGACAGTTTTGGTCACCACAGGACAGGAAAGATGTGATTGCACTAGAGAGGGTACAGAGAAGATTTATTAGGATGTTGACAGGACTGGAAAATATTAGCTATAAGTAAAGATTGGATAGGGTTGGGTTGTTATCTTTGGAGCAGAGGAGGTGGAGGGGAGACATAATTGAGGTGCATAAAATTCTGAGGGGCCAAGATACAGTGGATAGGAAGGACCTATTTCCCTTGGCAGAAATGTCAATGATCAGGGGCGTAGATTTAAAGTAACTGGTAAAATGGTGAAAGAGGAGTTGACAACAACCATTTTCACACAGAGAGTGGAGGGAATCTGGAAGTCACTACCGATCACATTAATAGAAAGCACTATGGATATGTACTTGAAGTGCTGCAACCTACAGGGCTACAGACCCAGAGCTGGAAAGTGGGATTAGGCAAAATATCTCTTTTTCGTCCGGCAAAGACACGATGGGCCGAATGGCCTCCTTCTCTGGTGTAAATTTCTGTATTTCTATGATTTCTGCCCTTAATCTTCAATATTCCAGGGAATACAAGCCTAGATTATGTGATCTCTGCTCATAGCCTAACCCTTGGAGCCCTGGTAACACACTCGTGAATCTGCACCGCACTCTCTCCAAGGTCAATATATCCTTTCTAAGGTGCAGTGCGCAGAACTATACTCAGTGGCCTAACCAGCCCTCTGTACAGCTGTCACACAACTTCCTTCCATTTACATTGTGCAGGGCAGTTGTCTAATAGTTTGCACAGGTCATTTCACTGTTGAAAGGTTGCATTTGCATAACTGCGATGGCCGAGTGGTTAAGGCGTTGGACTTGTAAACCCAATCGCCATGCAGGTTTGAACCCTGCTCGCAGCGATTCTACTGCAATTTCTTTATTTTATTTCATCGGTTCACTGTGGAGATCACTGGCCCCGAAACTGATCAGAATCCTCTCCACTGCAGGTTAATACACTGATTAACCCAAAGCTGTTGTTCCAATTGGAAACACTAATTTGTCATCAATTAGAAATTGTGGATTTGTTTGAAACTGTTGGGAAAGATCAGTGAGAAATTTACACATAAGACAGCACGTAAAAATTCCATTTAATAAAGAACCCTGCAATGTTCGGAAGGAAAAGAGTGGAAACGCGGTTTGGTTTTCTAAAGTTGAACATGAATTAAAAAGTGTGCAAAATGACCACGGCAGGACTCGAACCTGCAATCTTCTGATGGCATCAGAATTTACACCGAAGTCAGACGCCTTATCCATTAGGCCACGCGGCCACACAAAGGAAAGCTAAACAAATCCTAATAATGAGTGATGAAACTCCGTCACTGTGTTCATTTCAATAACAACAGAGAATGCTGGAAACACTCAACAGGTCAGGCAGCATCGAGTGAGGGAGAAACAGAGTTAACCTTTCAGGTCGAACCCTTCGTCAGAACAGGAAAAGGTTAGGGTAGAGGGATTTTTAAGCAGGGGTGGGTGGAGGCGAGGTAAGAATAAACGGAATGTCTGTGATAGAATGGAAGGCAGGAGAGATTGACTTACAAAAGGATGATGGTGCAAGGCAAAAGGAGAGGTAATAGGACAAGTTAACGATCAAAAGATGGCTCAAGATGAGGTGTGAATGATTATGGCAGAAACATTAACAAATGTCATGTGAGGAAACATGGGAACAAATTAAAAAAATAAAAGAAATACAAGTGCCAATTTATAGCCTGAAATTGTTGAACTCGGTGTTAAGTCCAGAAGGCTGTAAAGTGCCTAATAGAAAGATGAGGTGCTGCTCCTCGAGATTACGTAGAGCTTCATTGGAACAGTGCAACAGGCCAAGGAAGGAGAGATCAGAGAGGTAGTGGAGCAGATAATTATAGTGACAGATGACCGGAAGCTCGGGGTCACACTTGCCAACTGTTCTGCAAAGCGGGCACCCAATCAGAATTTGGTGTCACAATGTAGATTCAGCGAATACAGTAACTAAATTGTAAGAAGTACAGGTAATCGCTGATTCACCTGGAAGGAGTGTTTGGTGCCCTGGGCGATGGGAAGGAAGGAGTTAAAAGGGCAGGTGTTGCATCTCCTGCACTTGCACGGGATGGTGCCGGGCGAAGGAGAAGGGGTGTTGTGGTGATAGAAGAGTGGACCAGGCTGCCATGGAGGGAGCGGTCCCTTCGAAATGCTGAAAGGGAGGAGGGGAAGATGTGTTTGATACTGGAGGTGGTGGAAATGGCGCAGGATGATCCGTTGAATGTGGAGGCGGTGGGTTGAAAGGTGAGGAAAGGGGGGAACCCTACCATGTTTCTGGGAGTGAGCGGAAGGGATGAGAGCAGTAGTGCGGGAAATGGAACAGACACGGTCGAGTGTCATGTCGACCATGGTAGAGGGGGATCCTCAGTTGAGGAAAATGGAAGACATACCGGAAGCACTGGTATGGAAGGTGGCATCATCAGAACAGATGCAATGGAGACAGAGAAACTGGGAGAATGGAATAGAATGGAATGAATAAATCCCCAGGGGTCTTGACAGGGTAGATGCTGAGAGGGTGTTTTCCCTCATGGGGGAATCTAGAACAGGTGGCATAGTTTCAGAATAAGCGTTTGTCCATTTTAGACGCAGATGAGGAGGAATTTCTTCTCTCAGAGGCTTGTGAATCTTTGGAATTATCTACCCCAGAGAGCTGTGGAGCCTGAATCATTGATTATATTCATGGCTGAGATAGACAGATTGTTGAACTGTCGGAGAGTCAAGGGTTAAGGGGGAACAGGCAGAAAAGTGGAGTTAAGGCCAAGATCAGATCAGCCATGACCTTATTGAATGGTGGAGCAGGTGCGAGGGGCTGAATGGCCGACTCCTGCTCCAATTTCTTATGTTCTTATGTTCTTATAAGGGCAGCAGGTGCATGGGAACACCATCACCTCCAAGTTCCCCTCCAAGTTACACACCATCCCGACGTGAAAATATATCACCATAACTTCATCGTCGCTAGGTCAAAATCCTGGAAATCCCTCCCTAACAGTACTATTGGAGTACCTTCACCTCATTGACTGCAGCGGGCCAAGAGGGCTTCTCACTACCACCTTCTCAAGGGCAATTAGGGATGGGCAATTAATGCTGGCCTTGCCAGCGATGCCCAAGTCCTAGGAACAAATTAAATTAAATTAAAATTGTCACGACTGGATGTGGACGGATTGCAGAGCTTTGATCTGATCCGTTGGTTGTTGGATCGCTTAGCTCTGTCTACACATGCGGTTTCCATAGCTTAGCATGTGTGTAGTCCTGAGTTGTAGCTTCATGAGGTTGGCACCTCATTTTAGGTACGCCTGGTGCTGCTCCTGAAATGCTCTTCTGCACTCCTCATTGAACCAGGGCTGGTCCCCTGTCTTGATGCTAATGGTAGTGTGAGGAATACACCGGTCCAGCAGGTTACAGATTGTGGTGGAATACAATTCCAAAACTGAGGCCCCCTCTGCCCTCTCGGGTGGACATAACAGATCCCATGGCACAATTGTAAGAAGAGCAGGGGGTGGTGAGGTTTACCCCGGTGTCCTGTCGCCAATATTTATCCTCAAGTCATCATCACTAAAACAGGTTATCCTCGATTATCACATTGTGGGAGCTTGCTGTGCACAAATTGGCTGCTGCTCTTTTTCCTACATTACAACAGTGACTACAACTACATTGCCTGTAAAGCGCTTTGAGAAGTCCTCAGGTGAAAGGCGCTGTAGAAATCAGAGTCTTTCTTTTACAGCCTTCGAAGTCACAGAATCACAGAAGCCCCACAGTGCAGATAGAGGCCATTTCGGCCCATCGAGCCTGCACCGACACATATCCCACCCGATCCCCGTAACCCCTACACCAACACATATCCCACCCTATCCCCGTAACCCCACGTATTTAATCCCCCGAACACTAAGGGTCAATTTATCACAGCCAGTCAACCTAACCCGCACATCTTTGGACTGTGGGAGGAAACCGGAGCACTGACAACTGACAAAAACCAAAAATCAACATAAATTGAATTTAACAGCAAAAGGAGCTAAAGCAGGTCGGCTAGCTCAGTAGGTTAGAGCGTAGAGCTAATAACGCCAAGGTCGTGGGTTCGATCCCCATACGGGCCATTTACTTTTTGATGGTGTGGGTAGTTTCTTAATTTTGCTATTTGCTGAAAAGATTGGAGCTGTCATACTTTGAAGCAAAGCTACAAAACCTTAGTTCTGCAGAGAGCTCAAGGAACTGGAAGGTTGACCCTGTGTCTATCTGTCCACAGATGGCGCTGATCTACAAATTGCTCCAATTGGTTGCGTGGCCTAATGGATAAGGCGTCAAACTTCGGTATTAATTTCTGAGGTTATCAGGATATTGCAGGTTCGAGTCCTGCCATGGTCTTTTTACACACTTTTTAATTCGTGTTCAGTTTTACAAAACCAAACCGTGTTCCCACTTAGTAGCTGAAGGTGATTCCATAACAAACACTGCAGGGCTCTTTATAATTAGTATTTTTGATGCTGCTTTGTGTGTGCATTGCTCACCAGTTCCCAACAAATCCACAATATCTCATTGATGCCGATAAATTATTAGTGTTTCAATTGGAACTTTGGGTTAATCAGTGTAATAAAGTGCAGTGGAGGGAATTCTGATCAATTTCGGGGCCAGCGATCGCCACAGGGAGCCGATGAAATAAAACATTTGCATCAAAGTCGCTGCGAGCAGGGTTCGAACCTGCGCGGGGAAATCCCAGTGGATTTCGAGTCCAACGCCTTAACCACTCGGCAATCGCAGCTGCACATTAACAGTGAGAAAATGCTTCCTACTGTGATGTGAGTCAGGAACTAGCTGAGAGAAGACAGGTCATAAATACTCACCGATAAATCCAGCAGGGAATTCAGGATTAACATCTTTGGCCAATGAGTGCTGAGAATGCAGTAGTTGAGGTGAATACTACTAGATGCATTTAAGAGGAAGGGAGAAAGGAATAGAAGGATATGCTGATAGGATTTTTTTAATTCGTTTATGGGTTGTGGGTGCGCTGGCAAGGCCAGCAATAAATGCCCATCCCTAATTGCCCCTTGAGAAGGTGGTGGTGAGCCACCTTCTTGAACCGCTGCAGTCCGTGTGGTGAAGGTGCTACCACAGTGCTGTTAGGGAGGGAGTTCCAGGATTTTGACCCAGCGACGATGAAGGATCGGCAATATACTTCTAAGTCAAAATGGTGTGTGACTTGGAGGGGAACTTGGAGGTGGGCGTGTTCCCATGCGCCTGCTGCGCTTGTCCTTCTTGGTGGAAGAGGTTGCGTGTTTGGCAGGTGCTGCTGAAGAAGCCTTGGTGAGTTGCTGCAGTGCATCTTGTAGATGGTATGCGCTGCAGCCACGGTGCGCCGGTGGTGGAGGGAGTGAATGTTAAGGTGGTGGATGGGGTGCCAATCAAGCGGGCTGCATTGTCCTGGAAGGTGTCGAACTTCTTGAGTGTTGTTGGAGCAGCACTCATCCAGGCAAGTGGAGAGTATTCCATCACACTCCTTACTTGTGCCGTGTAGATGGTAGAAAGGCTTTGGGGAGTCAGGAGGTGAGACAGCCGACGCAGAATGCCTAGCCTCTGACCTTCTCTTGCTGTCACAGTATTTATGTTCAATGGTAACCCCCAGGATGTTGGTGGTCAGCTCCTTTGTTCATGTTGGACCAAGGTTTTAATGAAGTCGGGAGCCGAGTGCTCTTGGCAGAACCCAAACCGGGCATCAATGAGCAGGTTATTGGTCAGTAAGTGCCACTTTACAGCACTGTGGATGACACCTTCCATTACTTTGCTGATGATTGAGAGTAGAGAGTAGACTGATGGGGCGGTAATTGGCTGGATTGGATTTGTCCTGCTTTTTGTGGACAGGACATACCTGGGCAGTCTTCCACATTGTTGGATAGATGCCAGTGTTGTAGCTGTACTAGAACAGCTTGGCTGGAGCACAAGTCTTCAGAGTAATAGCCGGGGTGTTGTCAGGGCCCAGAGCCATTGCTGTATCCGGTGTGCTCAGCCTTTTCTTGATATCACGTGGAGTGAATCGAATTGGCTGAAGACTGGCTTCTGTGGTGTTGGGGACCTCAGGAGGAGGCTGATATGGATCAGGCCAGGTGGTCCGTCCAGTTTCATTTTTATTATTTTGTTTCATAGCGGTTTGTTACAACTGGGTGGCTTGCTAGGCCATGTCAGAGGGCAGTTCAGAATCAACCACATTGCTATGGGACTGGAGTCACACAAAGGCCAGACCGGGTAAGGACGGCAGATTTATTTCCCTGAAAGACATGAGTGAACCAGATGGGTTTTTACGACAATCCGATAGTTTCATGGTTACCATTACTGATTCAAGTTTTATTTGGGGGGTGAGGAGAAATAGAGAAGGAGGAGCCTCGTGTGGGGACCAGTTCGTGCAAATGGACTTTTTCTGTGGGGCAGACTCTAGAATATTATGTAACAGCCGCTTTAATCAGACACAGAATGATCCGGGACTGACAGCACATCCCTTTTAAACAGATACAGAATGACCAGGGACTTACAGCACATCCCTTTTAAACAGACACAGAATGATCCGGGACTGACAGCACATCCCTTTTAAACAGACACAGAATGATCCGGGACTGAAAGCATGTCCCTTTTAAACAGACACAGAATGACCCGGGACTGACAGCACATCCCTTTTAAACAGACACAGAATCATCCGGGACTGACAGCATGTCCCTTTTAAACAGACACAGAATAAACCGGGACTGACAACATGTCCCTTTTAAACAGACACAGAATGATCCGGGACTGACAGCATGTCCCTTTTAAACAGACACAGAATAAACCGGGACTGACAGCATGTCCCTTTTAAACAGACACAGAATGATCCGGGACTGACAGCATGTCCCTATTAAACAGACACAGAATGATCCGGGACTGAAAGTAGACCCCTTTTAAGCAGACATGGAATGCTGCCTGACCTGCAGAGTGTTTCCAGCATTTCATCTGTTTATATTTCAGATTTCCAGCATCAACACTATTTTGCTTTTGTAATAGAGCTTTACGTAATTGGCTCTGTGGCGCAATGGATAGCGCATTGGACTTCTAGTTGTATGACAGATTAAGGCATTCAAAGGTTGTGGGTTCGAGTCCCACCAGCGTCGGATTTTGGGCGAGGGTTCGGTGGTTCCTCCACTAATAGCACATTTTGCAGTAAATCGGTAATTCAGAGAAGGGAAACTACCGCCCCGACACTTTCCTCTGAGTACTCTCAACCCCTGAGTCAGTTGCACAGGAGCAGGAGGAGGCCATTCAGTCCCATGGCCGTTTTACATAGGAACAGGAGGAAACCATTCAGTCCCATGACCCTTTTACACAGGAACAGGAGGAGGCCATTCAGCCCCTTTAGCCTGTTATACAGGTACAGGAGGAGGCCATTCAGCCCTTCGAGCCTGTTACACAGGGACAAGAGGAGGCCTTTAACGCCTCGAGCCTGTTGCATTGGACAGGAGGAAGCCGTTCAGCGATACAAGATCTGTACAAGAACAGTCGAACTCCTTTCAGCCCCTCGAACCTGTTACATAGGATGAAGAGTAGGCAAATCAGACCCATGATCCAGTTATAAAGGAACAGGAGAAGGCAATTCAGACCAACGAGTCTGTTTCACAGGAACAGTAGGAGGCCATTCAGCCCCTCAAACCTGCCACACATGAACAGGAGGAGGACATTCAGTCCCTCAAGCCTGCTACACTGGAACAGGAGGAGGCAATTCAGACACACGAGTCTGTTATACGGGAACAGGAGGAGGCCATTCAGCCCCTCAAGCCTGTTATACATGAACAGGAGGAGGCCATTCAGCCCCTCGAGCCTGTTATACATGCACAGGAGGATGCCATTCAGCCCCTCGAGCCTGTTACACAGTAATAGGAGGAGGCCATTCAGCCACTCAAGCCTGTTACACAGGAACAAGAGGAGACAATTCAGACACACGAGCCTGTTATACAGGAACAGGAGGAGGCTATTCAGCCTCTCGAGCGTGTTATACAGGAAAAGGAGGAAGCCATTCAGCCCCTCAAGCCTGTTAGACAGGAATAGGAGGAGGCCATTCAGCCCCTCGAGCCGGTTACACAGGAATAGGAGGAGGCCATTCAGCCCCTGAAGCCCGTTATACATGAACAGGAGGAGGCCATTCAGCCCTTCAAGCCTGTTTTACATGCACAGGAGGATGCCATTCTGCCCCTTGAGCCTGTTACACAGGAACAGGAGGAGGCCATTCAGCCCCTTGAGTCTGTTATACAGGAACAGGAGGAGGCCATTCAGCCATTCGAGTCTGTTATAAAGGAACAGGAGGAGGCCAATCAGCTCCTCGGGTATGTTACACATAAACAGGAAGAGGCCATTCAGCCCATCGAGCCTATCATATAGGAACAGGAGGAGGCCATTCAGCCCCTCGAGCCTGTTACGCAGGAACAGGAGGAGGCTATTCAGCCTGTTATGCAGGAAAAGGAGGAAGCCATTCAACCCCTCAAGCCTGTTACACAGGAACATCATGGGCAAGGAAACCTCCTGCTGATTACCACCTACCACCCTCCCTCAGCTAATGAGTCAGTGCTCCTCCATGTTGAACACCACTTGGAAGAAGCACTGAAGGCAGCAAGGGCACAGAATGTACTGTGGGTGGGGACCTCAATGCCCATCACCAAGGGTGGCTCGGTAGCAGCACTACTGACCGAGCTGGTCGAGTCCTGAAGGATATGGCTGCCAGGATGGGCCTGCGGCAGGTGGTGAGGGAACCAACACGAGTGGAAAACTTTCTTGACCTCCTCCTGACCAATCTACCTGTCACAGATGCAAAAAGTTCAAAAAGTATTCATTGGCTGTATAGCACTTTAGGATGTCCTGAGGTCGTGAAAGGCCTGTAGAAATGCAAGTCTTTCTTTTACAGCCTTCCAAGACAAAGTGACTTAGCTGGCAAAGACCAGAAACAGGGACGGTTCTATAGGTGAGATTTATAGGTGGGCCGGTTAACACAGTTGGTTAGTGTGTGGTGCTAATAACGCCAAGGTCGCGGGTTCGATCACTGTACAGACCTTTTATTTTTCGAGGGAAGGTTAGTTTCTTAATTTTGTAATATTTGAGCAGTTTAAAAGTTTAAAAAGTTTGGAAGGAAACTCATACGGGACCTACAAATCTGCAAAATCTTAGTTCTACCGAGAGTTCATGGACCTGAAAGGTTAACCCTGTGTTTTTCTGTGCACAGATGTTCCCTGACCTGTGGAGAGTTTCCAACATTTAATGAACAATTTCAGATCCAGCATCTGCTGCATTTCGCTTTTTATTTTACCACAGTGTCCTCTCTTTTATTAACAAAAGTCAAAAATAAATTGTAGCTAACGGAAAATGAGATTTGCTGTCACTGTGAGCATTGGGGGTTCAGGGGTAGCATCCTCGCCTGCCACACGGGAGACCTGGGTTCGATTCCCGGCCAATGCAGGTTAACATTTTTAACAATTTATTTCAGAGCAAACACATCACATGAAACATAAATAATAAATTAGCTGTTCCTGTGTAACTGGATCAAGGGAATGAATGGCCTCCACCTGTTCCTGTGTAACAGGCTTGAGGGGCTGAATGTCCTCCTGCTCCATTGTGAAAGGCTCGAGGGGCTCAATGGCCTCCTCCTGTTCCTGTGCAACATGCTCGAGGGGCTGAATGGCCTCCTCCTGTTCCTGTGTAACAGGTTCGAGGGGCTGAATGGCCTCCTCCTGTGTAACAGGCTCGAGGGGCTGAATGGCCTCCTGTTCCAGTGTAACGGGCTCGAGGGACTGAATGGCCTCCTCCTGTTCCTGTTTGACAGGCTCAAGGGGCTGAATGGCCTCCTCCTGTTCCTGTTTGACAGGCTCGAGGGGCTGAATGGCCTCCTCCTGTTCCTGTTCGACAGGCTTGAGGGGCTGAATGGCCTCCTGCTGTTCCGGTTTGACAGGCTCGAGGGGCTGAATGGCCTCCTCCAGTTCCGGTTTGACAGGCTCGAGCGGCTGAATGGCCTCCTCCTGTTCCTGTTTGACAGGCTCGAGGGGCTCAATGGCCTCCTCCTGTTCCTGTTTGACAGGCTCAAGGGGCTGAATGGCCTCCTCCTGTTCCTGTATGACAGGCTCAAGGTGCTGAATGGCCTCCTCCTGTTCCTGTTTGACAGGCTCAAGGGGCTGAATGGCCTCCTCCTTTTCCTGTGTAACAGGCTCGAGGGACTGAATGGCCTCCTCCTGTTCCTGTTCGACAGGCTCAAGGGGCTGAATGGTCTACTCCTGTCCCGGTTTGACAGGCTCGAGGGGCTAAATGGCCTCCTCCTGCTCCTGCGTAACAGGCTCGAGGGACTGAATGGTTTCCTCCTGTTCCTGTTCGACAGGCTCAAAGGGCTGAATGGTCTCCTCCTGTTCTGGTTGACAGGCTCGAGGGGCTGAATGGGCTCCTCCTGTTCCGGTTTGACAGGCTCGTGGGGCAGAATGGCCTCCGCCAGTTCCGGTTTGACAGGCTCAAGGGACTGAATGGCCTCCTTCTGTTCCGCTTTGACAGGCTCGAGGGGCTGAATGGACTCCTCCTGTTCCGGTTTGACAGGCTCGAGGGGCTGAATGGCCTGCTCCTGTTCCTGTGCAACATGCTCGAGGGGCTGAATGGCCTCCTCCTATTCCTGTGTAACAGGTTCGAGGGGCTGAATGGCCTCCTCCTGTGTAACAGGCTCGAGGGGCTGAATGGCCTCCTGTTCCAGTGTAACGGGCTCAAGGGGCTGAATGGCCTCCTCCTGTTCCTGTTTGACAGGCTGGCGGGGGTGAATGGCCTCCTCCTGTTCCTGTTTGACAGGCTCGAGGGGCTGAATGGCCTCCTCCTGTTCCTGTTCGACAGGCTCGAGGGGCTGAATGGCCTCCTCATGTTCCGGTTTGACAGGCTCATGGGGCTGAAAGGCCTCCTGCAGTTCCGGTTTGACAGGCTCGAGCGGCTGAATGGCCTCCTCCTGTTCCTGTTCGACAGGCTCGAGGGGCTGAATGGCCTCCTCCTGTTCCGGTTTGACAGGCTCGAGGGGCTGAATGGCCTCCTCCAGTTCCGGTTTGACAGGTTCGAGTGGCTGAATGGCCTCCTCCTGTTCCTGTTTGACAGGCTCGAGGGGCTGAATGGCCTCATCCTGTTCCAGTTTGACAGGCTCAAAGGGCTGAATGACCTCCTCCTGTTCCTGTTTGACAGGCTCAAGGGGCTGAATGGCCTCCTCCTGTTCCTGTGTAACAGGCTCGAGGGACTGAATGGCCTCCTCCTGTTCCTGTTCGACAGGCTCAAGGGGCTGAATGGTCTCCTCCTGTCCCGGTTTGACAGGCTCGAGGGACTGAATGGCCTCCTCCTGTTCCGGTTGACATGCTCAAGGGGCCGAATGGACTCCTCCTGTTCCGGTTTGACAGGCTCGAGGGGCTGAATGGCCTCCGCCAGTTCCGGTTTGACAGGCTCAAGGGACTGAATGGCCTCCTTCTGTTCCGCTTTGACAGGCTCGAGGGGCTGAATGGACTCCTCCTGTTCCGGTTTGACAGGCTCGAGGGGCTGAATGGCCTGCTCCTGTTCCTGTGCAACATGCTCGAGGGGCTGAATGGCCTCCTCCTGTTCCTGTGTAACAGGCTCGAGGGGCTGAATGGCCTCCACCTGTGTAACAGGCTCGAGGGGCTGAATGGCCTCCTGTTCCAGTGTAACGGGCTCAAGGGGCTGAATGGCCTCCTCCTGTTCCTCTTTGACAGGCTGGAGGGGCTGAATGGCCTCCTCCTGTTCCTGTTTGACAGGCTCGAGGGGCTGAATGGCCTCCTCCTGTTTCTGTTCGACAGGCTCGAGGGGCTGAATGGCCTCCTCATGTTCCGGTTTTACAGGCTCTTGGGGCTGAATGGCCTCCTCCAGTTCCGGTTTGACAGGGTCGAGCGGCTGAATGGCCTCCTCCTGTTCCTGTTCGACAGGCTCGAGGGGCTGAATGGCCTCCTCCTGCTCCGGTTTGACAGGCTCGAGGGGATGAATGGCGTCCTCCAGTTCCGGTTTGACAGGTTCGAGTTGCTGAATGGCCTCCTCCTGTTCCTGTTTGACAGGCTCGAGGGGCTGAATGGCCTCATCCTGTTCCGGTTTGACAGGCTCAAGGGGCTGAATGGCCTCCTCCTGTTCCTGTTTGACAGGCTCAAGGGGCTGAATGGCCTCCTCCTGTTCCTGTGTAACAGGCTCGAGGGACTGTATGGCCTCCTCCTGTTCCTGTTCGACAGGCTCAAGGGGCTGAATGGTCTCATCCTGTCCCGGATTGACAGGCTCGAGGGGCTGAATGGCCTCCTCCTGTTCCTGTGTAAAAGGCTCGAGGGACTGAATGGCCTCCTCCTGTTCCTGTTCGACAGGCTCAAGGGGCTGAATGGACTCCTCCTGTTCCGGTTTGACAGGCTCAAGGGGCTGAATGGCCTCCGCCAGTTCTGGTTTGACAGGCTCGAGGGGCTGAATGGCCTCCTCCTGTTCCTATTGAACCATGTTTCAGGCACTGAAGTGGCTGATGTTCCGATTGTGCCCTCTACTGTCCCGGCGCAGAAGGAAACACAGTGCCAGTGTATAAAACCCCAAGTCCTTGTACTTTCTTTCTTTCTTTGAATCTTTCTTTCATTTCTTCCTTTTCTGTGCCATATGCTCCTTAATCTATTGTTGCTTAGTGATAGATGTGTTCATATTTGCCAGTTTCAACGTGTTCATTGCTTCTGCTGATTTGAATTGTGTCGAAAAAGTGAACTGAATTTCTCCACCTGTAAGAAGCATCCGTGGGTTCGAAGCTGTTTTGGTTTCAATCAAACAAACGCACAGATTTCTCGAACTCGCTGAGCCTTTCAAGGCCAGTATTTGTTTCTTGCTTCCTTGCATTTGGAAAGGCCCAGGCTTCATCCCCGGCCTGTGCTGAGGGAGCTGACCTGAGCCTGGGCATCGGTTACAATTGGTGTCTGTGGCCCTATGTTAGAGAGAGGGTGAATGAGCCTGGCTTCTTGTCCACTCGCCCTGCTGGCTGTGGGAAATGGCTGAGCAGAGGGCCAGTTGTGATGGGTGTCAGCAGGAGGGGAGAGGTGGAGAAGGGAAGTTGTAAAGATAAAGAAAGGGACACCCAGCTGTGACAGCTGCTGCTGCCCACAGTAGGCAGTTTGGACAGTGGGTTACCACAGCCCATGACACACATGAGCCAATCCAGCCTCCTCGTGGACTGCCTTCACTTACACATCTTCATTTTAAGATGAACTGTCATTTTATTCATGTGACGTCTAAACCACATCCCCTCTGATTGTCATTTCAAAACCATTGCACTTACAGTCTCAGCTCAACATCGGCAAACCCCAGCAGCAAGCAGGTGAGATTTACAATCTCTTATTGATCAATGATCTTTCACAGGAACGTGTCAAATCAGTGCTATGTTGTTAAAGTCAACACAGGATGTCAAGGTCTTAGAGAGGGTGCAGAGGAGATTTACGAGAATGGTACCAGGGATGAGGGAATTCAATTATGTGGAGAGACTGGAGAAGCTGGGATTGTTCTCCTTAGAGCAGAGAGGGTTAAGAGGAGATTTGATAGAGATTTTCAAACTTATGAATAGTTTTGATAGCGTAAATAAGAAGTAGGTGTTTCCACTGGCAGAAGGTTCGGTAACCAGAGGACACAGATTTATGGTGATTGGCAAAAGAACCAGAGGTGACATGAGGAAACATTTTTTTTAAGCAGCAAGTTGTTGTGATCTGGAATGTGCTGCCTGAAAGGGCGGTGGAAGCAGATTCAATAGTAAATTTCAAAAGGCAGTTGAATAAATACTTGAAGGAAAAACATTACAGGGCTATGTGGAAAGGGCAGGTGAATGAAATTAATTGCAGAGCTCTTTCAAAGTGCCGGCGCAGGGCTATGTGGAGAGAGTGGGGCACTGGGATTTTTTGGGATTGATACAGGTCTATGGGGTGTGAGTGGGGCAGTGTGATTAGTTTGGGATTGATTCAGGGCTATGGGGTGAGAGCGGAGCAGTGGGATTAGTTTGTGATTGATACAGGTCTATGGGGTGTGAGCGGGGCAGTGGGATTAGTTTGAGATTGATACAGGTCTATGGGGTGTGAGTGGGGCAGTGTGATTAGTTTGGGATTGATTCAGGGCTATGGGGTGAGAGCGGGGCAGTGGGATTAGTTTGTGATTGATACAGGTCTATGGGGTGTGAGTGGGGCAGTGTGATTAGTTTGGGATTGATTCAGGGCTATGGGGTGAGAGCGGGGCAGTGGGATTAGTTTGTGATTGATACAGGTCTATGGGGTGTGAGCGGGGCAGTGGGATTAGTTTAGGAGTGATTCAGGGCAATGGGGTGAGAGCGGACCAGTGGGATTAGTTTGTGATTGATACAGGTCTATGGGGTGTGAGCGGGGCAGTGGGATTTGTTTGGGATTGATTCAGGGCTATGGGGTGAGAGCGGTGTGTGTGGGGCAGTGGGATTAGTTTGGGGATTGATACAGGGCTATGGGGAGATAGCGGGTCAGTGGGATTAGTTTGGGATTGTTACAGGGCTTTGGGGAGAGAGCGGGGCAGTGGGATTAGTTTAGGATTGATACAGGTCTATGGGGTGTGAGCGGGGCAGTGGGATTAGTTTGGGGATTGATACAGGGCTATGGGGAGATAGCGGGTCACTGGGATTAATTTGGGATTGTTACAGGGCTTTGGGGAGAGAGCGGGACAGTGGGATTAGTTTGGGATTGTTACAGGGCTTTGGGGAGAGAGTGGGGAAGTGGGATTAATTTGCGATTGATACAGGTCTATGGGGAGAAAGTGGTTCAGTGGGTTTAGTTTAGTATTGCTGTGGCAAAGACCCAGAATTAACACAGTGGGCCGAATGGTCTCCTCTGCTCTGTAAATATCTATTGTTGGAGACTCCTGGGCAGCTTTTAACACACCATTTGCTGTAGATTTCCTCTCCATATTCTTCTCTAAATGTTCACTGACGGTTCCTTCACAGCTACCCAGGCTCCCTGTTTTTCGTGTTAGCAGCAAATGTCGATACGTCTGCCTCCTGTACTCAAGTCCAGATTGTTGAAATCGCAAGAAGGGCAACGGTCGCAGCAGTGATGCAGGGGGGCCAACTCTTTACATCGTCCAGTCAAAAAAACACCCAATAACTACCGCACTCTGCTTCTGTCTTTTAACCAGCTTCCTGATTTCTAGAACGGTTTCTAGTTGAGTATTAATTTTATCCCATATAAGGACATAGAAACATAGAAACATAGAAGATAGGAGCAGGAGTAGGCCATTCGGCCCCTCGAGCCTGCTCCGCCATTCAATGCGATCATGGCTGATCATCCAAATTCAGTACCCGGTCCCTGCTTTCTCCCCATACTCCTTGATCCCTTTAGCCTTAAGAAATATATCCAACTCCTTCTTGAATATATTTAATGAACCGGCCTCTACTGCCTTCTGTGGTAGAGAATTCCACAGGTTCACCACTCTCTGGGTGAAGAAATTCCTCCTCATCTCAGTCCTAAATGGCTTACCCCTTATCCTAAGACTGTGACCCCTGGTTCTGGACTCCCCGGCCATCGAGAACATCCTTCCTGCATCTGGTCTGTCCAGTCCTGTCAGACTTTTATAAGTTTCAATGAGATTCCCTCTCATTCTTCTAAACTCCAGCGAGTATAAGCCCAATCGACACAATCTCTCCTCATACGTCATTCCTGCCATCCCAGGTATCAGCCTGGTGAATCTTCGCTGAACTCCTTCCATGGCAAGAACATCCTTCCTCAGATAAGGCTACCAAAACTGCACACAATACTCACGGTGTGGCCTCACCAAGGCCCTGTACAACTGCAGCAAGACATCCTTGTTGCTGTACTCAAACCCTTTCGCTACGAAGGCCAACATACCATTTGCCTTCTTAACTGCCTGCTGCACCTGCATGCTTACCTTCAGCGACTGCTGTACAAGGACACCCAGGTCTCGTTGCACTTCCCCTTCTCCCAATCTATTGCTATTCAGATAATAATCTGCCTTCCTGTTTTTGACATCAAAGTGGATAACCTCGCATTTATCCACGTTATATTGCATCTGCCATATTTTTGCCCAATCACCCAACCTGTCCAAATCATACTGGAGTTTCTCAGCATCCTCCTCACAGCACACACGCCCACCCAGCTTTGTGTCATCTGCAAACTTGGAGATATTACATCTAGTTCCCTTGTCTAGATCATTATTATATATTGTGAATAGCTGGGGTCCAAGGACCGATCCCTGCAGTGCCCCACTAGTTACTGCCTGCCACTCGGAAAAAGACCCATTTGTTCCAACTCTTTGTCAACTGTCTGCCAACCAGTTCTCTATCCAAGTCAATACCTTGCCCCCAATCCCATGTGCCTTAACTTTACACGCTAATCTCTTACACGGGACCTTATCGAAAGCCTTTTGAAAGTCCAAATACACCACATCCACTGGTTCTCCATTGTCTATTTTACCAGTTACATCCTCAAAAAATTCCAGTAGATTAGTCAAGCACGATTTACCTTTTGTAAATCCATGTTGACTTTGTCCGATCCTGTCACTGTTTTCCAAGTGCTCTGCTATTACATCTTTTATAATGGACCCTAGCATTTTCCCCACTACCGATGTCAGGTTTACCGGTCTGTAATTCCCATTTTTCTCTCTACCACCTGTTTTGAATAGTGGGGTAACATTAGCTACCCTCCAAGCTATGGGTACGGTTCCAGATTCCATCGAATGTTGGAAGATGATCAGCAATGCATCTACTATTTCTAGGGCCACTTCCTTAAGTACCCTAGGATGTAGATTATCAGCCCCTGGGGATTTATCGGCCTTCAATCCCGTCAATTTCCCTAACACCATTTCCCTACAAATACTGATTTCTTTCAGTTCCTCCCTTTCATCAGACCCTACAAGATCATAAGAACATAAGAAATAGGAGCAGGAGTAGGCCAATCGGCCCCTCGAGCCTACTCTGCCATTCAATAAGATCGTGGCTGATCTGATCCAAGCCGCCAATCTACTATCACAGAACCATCTCCTGAATCTAACAGAATTAGACACACAAAATAGGAGCAGGATCAGGCTACACAGCCCCTGGGCCTGCTCCACTACCCACAGGGCCATGTCCGATCCGAACCTAGACTCATGTCCAAATTCCTGCCCGCTCCCCGAAAACCTTAATTCCCTTTACTTCTGGGAAACTGTCTATTTCTGTTTTAAATTTATGTAATGATGTAGCTTCTACAGCTTTTTGGGGCAGAATATTCCATGGACCTACCACCCTCTGAGTGAAGTAGTTCCTCCTCATCTCAGTTTTGAAAGAGCAGCCCCTTATTCTAAGACTATGCCCCCTAGTTCTAGTTTCACCCATCATCGGGAACATCCTGCCTGCATCCATCCGATCAAACCCCTTCACAATCTTATATGTTTCAATAAGATCGCCTCTCATTATTCTGAACTCCAATGAGTAGAGTCCCAATCTACTCATCCTCTCCTCATATATCCATCCCCTCATCCCCGGGATTAACCGAGTGAACCTTCTTTGTACTGACTCGAGAGCAAGTATGTCTTTTCTTAAGTATGGGCACCAAAACTGTATGCAGTATTCCAGGTGCGGTCTCACCAATACCTTGTGCAACTGAAGCAATACATCCCTATTTTTATATTCTATCCCCCTAGCAATGAAAGCCAACATTCCATTGGCCTTCTTAATCACTTGCTGCACCTGCATACTAACCTTTTGAGTTTCGCGCACCAGGACCCCCAGATCCCTTTGTACTTCAGTACTTTCAAGTTTCTTGCCATTAAGATAATAACTTGCTCTTCGATTTTTCCTGCCAAAGTGCATAACCTCACTCTTTCCAGTATTGTATTCCATCTGCCAAATCTCTGCCCACTTACTTAGCCTGTTATGTCACCTTGCAGGTTTTTTATGTCCTCCTCACTCACTACTTTCCCTCCCATCTTAGTATCATCTGCAAACTTTGATATATTACACTCGGTCCCCTCCTCCAAATAGTTAATATAGATTGTAAAGAGTTGGGGACCCAGCACTGACCCCTGCGGAACACCACTAGTTACTGATTGCCAGTCTGAGAATGAACCATTTATCCCAACTCTCTGCCTTCTGTTAGATAGCCAATCCTCTATCCATGCCAGAATATAACCCCCAATCCCGTGATTTTTTATCTTAAGCAATAATCTTTTGTGTGGCACCTTGTCAAAAGCCTTTTGGAAGTCTAAATACACTACGTCCACTGGTTCCCCTTTATCCACCCTATATGTTACTTCCTCAAAGAACTCCAGCAAATTTGTCAAACATGACTTCCCCTTCATAAAACCATGCTGACTTTGTCCTATTAAATTACGATTATCCAAATGTCCTGTTACTGTCTCCTTAATAATGGACTCCAAAATTTTACCTACCACCAACTTTAGGCTAACCGGCCTATAGTTTCCAGCCTTCTGTCTACTGCTCTTTTTAAATAAGGGTGTTACATTAGCAGTTTTCCAGTCTGCCAGGACCTTTGCTGAGTCCAGGGAGTTTTGGAAAATTATTACCAATGCATCCACAATCCCTAACGCCACTTCCCTCAAGACCCGAGAATGTAAGCCATCAGGTCCAGGTGATTTATCTGCCTTGAGTCCCATTATTTTACCGAGTACCACTTCCTCAGTGATTTTGATCGTGTTTAGCTCCTTCCCACCTATAGCACCCTGTTTGTCCAGTGTTGGGATATTCTTAGTGTCCTCTACTGTAAAGACTGATACAAAATATTCATTCAGTGTTTTTGCCATCTTCATATTTCCCACCATTAATTTCCCGGTCTCATCCTCTAAGGGACCAACATTTACTTTAGCCACCCTTTTTCTTTTTATATAACTATAAAAACTCTTACTATCTGTTTTTATATTTTTCGCTAATTTACTTTCATAATCTATCTTCCCTTTCTTAATCAATCTTTTTGCTATTTTTTGCTGTCTTTTAAATTTTTCCCAATCCTCTATAATTCACTAGATTTGGCTACCTTATATGCCCTTGTTTTTAGTCGAATACTATCCTTAATTTCTTTACTTAGCCACGATGGCTGTCTTTTCTTTTACACCCTTTTCTTCTCAGTGGAATATATATTTTTTGGAATTTGTAAAATAACTCCTTAAATGTACACCACTAATCATTATCGTCTTACCCTTTAATCTATTTTCCCAATCCACTCTACTCAATTCCGCTCTCATACCTTCATAGTCTCCTTTATTCAAGCTTAGCACGCTTGTTTGAGATCCAACCTTCTCACCCTCTAATTGAATATAGAATTCAACCATGTTATGGTCACTCATTTCAAGGGGATCCTTTACTAGGACATTTTTAATTAATCCTGTCTCGTTGCACAGGACCA
Source organism: Somniosus microcephalus (assembly GCF_052327205.1). Taxonomy (NCBI): domain Eukaryota; kingdom Metazoa; phylum Chordata; class Chondrichthyes; order Squaliformes; family Somniosidae; genus Somniosus; species Somniosus microcephalus. Next base: position 35,301,895 of record NW_028225186.1, on the reverse strand, counting down.
GATCTAAGGTTGCTTGCCCCCTGGTCGGTTCAGTTACATACTGCTCAAGAAACCCATCCCTAATACATTCAATGAACTCATCCTCAAGGCAGCACTGCCCAATTTGATTTGTCCAATTAATATGACAGTTAAAATCCCCCATAATTATAGATGTTCCCTTATTACAAGCCTCAACTATTTCCTGATTGATACTCCGTCCAACAAAGTTGCAACTGTTCGGAGGCCTATAGACTACGCCCACTAGTGTTTTTTTCCCCTTATTATTCCTTACCTCCACCCAAACTGTTTCATTATCCTGATCTTTTGACCCAATATCATTTCTCTGTATTGCAGTGGTTCCTTCCTTTATTAATATAGCCACCCCACCTCCCCTTCCTTCCTGCCTGTCCTTCCTGATCGTTAAATAACCTGGTATGTTTAATTCCCAGGCATTGTCACCCTGCAGCCATATTTCTGTAATGGCCACAAGATCATACCCATATGTAGTTATTTGTGCCATTAACTCATCTATTGTGTTACGAATGCTACGTGCATTCAGATAGAGAACTTTCAAATATGTTTTGTGACACTTAGTTCCTGCTTTTGCCCTTTTTATTACTTTACCTTTTACTCCATACCTTCTGCCCCTTCCTGGCACGCTCTGGTTTTTAAATTCCCCACTGCTACCTAAGTCTATGACCTTCTCTGTTGTCATTTTTATTATTTGCTCTCTAGGAATCTCCCCACAACTAGTTAGTTTAAAGCCCTCTCTACAGCCCGAGTTATATGATCCGCCAGGACTCTAGTCCCAGCACTGGCCAAGTGAAGCCCGTTCCAATGGAACAGCTCCCTCCTGCCCCAATACTGGTGCCAGTGTCCCAGGAAGCAAAACCCATTTCTCCCACACCAGTCTTTGAGCCACGCATTTAACTCTCTAATTTTATTTGTCCTAGCCGAATTCGCCCGTGGCTCAGCTAATAATCCAGAGATTATTACCTTTGAGGTTCTGTTTTTTAATTTGACCCCTAGCTGCTCATACTCCTTTGACAGAACCGGCTTCCTCGTCCTATCTACGTCGTTTGTACCAACATGGACCACGACAACTGGATCCACCCCTCCCAATGCAAGTTTCTTTCCAGCCCAGAGGAGATGTCCTTAACCCTGGCACCGAGTAGGCAACACAGCCTTTGGGACTCTCGCTCTCGGCTGCAGAGAACTCTATCTATCCCCCTAATAATACTACCCCCTACCACTACAACATTTCTATTTACTCCCCCCTCTTGAATGTCCCCCCGTTCCACGGTGCTGTGGCCAGGTTGCTCATCCTCCCTGCAGTCCCTGCTCCCGTCACCCGTGGCTCAGTGGGAAGCACCCTTGCCCTGAGTTACTCTCGCTCTCCCCACTCCAGTGACTTGAGCACAAAAATCCAGGCTGACACTCCAATGCAGTACACAGAGTGTGATGCACTGTCGGAGGCGCCGTCTTTCAGATGAGATGTTAAACCGAGGCCGTGTCTGTCCTCTCAGGTGGGTGTTAAAGATCCTATGGCACTATTTCGAAGAAGAGCAGGAGAGTTCTCCCCTGGGTCCTGGGCCAATACTTATCCCTTAATCAACATAACTAAAACAGATTATCTGGTCTTTATCACACTGCTGTTTGTGGGAGCTTGCTGTGCGCTAATTGGCTACCACATTTCCTACATTACAACAGTGACTACACTTCATTGGCACTAAAGCGTTGGGACGTCCTGAGGTCATGAAAGGCGCTGTAGAAACGCAAGTCTTTCTTTTTTCTTTCTCTGGGAGTTCACCCACCACCAATGTTAGGCCGCCTGGTCTGAAGTTATCTGATTTATCCCTTTAACTCTGAAGAGTGTTGTTATATTGGCAACTGCAGGCATGTGGCCCAACTTCCATATCCAAGGTTTAGATAGAATTTTACAGCACATACACAGGCCATTCGGCTCGACCGGTCCACGCCAGCATTTATACTCCACACGAGCCTCCTCCCATCCTACTTCATCTCACACTATCACCACAACCTTCTATTCCTTTCTCCCTCAGCTCCTTATCTAGCTTCCCTTCAAATGACATTCGCCTCAATCACTCCTTGTGGTAGCATATTCCACATTCTCACCACTCTCTGGGTAAAGAACTTTCTCCTGAATTCCCTATTGGATGAATTAGTGACTATCTCATATGTATGGCCCCCAGTTTTGGTCTCCCCCCACAACTAGAAATATCTTCTCTCTGTCTACCCTATCGAATCCCTTCATAATTTTAAAGACCTCTATCAGGTCACCTCTCAGTCTCTTTTCTAAAGAGCCCCAGCCTGTTTAATCTTTCCTGATAGTTGAAACCTCTCAGTTCTTGTTCAAACCTTTTGTGCAGCTTCTCCAGTGCCTCTATATCTTTTTTGTAATATGGGGACCAGTGCACAGGATGATTGGAGCATTGTCCTCAAAGCCTCTGTTATCTCCTCTCTGTCTTCCCTCAGTATTCGAGAACACAGTCATCAGGGTCTGGGGCATTTGGCACTTCAATACAAAGAGGAAGCAACTCTTAATGAGAAATTAGTCGTGGCCTGGGAGAGCCGCAGGTGAAGATGGAATGGGCGAGGTATGCGAGAGCGTGAGGTGTTCAGAGGAGTAAGGGGTCTTCAGGGAGCTGGTAATATCTGGACAGAAAGGAGCCTTCCGCATATCACAGATATTAAACATGGGAATGGCTTTTCAGAGTAGTGGTGAACAGAGTATCCATGGCAGCAGGTTAACTGATTTGCTTAATTTCTACTAAACTGACAATGTAAACCATCTCTGACTTTACAGGATGTTCTGGCAGCGACAGAGAAAAAACATCTCACACACACAGAATTTTTCTTGAGTGAGGTCCTGCAAAACATCTGAATCCTTGGACGGAAGAAGGAGGCTGTGATGTTGAGACTGAGCGTTGAATGGCTGCTGCTTCTCTGTGCCCTCTCCTGCAATGTGTTGTTGCCCACAGTCCCCGGGTACAGTTTCAATAGCAGCATTCAGGATGCCAAACAAAATGGTACCTTTCAGTGCGTCCACTGCTTCCTGACACAGGTCTCTAGTGCCGTGTCCGCCCTCCCAGCCAGCACCGTGCACTTGAACATCTCCCACAACTGGCTCACCCAACTGCAAGCGGACAGCTTCCGCACCCTCTCCAAGCTGCTCATCCTGCGGCTGGATTACAATCGGATTGAGAGTGTTTGCTGTGGTGCATTCAGTAATCTCACCAGCCTACTGACCTTATCCTGTCCGACAACAGTATCTCTCGTCTGAACTCTTCGGGCTTCCAAGAACTTGAAAAGTTAGATCAACTCCTGCTCCATCACAACCGCTTAGTCACAGTTGAACCCAAAGCCTTCGCTGCATTGGACAATCTTCAAACACTTGTCTTAATCTTCAATGAACTCCAGAATTTCTCCCATCTGGTGAGCGCTTTCTCTGGGCTCAGTAATCTGACGCTCCTGGATCTGGGCAACAATCAACTCGCCTCCCTACAACATCGCACCGCCCTCCCGCCCTCCCTCCGAAACCTTTCCCTCTCTAACAACTCTCTCACAATATTTGACTGCCAACGGAACTTCCTCAGCAACATTCTCAAGTTGGATCTGTCCAATAACAAACTCTCCGATGCTTTGGAATTTTCTAAAGTTGACCTGAGGAACATCTCGTGTTTGATCATCAAGAACAACCCCTTAAAAAACACCGAGTTTCTCAAATCTGCAAACCTGGATCTACAGAATGTTCAATACTCTGGGTTAAGGCTGCACAACCAGAGTCAGCTGTCCAAACTGTGCAACTATCTGGATCTCAGGCCTATGAAGAGCCTGGTCCTGCAGAACAATCAGATCGTATTCCTCCCTGCCCATTCCCTATCCCAGTGCCCACCCATCACCAGCTGGGATTTATCACACAATCTCCTCACATCTGTGGCCTGCTTTGAATTTGCATCGAAAAGTAAGCAAGTTGTTTCTTTCATTATCGAGCACAACAGAGTCAACAAGTTACCTTCCTGTTACAAGGATGGGAAGGCAGTCGCGGTGTTTCCCAAGCTGTCGCTCCTAACCTTTTGCTACAACAGGATTTTCACCATTTATAGTCACGCTTTCTCTTATGCTCCCCATCTCCGGACCCTAAAGCTGAACATTAAAAACATTGCTGTTATCAACAAGGCTGCCTTTTCTAACCTCACCAACTTGCAGGAGCTCCGACTCGACAACAACCTCATAACTGACCAGTTCAGAGCAGGGAGCAGCGAGGTTAGCCCGGTATAAAAACCGGCGCGAGTACCGAGGCCTGACCAGTTCGGAGCAGGGAGCAGCGAGGTGAGCCCGGTATAAAAACCGGCGTGAGTACCGGGGCCCGACCAGGTCAGAGCAGGGAGCAGCGAGGTGAGCCCGGTATAAAAACTGGCGCGAGTACAAAGGCCCGACCAGTTCGGAGCAGGGAGCAGCGAGGTGAGCCCGGTATAAAAACCGGCGCGAGTACCGAGGTGCGACCAGTTCGGAGCAGGGAGCAGCGAGGTGAGCCCGGTATAAAAACCGGCGCGAGTACCGAGGCGCGACCAGTTCAGAGCAGGGAGCAGCGAGGCACACCAACTCAGCAGCGGGGAGAGAGGTAAAAAGTAATCAGAGTGTGACGTCACCAGGGAGCAGGTAAGTGATTGGTTGGTGAGTATTTCTCTTTTTTAAACTTTAACTCTGTAGTTTATAGTTACGAGGGTCTTTTCTGGTGTAGCAGGGACTGTTGGTAGACTATACAAGCGCCTTAGAGATATCTTTAACTGGTGATAGTGAATTAATTTAAATTAATTAAAGAGTAAGTCATGCCAGGAGAGTCCAGCCCCTTGTTATGCTCCTCTTGCTCTATGTGGGAATTCAGGGACACTGCCGGTGCCCCTGATGACCACGCGTGCCGGAAATACATCCAGCTGCGGCTACTAGCAGACCGCATTGAGGCACTGGAGCTGCGGGTGGATGGGTTGTGGAGCATTCACGATGCAGAGAGTGTCATGGATAACACATTTAGTGAGTTGGTCACACCGCAGGTAAGTGCTGCACAGGAAGAAAGGAAATGGGTGACCAACAGGAGGAGCAATAGAAGCAGGCAGGTAGTGCAGGAGACCCCTGTGACCATTCTCCTCTCAAACAGGTATACCGATTTGGATACTGTTGAGGGGGATGACTCACCAGGGGAAGGCAGCAGCAGCCAACTTCCTGGCACTGTGGGTGCTCCTGCTGCCCAGGAAGGGAGGAAAAAGAGTGGGAGAGCAATAGTGGTAGGGGATTCTATAGTAAGGGGAACAGATAGGCGTTTCTGTGGCCGTAGACGTGAATCCAGGATGGTTTGTTGCCTCCCTGGTGCCAGGGTCAAGGATGTCACTGAGCGGCTGCAGGGCATTCTGGAGGGGGAGCGGGAACAGCCAGAGGTCGTGGTCCACATTGGTACCAACGATATAGGTAAAAAAGGGATGAGGTCCTGCAGCAAGAATTTAGGGAGCTAGGTGGAAGATTAAAGAGCAGGACCTCAAAGGTTGTAATCTCTGGATTACTCCCGATGCCACGTGCTAGTGAGTATAGGAATAGGAAGATAGAACAGATGAATGCGTGGCTAAAGGGATGGTGCAGGAGGGAGGGCTTTAGTTTCCTGGATCACTGGGTCTGCTTCTGGGAAAGGTGGGACTTGTACAAGTCGGACGGTTTACACCTGAACCAGAGGGGGACCAATATCCTTGCGGGGAGGTTTGCTAGCACTGCTGGGGGGGGTTTAAACTAACTTGGCAGGGGGATGGGATACAGAGTGAAGTTATCGTAGGGGGTGATTTACAGCCAAATACAGAGGAAAAAACAAGTCAGCTGGGAAGGCAGAGCAAATATGTGAAGGCAAAAGGGAATATGGCAAGGCTGGGAGGCATTCATTTTAATGCAAGGAGTCTTGCAAATAAGGTGGATGAACTGACGTTGTTGTTGAACACATGGGAGTACGATATTGTTGCTATCACGGAGACATGGTTGAGGGAGGGTCAGGACTGGCAGCTCAATATTCCGGGGTATAGAATCTTCAGGCGAGACAGAGGGGGGTGTAAAAGGGGAGGGGGTGTTGCAATATTAATTAAGGAGTCAATTACTGCTGTAAGGAGGGACGGTATATTAGCGGGTTCCTCTAATGAGGCCATATGGGTAGAACTTAAAAACAAAAGGGGGCAAGCACTTTGCTGGGAGTGCACTATAGGCCCACAAACAGTCAGAGGGAGATAGAGGAACAGATATGTTGGCAAATCTCAGAGAAGTGCGAAAATAATAGGGTAATAATAGTGGGGGATTTCAACTTCCCCAATATTAATTGGGATAGTCAGAGTGTGAAAGGCTTAGAGGGTGCAGAATTCTTAAAGTGTATCCAGGAGAGCTTATTGAGCCAACATGTAGAAAGTCCTACAAGAGAGGGGGCGGTACTGGACCTAATTCTAGGGAATGTAGCCGGGCAAGTGGTGGAAGTGTCAGTAGGAGAGCATTTTGGCGACAGTGACCATAATTCGGTGAGATTTAAGGTGGTCATGGAAAAAGACAAAGACGGCCCAGAAATAAGGGTTCTAAATTGGGGGAAGGCCGATTTTAATATGATAAGGCAGGATCTGGCCAAAGTGGACTGGGAGCAGCTACTTATAGGAAAATCCACATCAAAGCAGTGGGAGACTTTCAGAAGGGAAATAGAGAGAGTACAACGCCAACATGTTCCTGTAAAGTCAAGGGTGGGACCAACAAGCAAAGGGAACCTTGGATGACAAGGGATATACAAAAATGCATCAGGAAAAAAAGGGGGGCTTTTGGCAGTTACAAAAGACTAAAGACGGAGGAATCCCTAGAGGAGTATAAAAAGTGCAGGGGCATACTTAAAAAAGAAATTAGGAGGGCGAGGAGGGGCCATGAAATAACACTGGCGAGCAAAATAAAGGAAAATCCTAAGATGTTTTATAAGTATATTAAGGGCAAGAGGATAACCAGGGAAAGGGTAGGGCCCATTAGGGACCAAAGTGGCAATCTGTGTGTAGAGCCAGATGATGTAGGCGGGGTTTTAAATGATTTTTTTGCATCTGTGTTCACTATGGAGAAAGACGATGTAGACATCGGGCAAGGGGACTGTGACATACTTGAACATATTAGCATCGAGAGGGAGGAGGTACTAGCGGTTTTAGCAGGCCAAAAATTTGATAAATCCCCAGGCCCAGACGAGATGTATCCCAGGCTGTTGTGTGAGGCAAAGGAGGAGATTGCAGGGGCTCTGTCACAAATTTTCAGAACCTCTCTGGCCACAGGGGATGTACCAGAGGACTGGAGAACAGCTAACGTAGTACCATTATTCAAGAAGGGTAGCAGGGATAAACCAGGGAATTACAGGCCAGTGAGCCTAACATCTGTGGTAGGGAAATTATTGGAAAAAATTCTGAGGGACAAAATCAGTCTCCACTTGGAGAGGCAAGGATTAATCGGGTATAGTCAGCATGGCTTTGTCAAGGGTAAATCATGTCTGACCAATCTGATTGAATTTTTCGAGTGGGTGACTAGGTGTGTGGATGAGGGAAAAGCTGTGGATGTGGTTTACATGGACTTCAGTAAAGCTTTTGACAAAGTCCCGCATAGGAGACTGGTCAATAAGGTAAGAGCCCATGGGATCCAGCGTGCCTTGGCGCGTTGGATCCTAAACTGGCTGAGTGGCAGGAGGCAGAGGGTGATGGTCGAAGGTTGCTTTTGTGACTGGAAGCCTGTGTCCAGTGGGGTACCTCAGGGATCGGTGCTGGGTCCCTTGCTGTTTGTGATCTACATGAATGATTTGGATGAGAATGTAAAAGGTATGATCAGTAAGTTTGCAGATGACACGAAAATTGGTGGGGTGGTAAATTGCGAGGAGGAAAGCCTCAGGCTACAGGACGATATAAACGGGTTGGTCAGATGGGCGGAAAAGTGGCAAATGGAATTTAACCCTGAAAAGTGCGAGGTGATGGATTTTGGACGGACAAATAAGGCAAGGGAATACACAATGAGTGGTAGGACCCTAGGAAGTACAGAGGGTCCGAGGGACCTTGGTGTACATGTACATAGATCCCTGAAGGCAGCGGAACAGGTAGATAAGGTGGTTAAAAAGGCATATGGGATACTTGCCTTCATTAGCCGAGGCATAGAATATAAGAGCAGGGAGATTATGATTGGGCTGTACAAAACGCTGGTGAGGCCACAGCTGGAGAACTGTGTGCAGTTCTGGTCGCCTCACTATAGGAAGGATGTGATTGCTTTGGAGAGGGTGCAGAGAAGATTCACCAGGATGTTATCTGGGATGGAGCGCCTCAGCTTTGAAGAAAGACTAAACAGGCTGGGGTTGTTTTCCTTGGAGCAAAGAAGGCTGAGGGGGGACCTGATTGAGGTGTACAAAATGATGAGGGGCATAGATAGGGTAGATAAAGAGGAACTTTTCCCCTTAGTAGGGGGGTCAATAACAAGGGGGCATAGATTCAAGGTAAGGGGCAGGAGGTTTAGAGGGGATTTGAGGAGGAACTTTTTCACCCAGAGGGTGGTTGGAATCTGGAACTCACTGCCTGAAAGGGTGGTAGAGGCAGGAACCCTCACATCATTCAAGAAGCATTTGGATGAGCACTTGAAATGCCATTGCATACAAGGCTATGGGCCAAATGCTGGAAAATGGGATTAGACTGGACAGGGATTGATGGACGGCACAGACACGATGGGCCGAAGGGCCTCATTCTGTGCTGTATAACTCTATGACTCTGTGAACACAGCTTCAGCAACCTTGGGAGTCTCAGGAATCTCAATCTCAGAAACAACAAGATCTCAATTGTTTTCAGCAAGGTGTTTGCAAATCTCAATAACCTGAACACATTGGACCTGGAAGGGAGCAAAATTCGAAGCCTGACCAGCCAGTCTTTCTGTGGATTACATAACCTGACCAAGTTTATCTCGATAGGAACTGTATAACCTGTATCAGCAGGGAGATCTTCGACATCCTCCCATCATTAGGAGTGTTGGACTTTGCCAGTAACCAGATCAGATTCAACACTGGCCTGATTGAAGCATCTCCCTTTGTTAACCTCACAAAGCTCTCCATTCTCAAACTAAAAGTCCAGCAACTCTACGGCATCATCATTATTCCTCCAAAGTTTTTCAATGGCCTCATCTCTTTAAGAGACCTGTATATAGGATAGAATAAAATGTCACTGTCCAAAGACGGATTGGAAGACCTGATCAATTTGAGAATCCTCTCCATGCCCGATGCTTGCAATGGGATCCACAGTCTGAATCCAGGGATCTTCAAGAATCTCCAGAGTCTAGAGAGACTCAACCTTGAAAATGTCGGCCTCCAATCCATGTCTCTTCACGTCTTTGGAAACATTTCCAACCTCAGGACATTGTTCTTCGGGGGAAAACGCCATTCAGATCATCAATAGCACGGTTGTGGAACACCTGCCCTCCCTGACCTACCTGGATCTACGGAAGAACCCGTTCCCCTGCACCTGTGACATCAGTTGGTTCCAGAACTGGTCCCTGTCCAACCCCAGGGTGCAGCTTATCTATTTTTACAACCAAACCTGTGCAGATTGGCCAACCGAATACTTGTACAAGTTTGATACTCGCGTTTGCTACTTGGACATTGGGCAGATCATGTTCCATATAACTGTGCCGGTCTTGATCTTGTTCATGTTCATCCCTATATTCTACAGCAAAGGGTACTGGCACATCAAGTATGGGTTTTATATTTTCCGATCGTGGTTGAATGACCACAGAGGGAGAGGAGAGAGTCAGCAGTCCTACAGGTATGATGCATTTATCTCCTATAATTCTCAGGACGTAGACTGGCTTCTGCAAGTGTTGGTGCCAAACCTGGAAACGAGAGGACCTCAATGCTTCAAACTCTGCCTCCACCACATAGATTTTGAGCTGGGCAAATATATCATCGACAACATCGTGGACAGCATCTACCAGAGCAGGAAGACCATCTGTGTGATGAGCCGCAACTACCTGTACAGCGAGTGGTGCTCCATGGAACTGCAGCTAGCGAGCTACAGGCTCTTCCACGAGCTGAAAGATATCATCATCCTGATCTTCTTGGAGAAGATTCCAGATGCTGAACTCTCAACCTACCACAAGATGAGAATGGTCATGAAAAGGAAGACCAACATCCAGTGGCCATCAGACGTCGAAGCTCAAAAACTGTTTTGGGTCAAAGTGAGAAAAGCGATTAAAGGCTCCAACTGGGCCAAGGAGAGGAATCCCGCTGCTGAATGTTAAGCTTCAAGGCCTAGAAATCCGCAGTCTTACCGCAGGCCCTTAAGGCCCGGGTCAGGGAAACATGGTGACCGCCGCACTTCCCATCTGTTTTGGAGTTCGCCGCTCAACTTACCGCCCTGTGTTAATTGTGAACAACTCCCCCAGTGGCTGCATAATGGCCGGTGGAAGGCTGCTGACATTCAGTGGGCGAGATTGCAAATGGCTTTGCAGGACGACCTCGAGCAGCTCTGGCCCTAGGCCTGGCTGAGACTGCACCACCTTGGCATGGGCGGCAGCAGCATAGGCTGGCTGACAGGCAGCAGCAAGGGCAATGGAGAAGGGGCAGAGGTGGAAGTAGGAATGCTGTCATCCTGCGAGAGGGCAGCAGGTTCCTGCTCCCCAGACCCACTGCTGCTCCCCCCGGGTCGGTGCATCAACATTCCTAGCAATCTGTTGGAGACCAGATGGCTGAGCGGCTGTGACACCCTGCAAGCCCCGTTCGACACTGGTAAACACAGCCATGGTGGCAGCAGTCTGAGTGTGGTTGGCAGCAAGCTGAGGTTGCAAGAGAGCGCTCTGATATAGCGAGACCTTCCAAGTGGCGCTACAAATGGAATTATAATGAGGTGCTGCTGCATTAAAGAACCTCCCATTTAAGTAGTGCAGAAAGCAGATGCCGAACATGACTTGCAGTTAGACTGCACCCGATATTGGCCCATCTGTTGAGCGGTAAACCAATGAGCAGCGGATTTAGTGCAGAGATCATCACTATAATCATGTAAAAGAGCACTCAGCATGAATTTTGCGTGCTACTTAGAATACTTTGTCCAGACGCAGCTAAGTAGTGCTGAGCCATGACTCCGCCAGTTTTCGGGCCATATCCGATTTCCTGGCCCATGTTCCTCAAAGCCCCTTTGTTTCTAATGGCAGGGCTCCCACTCATCTCGGAACCTGCTGCCACGAGCTTCCATCCACCTCTGACACAGTCCCTCCTCATCGTTAATCCTGTCATTGCTGCTATTGACCCAGGATAAGGCCAAGGTACAGACACACAATATAAGCACAGAGTAAAGCCTTAATCATCTGGCCCCACAAGTCGGCTCACTGTCGTCTTTCCATCCAACATCTGCTTGAATCTGGGCCAGGCTGATGGCGTGAACGACTCCTCGGTCCGTGGTAATCTGACACTAGTGGACATTAATCCACAGCATAAGACTGTCCACACTGGAGCCCAACAGTAGATCTCAGTGACATTCCCAGTGGCCTCAGGATTGGCCAGTGTGATAAATCTAGCTAACAAACCTTTCATATTATCTGCTAATTTTGATAAATACTTGCTGCCATGACAGGATAGCCCTGCTGCTATCCATTGCAGGTAATTCCAGGATATACCTGGCCGGAACGTGATTACAGGTAATGCCCAGCCACCCCTGGTGGGACAATGATTACTGGTAATGCAAGGATACCCCTGGTGGGACGGTGATTACAGGTAATGCCCGGATACTCATTGTTGGACGGTGGTTACATGTAATGCCCAGATACCCCTGGTGTGACAGTGCTTAGACGTAATGCCCAGATACCCCTGGTGGGGCAGTGATTACAGGTAATGCCCACATACCCCTGGTGGGACAGTGCTAACAGGCAATGCCCAGATACCCCTGGTGGGACAGTGCTTACAGGTACTGCCGAGATAACCCTGGCGGGACAGTGATTACAGGTAATGCCGGATACCCCTGGTGGGACTGTCATTACAGGTAAGGCCCAGGTACCCCTGTTGGGACGGTGCTTACAGGTAATGCCTGGATACCACTCATGTGAAGGTGATTATAGGTAATGCCCAGAAACCCCTGGTGGGACAGCGAATACAGGCAAATCCCGGATACCACTGGTGGGACGTTGATTACAGTTAATGCCCGTATAGCCCTGGTGGGACGGTGAATACTGGAAATGCCCAGACACCCCTGTTGGGACAGTGATTGCAGGTAATGCCCAGATACCCCTGGTGTGATGGTGAATACAGGTAATTCCCAGATAACCCTGGTGGGACAGTGATTGCAGGTAATGCCCAGATACCCCTGGTGTATCAGTGATTGCTGTTAAGGACCGGAGACCCCTGGTGTGAAGGTGATTACAGGTAAGGCCCAGATAACCCTGGTGGGACAGTGATTACTGGTAATGCCAGGATACACCTGGTGTGACGGTGATTACAGGTAATGCCCAGATACTCCTGGTGTGACAGTGATTACTGGGAAATCCCAGATACCCCTGGTTGGACGGTGATTATAGGAAACGCCCAGATACCACTGGTGTGTTGCTGATTACAGGTAATGCCTGGATACAACTGTTGTGAAGGTGATTACAGGTAATGCCCGATACCACTGCTGGGACAGTGATTACAGAAAATGACCAGATATCCCTGGTGTGAAGGGTATTCCAGGTGATGCCGAGATACCCCTGGTGGGACAGTGATTACAGGTGATACCTGGAAACCCCTGGTGTGAAGGTGATTGATGGTAATTCCCAGATACCGCTGGTGGGACATTGATTACAGGTAATGCCCGGATACCCCTGGTGGGATGGTATATACAGGTAATGCCCTATACCACTGGTGACACAGTGATTACAGGTAATGGCCAGATACCCCTGGTGGGACAGCGATTACAGGTCATGCCCAGATGCCCCTGGTGGGAAGGTGATTACAGGTAATGCACAGATACCCTTGGTGGGACAGTGATTGAAGGTAATGCCCGGATACCCCTTGTTGGACTGTGACTACTGGTAATGCCCACATACCACTGGTTTGAAGGTGATTACTGGTAATGCCCGGATAATCCTGGTGGGAGAGTCATTACAGCTAATGCTCAGATACCCCTGGTGGGACAGTGAATATAGTTAATGCCCAGGTACCACTGCTGGGACAGTGATTGCAGGTAATGCCCAGATACCCCTGGTGGGATGGTGATTACAGGTAATGCCCAGATAATCCTGGTGGAATGGTGATTACAGGTAATGCCCAGTTACCCCTGATGGGACAGTGATTACAGGTAATGCACAGATACCACTGGTGGGACAGTGATTGCAGATAATGCCCGGATACCTCTTGTTGGACCGTGATTACTGGTAATGCCCAGATACCACTGGTGTGAAGATGATTACTGGTAATGCCCGGATAATCCTGGAGGGAGAGTCATTACAGCTAATGACCAGATACCCCTGGTGGGACAATGAAGACAGTTAATGCCCAGATAGTCCTGGTGCGACAGTGATTGCATGTAATGCCCAGATACCTCTGGTGGGATGGTGATTACAGGTAATGCCCAGATACCCCTGGTGTGATGGTGATTACAGGTAATGCCCAGTTACCCCTGGTGGAACACTGATTACAGGTGATACCCGGAAACCCCTGCTTGGATGGTGATTACAGTTAATGCCCGATAACCGCGGTTCTCTGTGGAATGAAGCACGCTGTCAGCCCCAGGGCTTTCCTCAGACGGTTGTGTGCTGTCCTCGCCCACCCCTGGAATATGGCCCTCCAGACTGATGCACAGCGAGTCAGCTACAGATTAAGAACATACAGCCCATCGAGGACCGAGCAATTGGGCGGCAGCTCACCAGCCCGTCTTCCACATCTGTGGGGTCCAAAGACTGGAGGAAAGGCTGCCGAGACTGCAGAAGATAAATGAGCCCAAGGCAATGATTAAGCGGGCACTGGCACTGCTGACAGAGGCAGGAGAGAACCAGTGCCCTCAGCCCCTGTACATTTATAGCACTGCTCTGTCTATCGGACACCAGCGGCTAGCAGCATTGACTGAAAATGAGGAATATGATACTGAAATCCACACACCCATCACTATGTTACAAAATCATTTTAAAATACTTGCATTTCTATACCACCATTCACCACCTCAGGACTTCCAAAACTCTTCACAGCCAATGATGTACTTTTTGAAATGCAGTCACTGTTGTAATGTAGGACACTTGGAAGACAGTTCGCGCACAGCTAGCTCCCACTAACAGCAATGTGATATGGCCAGTTAATCTGTTCTTTAGTCATGTTGATTGAGGGATAAATATTGGCCCAGGACACCAGGGAGAATGATCCTACTCTCTTTCGAATAGTGGCCGTGGGATTGTTTACATCCACCTGAGAGAACAGACTAATGCCTCAGTTTAATGTCTCATCAGAAAGACGGCACCTCCTGCAGTGCGGCACTCCCTCACTTCCGACGGTGCAGTGGTGCCTCAGTACTTCGCCTCCGATAGTGCAGCACTCCATCAGTACTGACCCTCCAACTGTGCGGCACTCCCACAGTCCTGCCCCTCCGAGAGTGCTGCGCTCCCTCAGTCCTGCACCTCCAACAGTGCAGCGCTCCCTCAGTACTGACATACCGACACTGCAGCGCTCCCTCAGTACTGACCCTCCAATAGTGCAGCGCTTCCTCAGTACTGCCCCTCTGACAGTACAGCGCTCCCTCAGTACTGCCCCTCCGACAGTGCGGCACTCCCTCAGTGCAGACCCTCCGACATTGAAGTGTTCCCTCAGTACAGACACAATAGTGCAGTGCGCCCTCAGTACTGGCCCTCCAGCTGTGCGTCGCACCCTCAGTACTGCCCCTCCAACAGTGTGGCTATCCCTCAGTACTGAAGCCCCAACAGTGCAGCGCACCCTCAGTACTGCAACTCCGATAGCGCAGCGCTCACTCAGTACGTTCCATTTGACAGTGCAGCGCTCTCTCAGTACTACTTCCCATCCGATTGTGCAGAGTTCCGTCAGTACTGCCCCTCCAACAGTGAAACACTCCCTCAGTACTGCCCCCGAAAATGCAGTGCTCACTCAGTACTGCCCCTCCGACAGTGCAGCGCTCCCTCAGTACGGCCCCTCCAACAATGCAGCGCTCCCTCTGTACTGCCCGTCTGAAAGTGCATCGCTCCCTCAGTACTGCCCCTATGACATTGCAGCACTCCCTCAGTAGTGTCCCTCTAACAGTGCAGCGCTCCCATGTTATTGCCCATCCGAGAGTGCAGCAGCCCCTCAGTACAGCCCCTCCGACATTGCAGCACTCCCTCAGTTCTGCCCCTCCGACAGTGTGGCAATGGCTTAGCACAGCCCCCCTGACAGTGCAGTGCTCCCTCAGTACTGCCCCTCCAACAGTGCAGCGCTCCTTCAGATCCGCCCCTCCAACATTGCAGCGCTCCCTGAGAACCGCCCCTCCGACAGTGCAGTGCTCCCTCAGTACCGCCCCGCCGACAGTGCAGCCCTCCCTCTGTACTGCCCTTCCAACAGTGCAGCGTTCCCTCGGTACTGCACTGGCAGTGTCAGCCTGGATTTTTATGTTTAAGTCTCCGAAGTGGGACTATGAACCCACAACCTTCTGACTCAGAAACGAGATTCCGACCCACTGAGCCGCAACTGACTCAATCCAGACATCATATGCCACAAGCATAATAAACCTTGGGGCGTTCTTAAACACGTTCCCATTGTTACTGGCTGGTGAATCACGGAGTCCAGTTTGGAAGTCCCACCCGCTGGTCTCTCCATCCAATCCCCGTCAGTGTCGCTGGGCTTTCTGCCAGAGTGACTGCAGGAGACCAGCGATGATCCCATGGGATCTCGGGACGGGAATGTTACAGCGTGGCTCACGCATGGCTCGCAGTCGCAAGAGGCCCTGCCTCGATATTTATAAAATTGTTCAGTGTTTGAATTGTGCCGTATCCCTTTCGAGATGCTGGACAGGAGGGTGGGCAGTACAAGGCTTCAGGCTGCAGGAATTTATCAATGGACTGGTCAGGTGGGCAGAACAGAGACAAATGCAATTCAATTCGGAGAAGTGTGAGGTAATGCATTTGGGGAGTGCTAACAATGCAAAGGGATACACATTAAATGGTTGGACACTGAGAAGTACAGAAGATCAGAGGGACCTTGGAGAGCAGGTCCACATATCCCTGAAAGTAGCAGGACAGGTAGATAAGGTGGTTAAGAAGGCATAGGGCATACTTTCCGTTATTAGCCGAGGCATAGAATATAAGAGCAGGGAGGTTATGCTTGAACTGTATAAAACACTAGTTAGGCCATAGCGAGAATACTGTGTGCCGTTCAGGTCACCACATTAAAGGAAGGGTGTGATTGCACTATGAAAGGTGCGGAGGAGATTTACGAGGATGTTGCTTGGGCTGGGGAATTTTAGCTATGAGGAACGATTGGATAGGCTGGGGTTGTTTTCTTTGGAACAGAGGAGGCCGAACGGAGACCTAATTGAGCTGTATAAAATTATGAGGGGCCTAGATAGATTGGATGGGAAGGATTTATTTCCCTTAGCAGCAGGGTCAATAACCAGGGGGCATAGTTTTAAAGTAATTGGTCGGAGGTTGAGAGGGGAGCTGAGGTGAAATATTTTCACCCAGAATCTGGAACTCACTGCCTCAAAATGTGGTCGAGGCAGAAACCCTCATCACCATTAAAAATACTTGGATATGCACCTGAAGTGCCATAACCTACAGGGCTACGGACCAAGAGCTGGAATGTGGGATTAGATTGGATAGCTCTTGTCGCCTGGCACAGACAGGATGAGCCGAATGGCCTCCTTCTGTGCTGTAAATTTCGATGATTCTATGATAAGGACACACGGGTGTGTTATATCCAGACTAGTCATTTGCCGCTTCATCCGTTGTTGAATAAATTACCTCAAGTGTCAACCGTGGCTAGTGGGTAGAACACTTGCCTCTGAGTCAGAAGGGCAGGGGTTCATCTACCCCACAACGTGGCTGATTACCTGGGTATGTCCAATCCACATAAAAGGAATAAATCATTGCCCAATCATTCCACTCCCAATCCACAGTAAAGTGATGGAAGAAATCATCAATAATATCATCAATCTTAAACCGCTCTCCAATAATTCACACACTGTTAATCTGGCTAATAACCTGCTTATCGATATCCTGCTCACCCACTGTGCTGCCTTCCTTTAGGTGAATGTAAGAGAATGTCTTTCAGTTTGCTAAATGAAAATTCACAGGAAGCTGTGTTTCCACGCATTTTGTTAAGTTACATGCCAAATGTACTGTGTTGCTCAGGCGTACCTAAATTTGTGTATGCATATCAGTTATGTGCTTGTGTACTAATGTGTGCTTCCATTTCTGTATTGTATTTCAGTTGCACAATAAGAATCTTTCAGTAAATTTTACAAGAAAAGTCAAGCCTTGTGATTTTTATGGGAAGATATCAAGTTGTTAGCTACCTGTCTAGCTCTGCATAGGAATGCGCTGCAAGGGCAAAATACCCACCCTCACTTCGAGATCCGCCCAGAATCACCACGGCTCCACAATAAGAAATTCGATGTCTGCAACGGTTTGAACACAGCGAAACGACCCCAGGCAGTAAGCAGACAAATTAGATCAGAGCCCAGTCGAAGTAGATATGAGGAGGGGAGACAGAAGGCTGTGTTTAAAGCGGTGGGTTTTAGAGGAGGAACGGGTGATGTAGAGGCGTAGGGGATCCCAGAGTGTGGGCCCTAGGTGGCTGAAGGCATGGCCGCCAATAGTGGGATGAAGAGAGGCCTGCAGCGGGTAGGTTTGCAAGAGTCAGAGTGCTGGAGCTAGTTACAGAGATAGGGAGGTAAGAGGGATTTGAACACAAGAAAGATAATTCGAAAATCGAGGAGATGCCAGACGGAGAGCCAACGTAAATCATCGAGTGCAGGGGGGTGATGCGTGAACGGGATTTGGTGCCAGTCAGGATACGGACAACAGCTGAATTTTATGGAGGGTGGAAGGTGGGAGGCCGGCAAGGAGAGCATTGGAATAGGCGAGTCTAGAAGTAACAAAGTCATGGATGAGGGTTTCAGCAGCAGATAAGCTGAGGTGGGGGCAGAGTCGGGCGATGTTAGATTTTGGTCGGAAGTTCACCTTCGGCTTGAATAGAACACTGAGGCTGCGAAGAGTGTGGATCAGCCTCAGTCAGTGGCCAGGGGGAGAGCTGGCGTCCGAAGCTAGTGAAGAGAGTGTGTGGCGGGGACCGAGGACAATGGCATTTTCCCCCCAATATTTAACAGGACGAAGTTTCTCCACAGACAGAACTGGATGTCAACGTGACAAATCATAGGCAGTGGAGTGGTCGAGAGAGGTGGTGGTGATATCAGAGTACATGTGGAAAAGGATGATGTGTTTTCGAATGATTTCTCCGAGGGGCAGCATGCAGATGAGAACTAGCAGGGGGCCAAGAATAGATCCTTCGGGGACACCTGAGGTGACGGTGCTGGAGTGGGACGAGAAGCCATTACAGGCGATTCACCGGCTCCAATTAGGTAGTAAGGGTAGTACCAGGAGAGGGCAGTCCCACCCCGCTGGACAACAGTGGGGAGTCGTTGGAGGTGGATGGAGTGGCCAACCGTGTCAAAGGCTGCAGTCTGGTTGAGATGGACGAGGAAAAACAGTTCACCAAGGTCAAAGTCACAGAGGATGTCATTTGTGATTTTATGGGGCCGTTTTACATAAGAATATAAGAAATAGGAGCAGGATTAGGCCAATCGGCCCCTCGAGCCTGTACCGCAATTCAATAAGATCATGGCTGATCTGATCCAAACCGCCAATCTACTATCACATAACAATCTCCTGAATCTAACAGAATTAGACACACGAAATAGGAGCAGGATCAGGCTACACGGCCCCTGGGCCCGCTCCGCTATCCACAGGGCCAGGACCGTTCCGAACCTAGACTCATGTCCAAATTCCTGCCCGCTCCCCATAACCCATTGTTCCCTTTACTTCTCGGAAACTGTCTATTTCTGATTTAAATTTATGCAATGATGTAGCTTCTACAGCTTTTTGGGGCAGCATATTCCATGGACCTACCACCCTCTGAGTGAAGTAGTTCCTCCTCATCTCAGTTTTGAAAGAGCAGCCCCTTATTCTAAGACTATGCCCCCTAGTTCTAGTTTCACCCATCATCGGGAACATCCTCCACGCATCTACCCGATCCAACCCCTTCACAATCTTATATGTTTCAATAAGATCGCATCTCATTCTTCTGAACTCCAATGAGTAGAGTCCCAATCGACTCAACCTCTCCTCATATGTCTATCCCCTCAACCCCGGGATTAACTGAGTGAACCTTCTTTGTACTGACTCGAGAGCAAGTATGTCTTTTCTTAAGTAGGACACCAAAACTGTATGCAGTATTCCAGGTGCGGTCTCACCAATACCTTGTACAACTGAAGTAATACCTCCCTATTTCTATATTCTATCCCCCTAGCAATGAAAGCCAACATTCCATTGGCCTTCTTAATCATTTGCTGCACCTGCATACTAACCTATTGTGTTTCGTGCACCAGGACCCCCAGATCCCTTTGTACTTCAGTACTTTCCAGTTTCTTGCCATTAAGATAATAACTTGTTCTGTGATTATTCCTGCCAAAGTGCATAACCTCACACTTTCCAGTATTGTATTCCATCTGCCAAATCTCTGCCCACTTATTTAGCCTGTCTATGTCCCATTGCAGGGTTTTTATGTCCTCCTCACTCACTACTTTCCCTCCCATCTTAGTGTCATCTGCAAACTTTGATATATTACACTCGGTCCCCTCCTCCAAATCGTTAATATAGATTGTAAAGAGTTGGGCACCCAGCACTGACCCCTGTGGAACACCACTAGTTACTGATTGCCAGTCCGAGAATGAATCATTTAACCCAACTCTCTGCCTTCTGTTAGATATCCAATCCTCTATCCATGCCAGAATATTACCCCCAATCCCATGATTTTTTATCTTAAGCAATAATCTTTTGTGTGGCACCTTGTCAAATGCCTGTTGGAATTCTAAATACACTACGTCCACTGGTTCCCCTTTATCAACCCTATATGTTACTTCCTCAAAGAACTCCAGCAAATTTGTCAAACATGACTTCCCCTTCATAAAACCATGCTGACTTTGTCCTATTAAATTATGATTATTCAAATGTCCTGTTACTGTCTCCTTAATAATGGACTCCAATATTTTACCTACCACAGATGTTAGGCTAACCGGTTTATAGTTTCCCGCCGTCTGTCTACAGCCCTTTTTAAATAAGGGTGTTACATTAGCAGTGAACTTTGCTGAATCCAGGGAGTTTTGGAAAATTATTACCAATGCATCCACAATCCCTACCGCCACTTCCCTCAAAACCCTAGGATGTAAGCCATCCGGTCCACGTGATTATCCGCCTTGAGTCCCATTATTTTACTGAGTAGCACTTCCTTACTGATTTTGATCGTGTTTAGCTCCTCCTCCCCTATAGCCCCCTGTTTGTCCAGTGTTCGGATATTCTTAGTGTCTTCTACTGTAAAGACTGATACAAAATATTCATTCAGTGTTTTTGCAATCTCCATATTTCCCACCATTAATTTCCCGGTCTCATCCTCTAAGGGACCAACATTTACTTTAGCTACCCTTTTTCTTTTTATATAACGATAATAACTCTTACCATCTGTTTTTATATTTTTTGCTAATTTATTTTCATAATCTATCTTCCCTTTCTTAATCAATCTTTTTCTAATTTTTTGCTGTCTTTTAAAGTTTTCCCAATCCTCTATCCTCCCACTAGATTTGGCTACCTTATATGCTCTTGTTTTTAGTCGAATACTATCCTTAATTGCTTTACTTAGCCACGGATGGCTGTCTTTTCTTTTACACCCTTTTCTTCTCAGTGGAATATTTTTTTTTGGATGTCGTAAAATAACTCGTTAAATGTACACCACTGATCATGTGTCGTCTGACCCTTTAATCTATTGTCCCAATCCACTCTACTCAATTCCTCTCTCATACCTTCATAGTCTCCTTTATTCAAGTTTAGCACGCTTGTTTGAGATCCAAGCTTCTCACCCTCTAATTGAATTTGGAATTCAACCATGTTATGGTCACTCATTCCAAGGGGATCCTTTACTAGGACATTTTAAATTAATCCTGTCTCGTTACACAGGACCAGATCTAAGGTTGCTTGCCCCCTGGCCGGTTCAGTTACATACTGCTCAAGAAACCCATCCCTAATACACTCAATGAACTCATCCTCAAGGCAGCCCTGCCCAATTTGATTTGTCCATTTAATATGATAGTTAAAATCTCCCATAATTATAGATGATCCCTTATTACAAGCCTAAACTATTTCCTGATTGATACTCCGTCCAACAGAGTTGCAACTGTTCGGAGGCCAATAGACTACGCCAACTAGTGTTTTTTTCCCCTTATTATTCCTTACCTCCAACCAAACTGTTTCATTATCCTGATCCTTTGACCCAATATAATTTCTCTGTATTACAGTAATTCCTTCCTTTATTAACATAGCCACCCCACCTCCCCTTCCTTACTGCCTGTCCTTCCTGTTCGTTAAATAACCTGGTATGTTTAATTCCCAGGCATTGTCACCCTGCAGCCATGTTTCTGTAATGGCCACATGAGCATTGCCATATGTAGTTATTTGTGCCATTTACTCGTCTATTTTGTTACGAATGCTACGTGCATTCAGATAGAGAACTTTCAAATATGTTTTGTGACACTTAGTTCCTGCTTTTGCCCTTTTTATTACTTCACCTTTTACTCCATGCCTTCTGCCCCTTCCTGACACGCTCTGGTTTTTAATTTCCCCACTGCTACCTAATCTATGACCTTCTTTGTTTTCATTTTTATTGTTTGCTCTCTAGGAAACTCCCCCCCACTAGTTAGTTTAAAGCCCTCTTTACAGCCCTAGTTATATGATCTGCCAGGACTCAAGTCCCAGCACTGGCCAAGTGAAGCCAAACCTAACGGAACAGCTCCCTCCTGCCCAAGTACTGGTGCCAGTGTCCCAGGAAGCAAAACCCATTTCTCCCACACCAGTCTTTGAGCCACGCATTTAACTCTTTAATTTTATTTGTCCTAGCCAAATTCGCTCGTGGCTCAGGTAATAATCCAGAGATTATTATCCTTGAGGTTCTCTTTTTTAATTTGACACCTAGCTGCTCATACTCCTTTAACAGAACCGGCTTACGAGTCCTATCTACGTCGTTTGTACCAACATTGACCACGACAACTGGATCCACCCCCTCCCATTGCAAGTTTCTTTCCAGCCCAGAGGAGATGTCCTTAACCCTGGCACCGGGTAGGCAACACAGCCTTCGGGACTCGCGCTCTCGGCTGCAGAGAACTCTATCTATCCCCCTAATAATACTATCCCCCACCACTACAACATTCCGAGTTACTCCCCCCTCTTGAATGGCCCCCCGTTCCATGGTGCTGTGGCCAGGTTGCTCATCCTACCTGCAGTCCCTGCTCCCACCCCCACAGGGAGTAAGAACCTCGAACCTGTTGGTCAAGAGCAAGGGCTGTGGCTCCTCCAGCTCTACCTCCTGGGTCCCCGTACCTGCCTCACTCGTAGTCACCCCGTCCTGTCCCTGACCATGGGCTACATCTGAATTACTTAACTTCATAGGTGTGACCACCTCCTGATCCACAGTGTCCAGGTACTTCACCCCCTCCCTGATGTGTCACAGTGTCTGAAGCTCAGACTCCAGCTCATCAATACGGAGCTGGACTTCCTTGAGCAGCAGACACTTGTCAGAGACGTAATCACCGTGAGCCTCAATAGGTGTTCACCGGCTCCCACATCTCGCAACAGTAACACATCACCTGCTCCATTCTATGTAATTAATTAAATTTTTTATTGTTAGTTATGGACACCCTCTGCCCGATTTTAGATGCTCGTATCCCCTTTCATTAATTGGATTTAAATTAAATCAATCCCTCTAGTTACACCAGTTAAATGGTTTACCAACAGTCACTCTACACCAGAAAGGCCTTGGTACACCACAGCAACCTTAAAATCTGTAAACCACAGACTTAAAGTTTTAAAACGAGAGAAATACTCCAACCAATCACCTACCTGTTTTGTGGTGACGTCTCACTTTGAATACTTTTTACCTCTCTCCTTGCCTGAGATTGAAGATTGGTGAGGCCAACGTGAGCCTCTGGGCCCTCTTGTAGTCTCACTGCCGCGCTGCTCCACCTCCACCTGCTGCCGCACTGAGGCCTACCTGAGCCTATGGGGCATCTTGTAGTCGCTCTGCCGCGCTGCTCCGCCTCCACCCGCTGCCGATGCCGCACTGAGGCCTACCTGAGCCTCTGGGGCCTCTTGAAGTCGCTCTGCCGCGCTGCTCTGCCTCCACCCGCTGCCGATGCCGCACTGAGGCCTACCTGAGCCTCTGGGGCCTCTTGAAGTCGCTTTGCCGCGCTGCTCCGCCTCCACCCGCGGCCGATGCCGCACTGAGGCCTACCTGAGACTCTGGGGCCTCTTGAAGTCGCTCTGCCGCGCTGCTCTGCCTCCACCCGCTGCCGATGCCGCACTGAGGCCTACCTGAGCCTCTGGGGCCTCTTGTAGTCGCTCTGCCGCGCTGCTCCGCCTCCACCCGCTGCCGATGCCGCACTGAGCGCTGTGCTTAGTGCTGTGAGATGGGCGGAAACCTGCTTGGAGAGATGCAAACATGAAGCTGTGGGAAAGATGGGCACGGATTTGAGAGGCGACAACAGATTCATGATCTCAGCCCATCAATTTCAGCTGCTTCATCAATGACCATCCTTCTGTCTGAATGCGGCAATTCTAGTGATTAGTTTCATTCACAAACTCCTCCAGTAATGGAGCAACCCATAGCCTCTCCGTGCCAGTCGTGCCTCAGTGTGTCTCACTCCCTCGCTTCTGCATCAGGAGGGTCCATGCCGAAGGATTGGGACACTGACAACAGAACAGCAGATAGCTGGATTGAGCGGGAGAGTGCGGGAGTTAGCGGGAGAGCTGGAGTGAGCTAGATTGAGCTGGAGTGATTGGGAGAGTGCTGGGGGTGCTTGAGGGAGCTGGAGAGTGCAGTGGGAGCAGGAGTGAGGTACAGTGAGCTGGGCTGAGCAGGACAGTGCTGAAGGGAGCTGGAGTGAGCGAGAGTGCACTGGTGTGTTCAGGAGAGTGCTGTGTGAGCTGGAGTGAGGTAGTGAGAGCTGGAGTGAGCTGGAGTGAGCTGGTGTGTTCGGGAGAATACTGTAGGAAATGGAGTGAGCTAGACTGAGCGGGAGAGTGCTGCTGGAGCTGGATTGAGCTAGTGTGAGCGGGAGAGTGCTGGAGGGAGCTGGAGGGAGATGGAGAGTGCTGGGGAGCTGGAGTGAGCTAGTGTGAGCGGTAGAGTGCTGCTGGAGCTTGAGTGAGCTAGTGTGAGCGGGAGAGTGCTGGAGGAGCTGGAGTGAGGGGAAGCATGCTGGGGGAGCTGGAGGGAGCGGGAGGGTGCTGGGGCAGCTGGAGTGATGTAGAGAGTGCGCGAGAGTGCTGGCAAAAAATGGAGTGAGCTGGAGAGAGGATGAGTGAGCAGGAGAGTGCTGGGGGAGCTGGAGTGAGCAGGAGAATGTTGCGGAAGCTAATGGGAGCTGAAGTAAGCTGGAGTCAGCTGAGGGAGTTGGAGTGAGCAGGGGAGTGCTGCGGTAGCTGCAGGTTGCTGGGGGAGCTGGAGTGAGCTGGAGATTGCTGGGGAGTGCTGGTGGAACTGCAGTTAGCACGAGATTCCTGAGGGATCTGGAGAGTGCTGGAGGGAGCCACAGTTAGCGAGAGAGTGCTGGATTGAGCGGGAGGGTGCTGGAGTGAGCTAGAATGAGCTGGAGAGTGCTGGACTGAGCTGGAGTGTGCTGGAGAGAGGTGGAGAGTGCTGGAGTGAGCTAGAATGAGCTGGAGAGTGCTGGAGTGAGCTCCAGTGTGCTGGAGAGAGCTGGAGAATGCTGGAGTGAACTAGATTGAGCGGGTGAGCGCTGGATTGAGCTGGAGAGTGCTCGAGAGTGCTGTAGTGAGCTGGAGAGTGCTGGAATTCGGTAGAGCGAGCGTGAGAGTTCTGGGGAGCTGGATTGAATGGGAGAGTGCAGGAGGTAGCTAGAGTGAGCTTGAGGTAGTTGGAGGGAACTCGAGTGAGCTGTAGAGTGCTGGGGGAGCCAGAGTGAGCGGGAGTTAGTCAGTCCTACTCACAGCACTATTCTCATTAGGCATTTGCATTCAGGAACTGACCTTGTGTCCTTCATACACTGCTCTAACTGACACGAAACTAACGCTTTGAACATCACGTAAAATCAGTGGACATATTCTGAACTTGAGCTATTGTGAACCAATTGCAGTGCATATGTCTTCAGTTCCCTGCGTGGCAAATATCCGAAGCACAATCACACACAATCGACAGACGAACTCTGCTAACACTCGTTCTCCACACACTGACATTCCCCAGCCAACAGCTTTAAAATCCATTCTAGCTACACCCCTCACCTGTAAACCCCAGCTCAGCCCTCACCTGCACACCCCAGCCCAAGCCTCACTTGTAAAACACAGCCCAACACTCACCTGTTCACCACCAGCCCAACCCTCACCTATACACCCCGGCGCTCCCCTCACCTGTATACCCCCATCCCAACCCTCACCTGTACACCCCAGCCCACCACTCACCTGTACACCACAGCCCACCCCCTCACCTGTACAGCCCAGTCGAAACCTCACCTTTACACACCGGGCCACACCTCACTTCTACACCCCAGCCCATCCATCACCTGAACAACTCAGCCCACCCCCGCAACTGTACAGCCATGTCGAACCCTCACCTATACACCCCTTCCCACCCTCACCTGTACACCTTCATCCGAACAATCTCCTGTAAACCCCATCCAACACTCACTAGTACACACCAGCCCATCCGGCAGCTATACACCCAAGCCCACCCCATAAGCTGTGCACCCCAGGCCAACACTCACCTGTACACCACATCCCACCCCTTCACCTATAAACCACAGCCCACCACTCACCTGTACTCCACAGCCCAAACCTCTCCTGCACACCCCAGACCTTCACTCACCTTTACACCACAGCCCATCCCTCCCCTGTACACCCAAGCCCAACACTCACATGTACACCCCAGCCCAGCCTCTCACCTGCACTCCCCACCCGAACACTGACCTGTAAAATCCAGCCCACTACTTCACCTGTACAACACAGCAAATCCCTCATCTGTACACCCCATCTCAACACTCTCTTGCACATCCCAACCCCATCTCTCACCTGTAAACAACAGCCCACCCCTCACTTGTTCACCCCAGACCAACCCTCATCTGTAAACCCCAGCACACCCCTTGACCTTTATACCCCAGCCCAACCCTCACATGTACACCCCAGCACAAGCCTCACCTGTAAACCCCTACCCACCTGCTCCCTTTAACATCCCAGCACAACATTCCCCTGTACACACCAGCCCAACCTCTCTAGCCAGGATAAAATGGAAACAAAGACTGACAGGAGAAAATATAACGGAAGAATGGGTCATCCTTAAGGAAGAGATGTTCCAAGTTCAGGCTAGGTACATTCTAACAAGAGAGAAGGGTAAGGGAACCAATGCAAGGCTTCCTAGATGACGGTGGAGAAAGAGAAGATGATGAAACAAAGAAGAGGGTGTATGATGAATGTCAGGTGAATTCTTCAAAGGAGAACCAGACCAAATACGATAAGATGAGAGGGGAAGTGAAGATGAAAATAAGATTGGAAAACAGAGAATATGAGAGTAGAATTGTGGTTAACATATAAGGGAACCCATACATCTTCTACCGGCATGTAAACAGTAAGCGGCTTGTAAAAGGCAGGGTGGGGCCTATTAGGGAAGAAAATGAGGTACATGCTTAGAGGAGCAGGGCAGGGCTAGAATACTCAATGAGTACTTTGTATCAGTGGTTTCTAAGGAGGTGGATGCTGACAAAATATCAGTAGAAGTGCAAAACGTAGAAGCAATGGAATAAGGTGAAAATTTATAGACAGGAAGTACTAGAAAGGCTGGATCTGCTTAGAGTGGATAAGTCGCCTTGTCCAGATGGCTTACTTCCCAGGTTGCTAAGGGAACTGGGGGAGAAGATAGCGGTAATGCTCGCATTAATTTTCCAATCTTCCCTAAATGCGGGGGAGGTGCCTGAGGATTGGAAATTGGCAAAATTGACATTATTGTTCAAGATGGGGTGTAAGGGCAATCCCAGTATGCGTCTTGACTCTTCAGCTGTGTACAGATCCCTGAAGGCGGCGGAACAGGTGGATAAGGTGGTAAAAAAGGCATATGGGATACTTGCCTTCATTAGCCGAGGCATAGAATATAAGAGCAAGGAGGTTATGATGGAGCTGTATAAAACACTGGTTAGGCCACAGCTGGAATACTGTGTGCAGTTCTGGTCGCCACACTACAGGAAAGATGTGATCGCGTTAGAGAGGGTGCAGAGGAGGTTCACCAGGATGTTACCAGGGCTGGAGCGCTTCAGCTATGAAGAGAGACTGGGCAGATTGGGTTTGTTTTCCTTGGAGCAGAGGAGGCTGAGGGGGGACATGATTGAGGTGTACAAAATTGTGAGGGGCATAGATAGGATGGATGCTGAGGAGCTTTTCCCCTTAGTAGAGAGGTCAATAACTAGAGGGCATAGATTCAAGGTAAAGGGAGGGAGGTTTAGAGGGGATTTGAGAAAGAACTTTTTCACCCAGAGGGTGGTTGGAGTCTGGAACTCACTGCCTGAAAGGGTTGTGGAGGCAGAAACCCTCACAACATTTAAGAAGCATTTGGATGAGCATTTGAAATGCCATAGCATACAAGGCTACGGGCCAAATGCTGGAATATGGGATTAGATTAGACAGGGCTTGATGGCCGGCATGGACACGATGGGCCGAAGGGCCTCTAACTGTGCTGTATTACTCTATGACTCTATGACTCATCCAAACCCGGGGCCAGTGCGCTCCAGCCATCAGTGCATAAGCCCAAACACTGGAAGCCACAGACGAGTACATAGAGGAATTCTAATCCAACAGCGAACAATTCCTGTCCCGGGTCCCAACAGGTGACAAGCTGACCCTCCTTGGTGAATTTAACGTCAGAGTTGGAAAGGACACAGACATCTGGGAAGGTGTGTTTGGCAGAGAGGGGGGTAGGGAAAGCCAACTCCAACGGTAACCTCCTCTTGACATAATGCTTAGAACATGGCATTCTCAGAAGCAACATCTTGTTCCGTCAGAGAGACAACTACAAATCTTCATTGCAACACACTCGCTCCAAGCACTGGCATCTGCTGGACTACCTCATCATCTGAGTGAAGGACTGCAATGATGTCCACATCACTGCATTGCACCATGACAGGAGCTGACGACTGTTGGACAGACCACCGCCTAATCAGCTCTGTCATCTCCATCAATGTAGCACCAAAACAGCAGCGGTAACAGGAGCAATGCTGCAGGAAAATCAACGTTGGAGCGCTCGAGAACCCTGCTAAGAAAGCCCTCTTCAGCGTGCACCTCACAACCAACCTGACGACGCCCAGTGATTCAGAGTGTCCACAGCGCCTTGTCTGCACTCTAGGCCTCCATAATCAGCAAATGTGAAGAGACGGTCGGTCACTCGACCACGAAGCTCCAGGACTGGGTCGACGAGAACGACCAGGAGATCAAGGAGCTAATAAACCGCAAATGCAAGACATTCCCGATCTGTAAACAGCAGCACAACTCGGGAGCAAAAAAGCAGCTAAATGGACGCCTGGCCGCCGAGGTCCAACAAAAAACTCTTCATCTAAGGAACAGAAGGTGGGTTGAGAAAGTGCAGGAATTCCAGCAGATAGCCGACAACCACGACATGCATGGATTCTTTAGCGCCGACAAGACCACTAACTGGCACAATGGACATGATCTTCACCACAAGCCAAATACAAGAAAAATGCAGGGAAGAGCACCAACCGCTGCACATGGCCTTTTTAGACCTCACAAAAGCCTTCGACAATGTCAACCGTGAGGATTTATGGAGTGTCTTCCACAAATTCGGCTGCCATCAAAAGTTTGTCACCATCCTACTCCTGCTTCACGACGACATGCAATCCGTGATCCTAACCAACAGATCCGACACAGACCCAACTCACATACGGACCCGGGTCAAGTAAGGCTGTGTCATCGCACCAACGCTTTTCTCGATCTCCCTTTCTGCAATGCCCCATCTCACCCTCAGTAAGCTCCCCGCTGGAGTGAAGCTTATCTACAGAACAAACGAGAAACTGTTCAACCTCCGTCGTCTCCAGTCCAGATCCAAGGTCGTCCCATTCTCTGTCATCGAATTACAGTATTCAGACGACGCTAGCGTCTGCACACACTCGGAGGTCGAACTCCAAACCTTCACCGAAGCATACGAGAGAATGGGCCTTACACTAATCATCCATAATACAAAGTTCCTCACAACCTGACCCAGCCACACAGTACTGCTCCCTAGTTATTAAAAGACATGTCGAGTCCTTGGACAACGTCGACCATTTCCATACCTGTGGAGCCTACTGTCAAAAAGGGCAGACGTCGAAGATGAAGTCCAACACGGCATTCAGTGTGCCAGTGCAGCCTTCGGTCGCCAGAGGAAGAGAATGTTGGAAGAGCAGTAACTCAAACTCGGGACCAAGCTCATTGTCTACAGAGCAGTAGTGATACCTGCCCTCCTGTAAGCTTCAGAGACATCGACCATGTACAGCAAGCACCTCAAAGCACTGGAGACGTTCCACCAATGCTGCCTCCACAATATCCTGCAAATCCATTGTCATGATAGGCGCACCAATGTCAGTGTTCTCCCTCAGGCCAACATCCCCAGCATCGAAGCTCTGACCACGCTCGATCAGCTCCTGTTGTTGGGCCACATCTTTCGTATGCCCGTTACGAGACTCCCAACAAAAGTGCTCTACTCGCAGATCTGACACGGCAAGAGAGCACCAGGTGAGCAGATGAAACGCTTAAAGGACACCCTCAAATCCTCCTTGAAAAAGTGCAACATCCCCACTAAACCTGGGAGTCCCTGACCCAAGATCGCACAAAGCGGAGGAGAAGCATTTGGGAAGGCACCAAACATCTTGATTCTCTTCACTGGCAGTAAGAGGAAGCCATGCATAAACAATGGAATGAGAGCACATCAGCACAAGCATCCCACCCACCCGCCCCTTCAACCAAAGTCTGCCCCACCTGTAGCAGAGACTTCAGGTCCCGCATTGAACTCATCAGTCACCAGAGAACTCACTTTTAGTGTAGAAGCATGTCACCCTGTGTTCCGGGCGACTGCCTAAGAAGAAGAAGAGTAAGTACAGACCGGTCAGTTTAACATCGGTGGTGGGTAAATTTTAGAAAGAATAATCAAGAAAAAAATTACCAGGCACTTGGAGAGGTTTCAGCTGATTAAAGATAGCCAGCACGGATTTGTAAAAGGCAGATCATGTTTAACTAATCTAATTGAATTTTTTGATGAAGTAACAGGACGTTTTGATGAATGGAATGCAATGTATGATATCTACTTCGATTTTCGGAAGGTGATTGACAAGGTACCACATAAAAGGCTCGTTAACAAAATTGAGGCTAATGGAATAGGTGTGTCGGTGGCAGCTTGGATAACGAATTTGCTTAATTTGTGGTAAATGGCTGTTTTTCAGACTGGAGGGTGGTAGAGAGTGGTGTTTACCAAGGGTCAATTCTGGGGCCACTGCGTTTTTGATATATACAAATGACCTGGATATTGGAACACAGATTAGAATTTCTAAATTTACCGATGATAACAAACTTGGGGGTGTGGCAAACAGCGTTGATGATACCAATCGACTGCAATAGGAAATAGGACAGCTAGCGGAATGGGCAGAAAAGTGGCAGATGGAATTTAATAGAGAGAAGTGTGAAATGATGCATTTTGGCAGAAGGAACAGGGAGAGGCAATGTACCTTTAATGGCCCAGTTTTAAAGATTGGCAGGGACAGCGTGACCTGGGAGTTAATGTGCAGAGATCCCGGAAGGTGGTGGGACATATTGAGAGAGTGGTTACCAAAGCATATGGGATCTTTGGCTTCATTAATAGAGGTATTGAGTACAAAAGTAGAGACGTCATGCTGTAACTGTATAAAGCGCTGGTTAGGCCACACCTGGAGTATTGCGTCCCGTTCTGGTTACCACTCTTTAGGAAGGGTGTGACGGCCCTTGAGACGGTGCAGAGGAGATTTACCAGAATGCTTGTGGGGATGGGTGATCCTAGCTACAAGGACCGGTTGGAAAAGCTGGATTTATTTTCATTAGAGCAATGGAGGTTGCGGGGTGATTAGATAGATGAGTACAAGATTATAATGGTTTTGAATAGGCTAGGCAGGGAAAGGCGAATGTTGAGGACCTGGAACTCGCTGCTGACATTAGTGCTGGAAGCGGACACACGCAATGTTTTCAATGGGAGACTGGATAGATACTTGAGGGAAATAAACTTGCAGGGCTGCGGGGATAGAGTGGGAGAATGGGACTGACTGGATAGCTCTAAAGTGTGCCGGCATGGACTCGATGGGCCGAATGTCCTCCTTCTGTGCCATTATGTCTCTATGTCTCTGAATAGAGTATTATTGTGGAACTCTTCCCCGTTCCAATTTCTTCCTATGACTGGACATTTTCCTTAAATCCTCCATGTTATACGGAATCACAAACCGCTGATCGAGGAATCCTATGACCCTTGCCTCCATATCCACGGCCAATGCCTGGTACCATTTCTGCCGTACCGTGGCCATAGGTGTGGGCCAAACTCCCTACGGTGTGTCCCACCTGGACCCTGCTCTAGCCCTGCTCTATCCTCATCACATTCACTATCCCTTTCTTCACTTTCCGTTACTTGATCTCATGACAAAAGGGTCATGGCGCGCACAAAGCCTGTCTGGAAAACAAATTTATCGTCCAACACTTTAAGCTTCCTTCTACATTCAGTGTGATCCCTTCGAGCACCCTTATCTTCAGAAAATTCCTTCTGAATACCCCTACATGCCGCTTTCAGATCCTCAGTGGCTCTTTCTGCCGTCTCTGCTTGGTGCTTCTGATCTGCTTCCTTTAATGTCCAACTGTCACACTGATTCTGGTTATTTATACATTGGCTCTCTTTATTAACCCATCTTTCCTTTTTCTTCTCAATTTTTTCTTCAAGCTTTCTCTTACTTTCCCTCACTTCCTCTGCCTCCTTCTTTATACTTTCCCTTTCTTCCTCCATTTCCTTCAGAAGTCCGTTTTCCACCGATAATCAATCTATGGCTTTTTCTGCTACATCCTCTATTTCCCTTCGTAACTTAATGATTTCACAATCAGCATTATTAACCTGCATTTGATAAGCAAACGAACATATGGCTTTCATTATCCGGTGCTGACATGTGGACCATTGTGACCATTGTTCGGCATCATAAACCGAATTATCACCATCACTAATTACCCAAAACACCTCTCCCAGAGAGGTAAATTCCCTGCCATAAACATTCTGTCTAACTCATCCATTGTCTCTGCCATTGTCTGCTCTGAACAGGTCTGTGTTCGCACACCAAAATCTCTAAGACGTTTGAGTTCACACTTGTCCTTTAGCCTGTCGAACAGTTTCCAAATTTCAGACCTGTCGCACAGACAATACAAAACCCAATGTATCTGCGAAAAACCTATTTACTTAAAATTTGCAAGAGATTACTAGTAAGCTACCGAAATGTATCTAGTGTATAACAATTCTCAATTATACCTGATTATACACAGATCTATCCCTTTAATTTAAGAGGAAGCAATTATAAGCCAACTCTACATACATACTTAAACCAGCGAGCGCTCAATCTGGCCGTGACAAGGCGTATGACATTTGGCAACTGACCAGGTCACCTGGTTGCAGCAGCCCCGCGTGTCTAAAAAAAGCATCAGATGCATTAAATCCTGGGCAGGCCCCTCAATGTGTCTCAAACTGTGACCAATGTTCGCCAGTTGTTTTCCTTTTCTTCTTACCATCTCGTCAGTTTATCAGTGGGACCAAAGGCCGTTCACACCTTTTGCCTGAAGATGTTCCTGTCTTTGTAACGCCCGAGATGTTGTTCCTGCTGCCAGGAGAGCGCGCACTGATGGCGAGGAAGAGCTATCTGTGGTCGCACACCAACTGAACGTTCAGAGAGTGGTGGCCTTTGCAGTTACGGAACACCTCTGCATTGTAATGAGATGCCCGCAATGCCATGCGGGTGCAGTCAAATGCGCCTGGAGCCATGGGGAGGCCTGCTCTCCTTGAAAAGCCACATGAGCCTTCGTGTTGCTTCTCTCTGGTGATGGGGAGTGAGTTGTAGACCCGTCCTCTTCTGTAGAGAGCGTCAGTTTCCTCCCCGATGCAGCACTGGATGGTGAAATGCGAAATGTTTGCAAAATCCCCTATAAAAGCCTGGGAGGAGCTGCTGGCATAGAAATTAATAGCCACTGTGCCTTAACTGTCACGTAGAGAGACGTCCTGGTCCTGAGCTGAGGCTGCAGCTCTGGCTGCAGGAGGTGGCAGAGCTGTGTGACCACCTCCATGTTGATGCAGAGCCTGCAAAAGCGATGTTCTTCTGAGTGATAAATGTAGGAGAACTTGGGGGACGTTAATCTTCATATAGACTGGACAAATCAAATTGGCAAATGTAGTCGGCAAGGCGAGTTTATGGAATGCATTCGGGACAGTTTCATAGGACAATATGTCATGGAACCAACCAGCGTACAGGCTATCTTCGATCTCGTATTGTGTAATGAGACAGGGTTCATTAGCAATATCATAGTCAAGGATAATCTGTTGCAGAGAGATCATAATATGATAGAATTTCACCTTAATTTTGAGAGTGACTTGCTTCAGTCCGAAACTAGAGTTTTAAACATAACTAAAGCCAATTACATAGGTATGAGGGGCGAGTTGGCTAAGGTAGATTGGAAAAATAGTTTAAAAGGTATGGCAGTTGATAAGCAGCGGTGAGCACTTAAAGAAATATTTCATAATTCTCAACAATAATACATTCCATTGAGATTACAATCTGCACGGGAAAAGTGATCCAACCGTGGCTAACTAAAGAAATTAAAGGTAGCATTAGATTGAATGAAGAAGCTTGTAATGTTTAAAAGAATAATGGTTAGCCTGGGGATTGGGAGAGTTTCAGAAAGCAGCAAAGATTGACCAAAAACATTATAAAATGGGAAATTTGGAATATGACAGAAAACTGGCAAGAAATATAAAAGCAGATTGTAAGAGCTTCTACAACTATGTAAAAAGGAAGAGAGTTGCAAAAGTAAACGTTGGTCCCTTACAGGCTGAGACAGGAGAAATTATTTTGGTGAATAAGGAAATGGCTTAAACGTTAAACAAACATTTTGGATCTGCACTAGAAAACACAAAAAGCATAACAAAATAATGGGGCACAAAGGGTCTAATGAATGTTAGGTACTTAACGTAATTAACATAATTAGAGAAAAAGTACTAGAGAAATTAATGGGACAAAAAGCCGACAAATTCCCTGCTCCTGATGGCCTGCATCCGAGGTTTCGAAAGAGGTGGCTGAAGAGATGGAGGTTGCATTGGTTTTGCTCTTCCAGAATTCCCTGGATTCTGTAATTGTCGCAGAAGAATGTAAGGTCGCAAATGTAACACCGCTATTCAAGAAGGGAGGAAGAGATAAAGCAGGGAACCACAGGTCTGTTTGCCTGACAGCAGACGTCAGGAAAATGAAGGATTCAATTTGTTAAGGAAATGGTATCAGGGCACTAAGAAAAACATAACTTGATTAGGCAGAGTCAATTTGGTTTTATGAAAGGGTAGTTTTGACAAATTTATTCGAGTTTTTGAGGGTGTAATGAGCAGTGTAAATAAAGAGGAACCAGTGGATGTAGTGTATTTGGATTTTCAAAACGCTTTCGTATAAGAGGCCACATAAGAGGTTTTTGCTCAAAATTAGGTCTCATGGCATTGAGTGTAATATATTAGCATGGATTGTAGATTAGTTAACGGATAAAAGGGTCATTTTCTGGTCTGCAGGCTTTAACTAGTGGATGCCGCAAGGATCAGTGCTGTGGTCTCAGCTCTTCACACACTTTTCAATGATTTAGATGAGGGGATCGAGTGTAATGTATCCAAGTTTGCTGACGATGCAAAGCTAGGTGGAAAAGTAAGTTATGAGGAGGACGCAAGGTTATTGCAAAGGCATATGGACAGGTTAAGTGAGTGAGCAAGAACATGGCAGTTGAAATACAAGGTGGAGAAATTTGAAGTTAACCACGTTGGTAGTATAAATAGAAAAGCAGCACACTTTTGAAGTGGTGAGAGATTGGGAAATATTGTTATTCAGAGCGACCTGGCTGACCATATACACGAATCACAGAAATTTGACATTCAGGCAGAACAAATAATTAGGAAAACAAATGCTACGTCAGGCCTTATTACAAATTTCACGTCTATTTGCAACACCATGTTCCTGACTGGTCCCGTTGGAGGAAAAGTCACACCCAGCAGTTTATCTGTATTGTGTAATTTGAGCCTGTCTGCCTACTTAATGAAGTGCTTTGCAAAGTTTAATTCGAGCCATTCATTCTGACCGCCATCTCCAGACAGAGTAAACAGAGAACAGACAGTGCTCCACTTCTCGTGTTAGGATATTTCCCCGCCCACCAAACATGTTCCTGCCCACCCAAAATGTTAAAAATCTTCCCCCTTCACCAGCGTTCGGACTCTTTTTATCCCCAACAAGTTCCTCATGTCCCCTCGCCCCGCAGCTTCCTGACCTGCCCCCCACTCGCCATCCTTACCATACCCCAACCCTGCTTCCTGACCTTCTCCTGCCACCCGGCTTCTTGAGCTACACCACCCCCGGTTTCCTGTCATTCCCCCACTGGCTTCCTGACCATCCACCCTACCTTCCTGACCTTCTCACCCCACCCGGCTTCCTGAAATTCCCCCGCTGTCTCTCTGACCTTCCCCCCCAACTTCCTGAAATTCACCCCCCTCCGGTTTCCTGAACTTCACCCGAACCCCCCGGCTTCCTGACCTTCCCCCCCCACCTTCTTGACCTTCTCCCCCCACCCGGTTTCCTGACCTTCCCCCCCACGGCTTCCTGACTTCTCCCCACCAGGCTTCCTGACTTTTGGCAGCCCCCTCTTGGTATTCTGACTATCCCCCGCCCCCCCAGCTTCTTGACCTTCCCCCCTCGCCTGGTTTCCTGAACTCCCCACCCTTGCGGCTTCCTGACCTTCCCCCCGCAGTCTTCCTGACCATTGGCAGTTCTCTCCCCAGGATCATGATCTTCAACCCCTTCCGGCATCACAACCATTAACACCTGGTCCCCTCTTCCTGACCTTCACCCCTGCGGCTTCCTGACTTCCCCCCCCAGTCTTCCTGACCTTTGGCAGCCCAGTTCCCGGCTCCATGAATTTCAACCCCTCCGGCGTCCTGCTGTTCACCTCAACCCACTCGTCTTCCTGACCTTCCCCCAACCCCGGCTTCCTGACCTTCGCCCCACCCAGCTTCGTGGCCTTCCCTTCCCCCCCGGCTTCCTGAACTTCTCCCCTCCTGGTTCCTGACCTTCTCCCCATGCCCAAATCCCTGATCAGATCCCGGTTTCCCGACCATCGCACCGGACATGCTCCTGACCATCCCCACCCTTAGATAGTGCATTGTACGTGGCTTACTGATTGTGAACAGATTTATTGGGTATAAAGTGAAGAGTGTCAGTGTTATGACTTCCAGATTGCGTCCCGCCCAAAGATGTCAAGTGCCGACCACATGCTAGGCTTTCTCAGAAAGCAACCAGGTCTCGGGGAGGAGAGGGCGAACATGGTGTGGCTGCAAAGGGGTGCGATTGGAAGAACAATCTGGAATTTGGAACATGTTCTCGCTCTCAGCCACTTTACACCTGGATCACGTTCTTCTCCCAACCCCGCTGTGCTCTCCGTGCTCGTGAATAACCTCCAGCAAGTTCCTGACATTCTCTCCCTCTGAGTTCCTGACCTCCTCTCCCCCCTCTGAGCTCCAAACATCTCCTGTGCGGTCCTCTCTCTTCCCCTTCGATCCTCTCTCTCCCCCGTGCACTCCTCTCTCTCCGATCTCATCTGTCTCCTATCCCCTCTCTCTCTCCGATGTCTTCTTTCTCCGATCTCGTCTCTGTCCAATATCTCTCTCTCTCCAATGTCATCTCTCCCTTCGATCTCCTCTCTCTCCCTTTCTGATCTGCTCTATATCCAATATCCACTCGCTCTCGCCAATCACATCTTTCTTTCTCTCTGATTACCTCTCCCTCTCCAATATTCTGCCTCTCCAATCTCCTCTCTCTGCAATCTCCTCACTCATCCCATCCAATCTCCTCTCTCCCCTCCATTCTCTCTGATCTCCTCTCTTTCTCCCTCCGATCTCCTCTCTCCCATCTCATCTCCCCTCTCTCTGTGCCCTCCTCTCTCTCCCCTATGATCAACTCGCTCTCTCCCTTTTCCTCTCCCTTCCTTTGATCTCCTCTCTCTCTGCAATTCCCTCTCTCTCTCTCGGATCTCCTCACACATATCCCCTCTCTCACCACCTCCGATTGCTTTTCTCTCCTGCCTTAGAACATGTATCTCCCCTTTCGATCCTCTATCTTCCCCTTCCTCCATCCCCAACCACCAACAGGTCCCCTGACTTTCTCTGCACGGAGCCGAGGCAAGCATGGCCCACGAGCAGGCCATACCTGGGTACTGCAAATGCGCTGCTTCGGTATAAAGCGCATAGTGCAGGAGGCCAGGGAGGTGTTCATGCAAATAGTCACAGCTATTACAAAAAGCGCTGTAGTATAAGTGTAAAGTGGTCTTACTGCATTTGTATAGGGCCTGGTGAGACCTCACATGATTATTGTGTAGTTTTGAGCTCCTTGCCTAAGGAAGGATTACTTGCCTTTGCGGGGGTGCAAATCTGATGATGTGGAATCTGTATGGGAAGGGTTCAGGAATAGCAAGAGGCAGCAAACGGTAGTGGGATTTGTGTGCAGACCTCCAAACAGTAATGCGGAGTTTGGGGATTGCATTAAATAGTAAATTAGAGATGCATGCAATAAGGGCACAGCAGTTATCATGGGTGACTTTAATCTTCATATAGATTAGTAACCATACTGTGGAAGAAGAATTCCTAGAGTGTATACGGGATGGTTTCCTGGACCAATATGTCGAGGAACCAACTAGAGATCAGGCCATCTTAGACTGGGTATTATGTAATGAGAAAGGATTAATTAACAATCTTGTTCAGCAAGGGCCCTTGGGAAGGAGCGAACATAATATGATAGAATTCGTCATTAAAATGGACAGTTATGTAGTTGACTGAGAGATAGGGTCCTGAATTCAAATAAAGGAAACTACGATGGTATGAGGCACGAGCTGGCTAGGATGGATTGGGTAACGTTACTTAAAGGGTTGATGGTGGAAAGGCAATGGCAAACATTTAAAGATCGCATGGATGAAATACAGAATTTGTTCATTCCTGTTTGGCATCAAAATAAAACAAAAAAGCTGACACAACCGTGGCTAACGTGGGTAATTAGGGCTAGCATAAGATCCAAATGGAGGACATATAATTTGCCAAGAAAAAGCAGCCAACCTGAGGATTAGGAGCAGTTTAGGATTCAGCAAAGCAGGACAACGGGATTAATTATGAGTGGGGGAATAGATTATGAGAGCAAGCTTGCGTGGAACATAAAAACTGACTGTAATAGCTTCTATAGCTATGTGAAGAGAAAAAGATTGGTGAAGTCAAGCTTAGGTCCCTTGCAGTCAGAATCATGGGGTTTTATAATGGGGAACACGGAAATGGCAGGCCCATTAAATACATACTTTGCTTCTGCCTACACAAAGGAGGACACAAATAACCTCCCAGAGATGTCGGGGAACATAGGTTCTAATGAGCGGGAGGAATAGAATGAAATCAGTATTCGTAGGAAAATGGTGTTTGGGAAATTGACGGGATTGAAGGCCGATAAATACCCAAGGTCTGATAATCTACATCCTATGGTACTTAAGGAAGTGGCCCTAGAAATAGTAGATGCATTGCTGGTCATCTTCCAAAATACTACAGACTCTGGATCAGTTCCCATGGCTTGGAGGATAGCTAATGTAACCCCACTATTTAAAAAAGGTGATGGAGAGAAAACGGGGAATTATAGAACGGTAAGTCTGACATTGGTAGTAGGGAAAATGCTAGAGTCCACTATAAATGATGTAATAGCAGTACACATGGAAAACAGTGACAGGATAGGACAAAGTCAACATGGATTTACAAAAGGTAAATCATGCTTGACTAATCTACTGGAGTTTTTTGAGGATATAACTGATAGAATAGATAAGGGAGAACCAGTGA
This sequence comes from Somniosus microcephalus, assembly GCF_052327205.1. Classification (NCBI taxonomy): domain Eukaryota; kingdom Metazoa; phylum Chordata; class Chondrichthyes; order Squaliformes; family Somniosidae; genus Somniosus; species Somniosus microcephalus. Next base: position 35,262,444 of record NW_028225186.1, on the reverse strand, counting down.
ATGTGGTGTATTTGGACTTTCAGAAGGCTTTCAATTAGGTTTCGCATAAGAGATTAGCATGCAAACCAAAGCACACGGGATTGGGGGTAAGGTATTGCCTTGGATAGAGAACTGGTTGGAAGACAGGAAGTCACTTCCTGTGTCCCCGACGACCATGTGTGCAGGAAGTGTATCCAGCTGCAGCTACTGGCAGACCGCAATGCGGAGCTGAAGCTGCGAATGGATGCATGCTGGAGCATTCCCGATGCTGAGGACGTCGTGGATAGCACGTGTAATGAGTTGGTCACACCGCAGGTAATGGCTGCACAGGCAGGAATGGAATGGGTGACCGCCAGGCAGAGTAGCAGGCCCAGGCAGGTAGAGCAGGTGTCCCATGAGGCACTCGCCATCTCAGCAGGTATACCACTTTAGATATGGTTGTGGAGGATGGCTTATCCGTGGAAGGCAGCAGCAGGCAACCTCCTGGCGCCACGGGTAGTTCTGCTGCACAGGACGGCAGGAAACAGAGGGGTAGAGCTATAGTAATAGGGGATTCTATTGTAAGGGGAATAGCTAGGCGTTTCTGCGGCCGCAATCGTGACTCCACGATGGTATGTTACCTCCCTGGTGCAAGGGTAAAGGATGTATCAGAGCTGCTGCAGAACATTTTGGAAGGGGAGGGTGAACAGCCAGTTGTCATGGTGCATAAATGAGGTCCTATAAGCTGAATATATGGACTTAGGCGGTAAATTAAAAAAAGGACCTCAAAAGTAGTAATCTCAGGATTGCTACCAGTGCCAGGTGCTACTCAGCTTAGAAATAGAAAGATATTTCAGATGAATACGTGGCTAGAGGAATGGTGCAATGGGGAGGGATTCAAATTCCTGGGACATTGAAACCGGTTCTTGGTGATTTGGGACCAGTACAATCTGGATGCTATGCACCTGGGCAGGACCAGGACTGACGTCCTAGCGGGAGTGTTTGCAAGTGCTCTGGGGGAGGGTTTAAACTAAAATGGCAGGTGTTTGGGAACCTGAGCAGGGAGACAGAGGAAAGGGAAACAAGGATAGAAGCAAAAGACAGGAAGGAGAAAAGCAAAGGTGGCTGTCAGAGGAATCAAGGGTTTAAACCAAACATGGCCACAGTAAGTAATAATTCTAAAATGCCTGAATGCTTTGTGTCTTTATGCAAGGAGCATTCGTAATAAGGTGGATAAATTAGCTGCTCAATTAGAGGTAAACGGATATAATATGATGGGGATTATGGAAACATGGCACCAAGGTGTCCAAGGAGGGGAACACAACACCCAGGGGTAGTCAATATTCAGGATGGAGAGGCAAAAAGGAAATGAGGTGGGGTAGCATTGCTGATTAAAGAGGGGATTAACACCATTGTAAGGAAGGTTATTAGCTCTGATGATGTGGAATCTGTATGGGTACAACTGAGAAATACCAGGGGGAAGAAAACGTTAGTGGGTGTGGTATGCAGACCCCCAAACAGTAATGCACAGGTTGGGGATGGCATTAAATGGGAAATTACAGGTGCGTGCATTAATGGCACAGCAGTAAGCATGGGAGACTTTAGTCTATATATAGATTGGCTTACCAAATTAGTAACAATACTGTGGAGGGGAATTCCTTGAGTGTATATGGGATGGTTGCCTGGACCAATATGTCGAGGAACCAACTAGAGACCAGGCCATCTTAGATTGGGTATTATGTAATGAGAAAGGATTAATTAGCAATTTTGTTGTGCGAGGCCCCTTGGGGCGGAGCGATCATAACATGATAGAATTCTTCATTAAGATGGAGAGTGAAGTACTTGACTCAGAGACCAGGGTCCTGAATTTAAATGAATGAAACTACGATGTTATGAGGCATGCGTTGGGTGGGGTTGATTGGGGAATGTTACTCAAAGGGTTGACGGTGGATAGGCAATGGCAAACATTCAATGTTCGCATGGATGAACTCCAGAATTTGTGCATCCCTGTTTTGCATAAAAATAAAACAAAAACGATGACTCAACAGTGGCTAACAAGGGAAATTAGGGATATCATAAGAGCCAAGGGGAGGACATATAAATTGGCCAGAAAAGCAGTAAACCTGAGGTTTGGGAGCAGCTTAGGATTCAGCAAAGGAGGACAAAGGGATCAATTAAGTGGGTGAAATAGCGTACGAGAGTAAGCTTTCAGGGAACATAAAAACTCACTGTAAAAGCTTTTATAGATATGAGAAGACATAAAGATTGCTGAAGTCAAGCATAGGTCCCTTGCAGTCAGAATCAGGGGAATTTATAATTGGAATAAAGAAATGGCAGAACATCCAGATACATAGTTTGGATCTGTCTTCACAAAGGAGGACACAAATAACCTCCCAGTGATGTCGGGGAACATAGGGTCTAATGAGAGGGAGGAACTGAATGAAATCAGTATTTGTAGGGAAATGGTGTTAGGTAAATTAACGGGATTGAAGGCCGATAAATCCCCAGGGCCTGATAATCTACAAACTAGGGTACTTAAGGAAGTGGCACTAGAAATAGTAGATACATTGCTGGTCATCTTCCAAAATTCTATAGAATCTGGAACAGTTCCCATGGATTAGGTGGTAGCTAATGTTACCCCACTGTTCAAAAAAGCTGTTAGAGAGAAAAAAGCGAATTATAGACTGATAAGCCTGACATCGGTATTGTGGAAAATGCTAGAGTCCATTATAAAAGATGTAATAGCAGTGCACTTGGTAAACAGTGACTGGAACGGACTATAACAACATGGATCACAAAAGGTAAATCGTGCTTGACTAAACTACTGGCATTTTTTAAGGACATAACTGGTGAATAGCTGAGGGAGAACCAGTGGTTGTGGTGTATTTGGACATTCAGAAGGCTTTTGATAGGTTCCCGCATAAGAGATTAGCATGTAAATTAAGGCACATGTGATTGGGGGCAAGGTATTGACTTGGATAGTTAACAGGTTGGCAGACAGAAAGCAAAGATTTGGAATAAATGGGTCTTTTTCTGAGTGGCAGGCAGTGACTTGTGGGGTACCGCAGGGATCGGTGCTAGTACCCCACAGCTATTATCAATTTATATAAATGATCTAGACGAGGAGACTGGATGTAATTTCTCCAAGTTTGCAGACGACACAAAGTTGGGTGGGCTTATGTGCTGTGAGGAGGATGCAGAGAAATTCCATATGATTTGGACAGGTCGGGTAATTGTGCAGATACATGGCAAATGTAGTATAATGTGAATAAATGGAAGGTTATCCACTTTGGTGATAAAAGCAGGAAGGCAGATTATTATTTGAGCGGCAGCAGATTGGGAAAAGGGGAAGTGCAACGAGACCTGGGTGTCCTTGTGCACCTGTCGCTGAAGGTAAGTATGCAGGTGCAGCAGGCAGTTAAGAAGTCAAGTGGTATGTTGGCCTTCGTAGCGAGAGGATTCGAGTACAGGAGCAAGGATGTCTTGCTGCAGTTGTACAGGGCCTTGGTGAGACCACACCTTGAGTATGGTGTGCAGTTTGGGTCACATTATCTAAGGAAGGATGTTCTTGCCATGGAGAGAGTGCAGCGAAGATTTACCAGACTGATACCTGAGATGGCAGGAATGAAGTATGAGGAGAAATTAGGACGATTAGGTTTATATTCGCTAGAGTTTAGAAGAATGAGGGAATCTCATTGAAACTTATAAAATTCTAACAGGGCTAGACAGACTAAATGCAGGAAGCATGTTCCCGATGGCGGCGGAGTCCAGAAACAATGGTCCTTGTCTAAGGATAAGGGGTAAGCCATTTAGGACTGAGATGAAGACGAATTTCTTCACCCAGAGAGTGGTGAATCTGTGGAATTCTCTACCACACAAGACAGTTGAGGCCAATTCATTAAATATATTCAAGAATGAGTTAGATATATTTCTTAAGGCTAAAGCGATCAAGTGATATGGGGAGAATGCAGGGACAGGGTACTGAATTTGGCTGATCAGCCATGATCTCATTAAATGGCGTAACAGTCTCGAGGGGCCGAATGGCCCACTCCTGCTCCTATATTCTATATTTCTGTGTTTCTAACGTAGGTTGCCCAGACTGATTCCTGAGATGGGGATTGTCCTATGAAGAGAGATTGAGGAGTCTAAGCCTGCAAGGTGATATCATTGAAACCTAGAACATTTTACAGTGCTTGACAGTGTAGAAGCTCAGAGGAAGATTCCTCTGGCTGGGGACTCTAAAGCTAAGGATCACATTCTCACAATACGAGCCCGCCAATTAGGACTGAGATGATGAGAAATGTATTCACTCAAATGGTTGTGAATCGTTGCAATTCTCTACCCAAGAGGTCCTTTACATGCCCACAGTCAGAGCTCAGTCATTGAGTATATTCACGACAGAGATCGATAGATTTTTGGATCTTCATGGAACCAAGGGATATAGAGATAGTGCGTGAAAATGGAATTGATGTAGAATTTCAGCTATGATCTTATTGACTGGTGGAGCAGGCTCGAAGGACCGAATGGCCTACTCCTGCTCCTATTTCTGCTGCTATTGTGTTCGTAAATAAAACTATTCTTCCACCTCAACATCAGGACTGTTCACACAGCTCATCACCGGGATTGCTGCAAAAGAATCTTCAATTTTCTTTGGATAAAATTTCAAAGAAACATAAACTTATATTGTTTTACCTATCCTCTAAATAAAATATCTTATTACACACAAACCCTTTGAGGAAAAGTGGTTCATTAAATCTGTTTGTTTAGTGGAATGTAACTAATGTCACTGATCACTCTCCCTAGATGACTGTCTCCATGGAGGTTTCAATATCGTTTATCTAAGGGTTCCTCTGAATCAGCCATTGCATTCAAACAGTCAGAGCTCTGTGGCTGGCCGAACAGACATTGGTGCTTCACGGAAGAAATGGGATACCCAGTCATTTTCCAGATACTCCTCATTTACTACCCCGTCCTTGCAGCCCTCGGTGTTCTTGGTAAGACAATAAAACGAGACAGTAAAAGTTGAATATTAATGTGTGACTGCTCAGGTTATCCGCTCCTGTTTGTTGTTATCAGTTAATTAATTGATAGTCTTGTTTTCATAATGTGATGTTGTAAGTGAAATGATAACCCTTTATTGTTTTCAGCAGAAACTCCTCCCTAGATTTGACACTGACATCCGATCAGACATTAATTAATATATTTTTAATATCTTGATGTTGTTAAGTGAGATTCATTTGCAACGTGGGGATTTTAATCATTATTGCTTTATAACATTATTTCCTGTTTACAGTGGGTTAACTGTAGAAGTCTCGCATGTTTTCTTGGCCGTCAGTCCAGCTCCGACTGTGTTTGTGACTGCTTGAATTGGAAGCCAAATTCTGGTGATTTCTGTTAGCGGCCTGCAATCCACCCCGCCAGATTTTCCTCTCTACGCTTTGCCCAGGGGACAATTAATACACAGTCGGTAAGAAGATAACTTACCCCGTTAATAAAAAGACAGGAGCAAGAACATTAGATAAGAAGATAAGAAATAGAAGCAGGAATAGAACATTCGGCCCCGCGAGCCTGCTCCACCATTCAATAAGATTCTGGCTGATCTAGGACCTCAAATCCACTTTCCCATCCTATCCTATTATCATTTGTTTCCCTTAGTGTCCAAAAACCTATCGATTTCTCTCTTCAATAAACTGAACGACTGAGCATCCACAGCTCTCTGGGTAGAGAAGTCCACAGATTCACAAGCCTTTGAGTGAAGAAATCCCTCTGCATCTGAGTCCGAAATGACCAACATCTTATCTGAGACTGTGACCCTCATGCTCTGGACTCCGGAGCTAGGGGAAACATTCTCACAGCGCCTACCCTTTCAAGCCCTGTAAGAATTTTGCATGTTTCAATGAGATCACCTCTCATTCTTCTAATTTCTTGAGAATATAGGCCTATTCTACTCAAGTTCTCCTCTTAGGTTAAACCGGTCATCCCAGGAATCAGTCTAGTAAACCTATGTTGCACTCTCTCCAAGGCAAGTATATCCTTCTTCAGGTAAGTGAGCAAATTAGTACACCGCACTCCGGGAGTGGTATCGCCAAAGACTTATATAATTCCTGTAAGACTTGTTTGCAATCCTGATGGCCACATCCTAGGGTCTTGAGAGAAGTGGCGGTAGTGATTGTGGATGCATTGGTGATTATTTACCAGAACTCCCTGGACTCAGGAAAGGTCCCGGCAGATTGGAAAACTGCTAATGTAGCACCCTTATTTAAGAAGGGACGTAGACAAAAAGCTGGAAACTATAGACCAGTTAGCCTAAAATCTGTGGTTGGCAAACTGTTGGAGTCCATTATTAAGGAAACAGTAACAGAGCATTTGGATGAACATAATTTAATAGGACAGAGTCAGCATTGTTTTATGAAGGGGAAGTCATGTTTGACAAATTTGCTCGAATTCTTTGAGGATGTAACATACAGGGTGGATAAAGGGGAACCAGTAGATGTAGTTTATTTGGACTTCCAAAAGGCATTTGACAAGGTTCCACACAAAAGATTACTGATCAAGATAAGAAATCACGGGATTGGGGGTAATATACTGGCATAGGTGGAACATTGGCTATCTAACAGAAAACAAAGAGTTGGGATAAATGGTTCATATTCGGGCTGGCAATCAGTAACTAGTGGTGTTCTGCAGGGGTCAGTGCTGGGATCCCAACTCTTTACAATCTATATTAACGATTTGGGGGAAGGGACCGAGTGCAACATATCCAAGTTTGCCGACGATACAATGATGGGAGGGAAAGCAATGAGTGAGGAGGACATAAAAAACCTACAAAAGGACATTGACAGGCTAAGTGAGTGGGCAGAAATTTGGCAGATGCAATATAATGTTGGAAAGTGTGAGGTTATGCACTTTGGCAGAAAAAATCAAAGAGCAAGTTATTATCTAAATGGAGAGAAACTGCAAAATGCTACAGTACAAAGGTGCAGCAGGTGATCAGGAAGGCCAATGGAATCTTGGCTTTTATTGCAAGGGGGAATGGAGTATAAAAACAGGGAAGTCTTGCTGCAGTTATACAGGGTATTGGTGAGGCCACACCTGGAATACTGCGTGCAGTTTTGTTTTCCATATTTAAGAAAAGATAAACTTGCTCTCGAGGCGGTTCAGAGAAGGTTCACTCGGTTGATTCCGGAGATGAGGGGGTTGACGTATGAGGAAAGGTTGAGTAGGTTGGGACTCTACTCATTGGAGTTCAGAAGAATGAGAGGCGAACTTATCGAAACATATAAGATTGTGAGGGGGCTTGATCGGGTGGATGCGGGGAGGATGTTTCCACTGATGGGTGAGACTAGAACTAGGGGGCATAATCTAAGAATAAGGGGCTGCGCTTTCAAAACTGAGATGAGGAGAAACTTCCTCACTCAGAGGGTGGTAAATCTATGGAATTTGCTGCCCCAGAGAGCTGTGGAAGCTGCAACATTAAATAAATTGAAAATGGAGATAGACAGTTTCCTAGCAGATAAGTGAATTAAGGCTTACGGGGAGAGGGCAGGGAAGTGGATGTGAGTCTAGATTCGGATCAGCCATGGTCCTATTGAATGGCGGAGCAGACCCGAGGGGCCATATGGCCTACTCCTGCTCCTACTTCTTATGTTCTTTTGTTCTTATGTTCTTTATTAATAAATGCTAACATACAATTTGTTTTTCTGAATGCTTGCTTTACTTGCCTCACAAAATACTTTCCCTCCGAACTTTCTATTGTCAGCAAACTTGGAAAAATTACAGTCGGTCCCCTCATCTAATTCATTGAATTACATCGGAAATAGCTGAGGCCCAAGCACTGATCCTTGCTGTACCCCACTAGATACAGCCAAACAACCCGAAAATTACCCCTTTATTCCTACTCTCTGTTTTCTGTCCGTTAACCAATCCACAATTCATGCGACAATATTACCCCTAATCCCACGGGCACTAACATTGTTCGGCACATGTTCAAATGTTATTTTGAAAATCAAATCCGTTCCATCTCCTGGTTCCCCCTTACCTACCCTGCGAGTTACACACTCAAAAACCCCAACAAATGGTTCAAACACGATTTCCCTTTCATAATTCTGCCTTGACTTTGCCCAATCATAATATGATTTTTTAAGTGCCCTGTTACCAGATCCCTAATAATTCTAACATGTTACTTGTTGCAACTATCTCTTTTACAGAAAAGTTCGATATGATTAGACTGAATAAATAACTTATTGGCGGATACCTTCAGCTGTCATTGCAACCAATGGTCTCATGCAGATACGTTGCAGGCTTATGGAAAGCGAAAGGGGGACATTTTGACTTTGGTGCAAAAGTGGTGTTGTTGTTGCGGCCGCCCATTAAAGGTAGCGCCTGATATTCAGTTCCAGTGCAGTCAATGGATCTTAATATCAGGCGCTGCCTACAACAGGCGGCCAACCCTTTACCGCCCACTGTGCTCAACCACCCTAGACGATTTTATACCCAACATATGTCGCAAGGGATGAGACTGCTCACTCCATTCTGTACAAATCATACACCAACAATGTGAGAGAGTGATCTCCATGCTGGACAGATTATAACCCAACAAAGTCAGAGAGTGATCTCCATGCTTGACAGACTATACTCAAACAATGGCAGAGAGTGATCCCCATGCTGGACAGACCATAACCCAACAATGTGAGAGAGTGATCCCCATGCTGTTCAGCCCATAACCTAACAATGTGATAGAGTGATCCCCATGCTGTACAGACCATACTCCAACAACTTGAGAGAGTGATGTCCATGCTGGATAGACCATAACCCAACAATGATAGAGAGTGATCGCCATGCTGTACAGGCCATAATCCAACAGAATGAGAGACGGATCTCCATGCTGGAATGATTATAACAACAATATGAGAGACTTATCTCCATGCTGTACAGACAATAACCCAAAAATGTGAGAAAATTATCTCCATGATGTACAGAAAATAATCCAAAAGTGCAGAGCGGCTTCGCAGGTATTTTGAATTGGAGGAGCTGGAAAAAATTAAAGTGTCCCGCGTGCTGTCATTCACCTGCATTCTTCAGAAATACCACAATAATATTTTACCTCACCACCATTGTCTGTATCTGATCTCAACCACGTTTTCATTCAACCCTTACCTCCAGTTTCAATAATTGTCAACAATTTCTAACGGGACATTCTGGATGTAAATTTGATGTTTCCTTTTTCATACAGTGAACTTGCTGGCGATTGTGATCCTCTGCCGAGGAAAGTGCGGTCTCTCCAAGTGCATCACTCGCTACCTGGTGGCCATGGCAGCGGCGGACCTAATGGTGGTTATCATCGATGTGATATTACATCGGATTAATAACATGTACTTGCCAATTAGTTTCCTCTCTCTGACTCCGGTCTGCACTGTGAATCTTGTCGCCTACATTGTCGCTGTAGACTGTTCCGTTTGGTTTACTGTCGCCTTCACATTTGATCGCTGTGTTGCAATTTGCTTTCAGAAGCTGCAATCAAAATATTGCACTGAGAAAACAGCGACCGTGGTTATCGCCACCGTGTGTGTGGTGAGCTGTGTGAAGAGTGTTCCATTTTACTTTACAGTGGAACCTTCCTTTATCATTGACAATGTGCCCTGGTATTGTGTTTCGACAGCTGATTATTTGACTTCCCCCTTGTGGATGGCATTCGAGAGGATCGACAGCCTCATCACCCCTTTATTACCAATCCTGTTAATTTTGTTGTTCAATGCTCTGACCGTCAGACATATCATAGTGGCAAATCGAGTCCGCAGGGGACTCCGGAACAACAGTGAGAAGCAGAATGATGCGGAGATGAAGAATCGGAGAAAATCCATGATCTTGCTTTTCACTATTTCTGCCAATTTCATACTGTTGTGGATGACGTACGTTGTGCAATCGGTGAACTGGCCAGTGGTCAATTTTTTTTATGCAAACAAATATCTCAGTAATGCGATATATATCACTCAGGAAGTTGGGTATATGCTGAAACTGCTCTGTTCCTGCACAAACACGTGTATCTATGGACTGACACAGAGGAAATTCAGAGAGGAGCTGAAGAATGGGGTGAAATATTTGTTTACACTAAATGGGAAATTATAAGAAAGAAAGAACTTGCATTTCGCTCACGCCTTTCACCAGCTCAGGACGCCCCAAAGTGCTTTACAGCCAATGAAGAACGCGGGCTTTCCTTCCATCTGAGGTCAGAGCTGTCCTCCATATTCAATTGATAGTTCCACCGATGTCAGTCCACCTCTCTCCGGTCCAAAGTCTAGTAAACCGAACTGCTCTTAATCTCAGACTGGACGGGATGATGCCTGAAAGACACCACGTGGTCGTTGACGGCCAGTTCCTATCCACCTTTCCCCTCATGGTACATTCCGAGGGCCCCATTTCGAATTTATTAGCTTTGTTCCATTCAAAAGGGAAAAAATGGCTTGCATTTCTCTAGAGCATTTCACGACCACTTGACGTCTCAAATCGCTTAACAGCCAATGAAGTACTTTTGGAGTCTAGTCACTGTTGTAGTTTAGGAAATATTGCAGCATAGCTGCGCACAGCAAGCTCCCACAAACAGCAATATGATAATGACCAGATAATCTGCTTTTAAGTGATATTGATTGTAGGATACATATTGGCCAGGACACCGGGGAGAATTCCCCTGCCCTTCTTCGAAATCATGGAAGTGGAATCTTTGGCGTCCAGCTGAGAGGGCAGACGTGGCCTCGGCTTAATGTCTCATCCGAATGATGGCACTTCCGACAGTACCGCACTCCGTGCCATCCTGGAGTGTCAGCCTAGATTTTTGTGCTCAAGTCTCTTGGAATCTGTTTGTGAACCCATAATCTTCTGAGTCGAGAAGCGTGAGTGCTGCTCAATGAGCAGCAGCTAATAGATCAACAAGCAATGACTGACATCGATCTGGTAGCGTTTACAGCTTCATGCATCACTCTGTGGGCAGGTGAAGGGAAAATTGGAACTTAATTATCTTCATCCAGATTTGTTATAATTGTGTATAAGGGCCACAATATTAAACATGAATTTAATGAACATCTGAACTTGTAGTTCCTGGCCCCCATATTGGTTGATAATTAACACTTGTCCCTCTTTTCAGCACTCAGTCCCTCTGTCTGTACAAACTACAACCCCATCTCCAAACTCCCTTTCATCTCCTGAGACCTTCAACATGTTGCTGACTCTCAACTGTGCACGTCCTTCTGACTGTTCCTTATTTGAATCTCTTCAATCAGGTTTCTATCTCTGCCTCAGTACTGAAAAGCTTCTAACTATCATAATGCTTCACACAATCTATCACTGTTACCGTGGTGCACAATCCCTCCTCGATGTCCTCAGCCTCTCTGTAGCCTATGAAACGAATGACCGCACCATCCTCCTTCAATTCCTCTGCTCCGCTGTCCATCTCAGTGCCACTGCCCTTGCTTGGTTCCACTCATACCTGTCCAATAGTAGCATCAATGTTTTCCTTGGACTCACAAATGATCTCCCTTGTCCTCTACCTCTTCATTCTCATCTACATACTGCCCTTTGAAGACATTATCAGAACAAATGGGGTTAGCTTACACATGTACGCTGACGTGTCCAATCTCTCCCTCTCCACCACCAATCTCAACGCTTGCACTGCCGCTGTGTTTTCAGACTGCTTGACTGACATCCAGTATTCGATGAGTCGCAATTTCCTCCAGTTAAATACTGGGACGACCGAAGGCACCATCTTCATCCCACGGCACAAGCTCTTTAAACTCGCCATGAATTTCAGGCCCCTCCCTAGCGTTTGTCTCAGTCTGCAAAATAATATTTGCAACCTTGTCTTTCCGTTCGATCGCACAAAGAACTTCAGAAACTCATATTCTCTCGATCACAAAATCACTTCTGTGCCACTAATGTCCCTCATTCACGCCTCAGCCCACTTGCTGCTGAAACGCTCATGCATGCACTTGTCACCTCGAGACTCTATCATTCCAATGCGCTCCTGGTCGATCCCCTCATGTTACAACCTTAACAAACTTCAGCTCTGCTGAAACCCTGCTGACCGCTTCCTATCCCCTCCAAGTTACCGCTCGGGCAAGCATGTTCTTTTAGAACCACATTAGGCCCTAGGCCTCTAAAACCGCCAAATTAAAGTTCACAACATTGTGTTTAGATCCCTCCACAAGCTAATCTCTTGCTAATCAGTAATTATTGCCAGCTGTATAAAACCAACCATCCATTCAGAGCTCTCGTTTCCCGTCAAATCCTTCTGTACATTTCCAATAGCTTTGTCTCACCATTGGTGGTGGTGCCTTCAAACAACTAGGGTCCGTGCTCTTGAAAGTCTTGCTTAAGCCCTTCCACGTCCCGCCTCCCCCTCTTCCTCAATAACCTTCAATCATGGCAATTTCTTAAACAAGTATCCTCTTTGGCCGAGCAAGCATTTATTTCTGATTGTGCCTCTACGATTCCATTTGAATCAGAGAATCATTGAATCATATAAATGTATGGCCGTTCGGGCCATCGCTGTATTGTGCCAGCGGACAAAGAACTATCCAGCCTAATCCCACTTTTCAGCTCTTGGTCCATAAAATGCAGATCCCGGCACTTCAAATGTATGTCCACGTACTTTTATAAATGTGATGAGGTTTTCTGCATCTACGACCCTTTCAGGCAGTGAATTCCAGAGACCAACCACCCTCTGGGTAATAAACAGTTCTACTCAACTCCCCACTAATCTTTCTACAAATTACATTAAATCTATGCCCATGTTTATTGACCTATCTGCTAAGGGATATTGGTCCCTCCTATCCACTCTATCCAGGCCGCTCATAATTTTAAACATATCAATCAAGTACTTCCACAGCCTCCTCTGTTCCTTTGAAAGCAACATCATCCTATCCAATATTTCCTCATCGCTAAAATTCTGCAGTCCATTCACCATCCTCCTAAATCTCCACTGTACCCACTCTAGTGTAATCACATATTTCCTGTAATGTGGTGACCAGAACTGAACGCAGTACCCTAGTTGTGGCTGAACTACTATTTTATACAGTGCCTACATAACCTGCCCGCACATATATTGTGTTCCTCGGCTAGTAATGGAAAGTTTCCCATATTCCTTCGTCACTAACTGATCTACCTGCCCTGCGACTTTCCGGGATCTGTGGACATGTATTCCGAGGTCACTCTGCTCCTCCACACCTCTCACTGCCCTAACGTATATTGTGTATGCCCATGCCTTGTTGACTTCACTAAGTGCATTATCTCACATGTTTCCTGATCGAATTCATTTTGCGACTGTTCTTCCCTACTGACCAGTCCATTGATATCTTCCTGCAGTCTATAGCTTGCTTCCACACAATCAACCACACTGCCAATTGTTGTATCATCTGCAAACTTCTTAAACATGCCCCCTACATTACAGTCTAAATCACTGATGTATACCACAAAAAGCAAGGGACCAAGTACTGAGCCCTGTGGAACCCCACTTGCTACAGTCTTCCAGCCACAAGAACACCCATTGACCATGATGCATTGCTTCATGCCATTGCATCCATTTTGGATACAACTTGCCACTTCGCCGTGGATGCCATCGGCTTTCACTATTTTCAACAGTCTGCCATGTGGGACCTTATCAATTGCCTTGTTAAAATCCATGTAGAGTACATCAAACGTACTACCCTCACCAACCCTTTTTGTTACATCCTCAAATAATACAATCAAGTTATTCAGACACGAACTTCACTTTACAAATTCATGCTGACTGTCCTTGATTAATCCGTGCCTTTCCAAATGACGATTAATAATGCCCCTCAGAATTTATTTCAATAATGTTTCCAGTACCGAGGTTAGGCTGACACAACTGTAATAATTCGCTCCATCCCATTCTCCCTTTTTAAACAACATTACCAAGTTAGCAGTCCTCCAGTCCTCCCGCACCACAACTGTTGTCAGTGAGGGTTCGAAAATGATTGTCAGAGCCTCCGCTATTTCTTCCCTTGCTTTTCTGTGGTAACTTTTTTCTAGCTGAGAGGCGCTATACAAAAGCAAGTTGCTGTTGTTGTGTTTCTCCTTGTAACACTTGTGTTCAAAAAAGAAGGCACGGGTTAATTAATCTAAATGTAGCACGCTCTTGAGTGTATAATACGGGGTAACCTGAATACTCAGCAGGTAATAAATGTCTTGATTAGAGAATACCATGTATAATGTAGATCACAAGTGGAGTTGTTCAATTTAGGCAACGTTCTTTGACAAAATGAAAGAGTCTCTTGTTAAAGAAAATAAAGTTGTTTTTTTCATTTTGAATTGCAAAAGATTTTCGATACGGAGCGACAACAGGTCATTTAATCTGATAGTTTGAGAACGAAGTTGTTTCATGACTGGAAACATGCAATGTTATTTCATAGATAGTTTTCACGCTGGTGGGTCAGAGATTACAGAAGGTCACAGGGGTCAAAGCGAGGTCAAAGTGGGCCACAGTGATTAGTTTGACAACAGTAATGTTCCTAAAACAAAAACGAGCTTGAATTCTGTATCGGTCAAGTAATTAACAGTTACACTTGAAAGAAATGGCACGTCACTAACAGTTAGCGCTCACTCAGTCCTGACAAATGGAGTGTCGGGCTGGTTTCTGGGGCTCGAGCCTCTGGAGTGGGGCTCGATGCCACGACCTTATGACTCAGAGATAAGACTGACAAAAACTGAGTCACGCCGAACAGCTGAGCCCAGTCTCCCACTGCCCCCAGAGAGGACAGTGGACATGTTGAACCTGAGCAGTAAGTTGAATGATGATCATCTGATCATAACTTCCTCCAGCACAGAAGGTGGCCAATCGGCCCATCTTTCCTTTGCTGGCTCTTTGAAAAACACATCACTAACTGTGAGCCGGGGTGTAAGATGTAAGCGTGTTAGAGACCTCGGGGGATAGAGATATTTTGGCCCTGAAATTCACCTTTTGCGGTGGAGGAAACGGATGTGTCGGATCGACCACCCGTTGTGTGCAGCGCCTGATATTCAGTTCGTGTGACTGCATACGTTTTGAGCCACGGCCCGAGACAAATTCCTAGGCCTTCAGGAGGATACAGTCATTTTAGTAGATTAGGCAGACAGAAAAGTGAAATAATGGATGGCAGCAAAAAATTTAAAGAATTGGGCAACTGAAAGACTGGAAGGTTTATATTTATGTGCATAGGAAGAAAGAAAGAATGAGAGACAGAAAGAGAAAGACAGAGAGAGAGAAAGAGAGAAATATAGAAAAAAGAAAGACAGAGAGAAAGAAGGAAAAAAGAAAGAAAGAAAACATTCCATTCTTCCAGCGCACTTCACATCTTCTGAAGCTGCCAGAGTCTTCACAGCCAATTAATTGCTTTTGAATTGGTGTCACTCTTGATTTTGAGGGAAATCTGAAAACCAATCCGCCCACAACAAGATCCCACAAACATGATTTTATTTAACACAAACATTAACCGCATTTCTTCTTTGGTAAATTCCACAACATTCACAGCTGAAGTTAATTTTCTTTAGGATTCTACTTGGCAATATCCACGTTACAACAGTGACTACACTTCAACAATTACTTCATTGGCTGCAAAGCGTTTTCGGACGTCCTGAGGTTGTGAAAGGCGCTATAGAAATCCAAGTCTTACTTTCCTACAATCTTTCAGTCTTTCTACCATCGAAATCGATCAAAGTTAAACACAACCAGGGCATTTTGGCCAATCAATCGGTGCTGCCGTTCATGCCCACAAGAGCAAGTGTTTCTGATCATATTTACTCATACTGTTCCGCTATCCCGTCAACCACCTGTTAGTCATCCACCTATCAGTTTAATTTTATTCGTTGACATGGTTTCGGCCTCAAGCACTAACCAGGAGGTGAATTTCACAGCCCCAGAATTATCTGTGTAATGAAGTTTCTGCAGCTCTCTGTTCAGATTCCCTGGAATTATATTATTGCATCCATAACCTCCCGGTCCAGTCCGCTCAACTGCTGAACCAGTGTGCTTCTATCTATCCGTCCCTTCAATTAATACTTTAAAATCTTCAGATCAGACCGGCCCGTAATATGTTGTTTTAATGAAAAGAGACCCATGTTAGCTGCGCCTTCTGGTGTTCAAGAGAAAGAAGCAGTGCCGGCGATCCACTTCCACCTTAAAGGGCCGAGGGCAGACAAACTGATTTTAGAACTTGAAGTTGCTTCTCCCCAGGAGCCAGTTCAAGAACAGTTATTGAATCAGTTAGTCCTCGCTGTGACATATGCCTTTCCATCAGACAAACCAATGTGGAAGTTGGGTAGAAAAGTATTGCACTGTTCATAAAAACAACCTGATTAAACGGCCATCAGTTAATTTTCAGGCCTAGAATTTTGTCTCGGACACTGGCCCTAAACGGGCGGTATCGGATCGCCCTTTATGTGCAGCCCAGCCTATCCAAACTTCCCTCATATTTAAAATTCTCCAGACCTGCCAACATCATCGTAAATCTCATAGTCCTGTAATCTTTTCCCTTCCAGTGTTTGTAGAATTTCATTTCGAAAGTTTCTAATGAATCTGCTTCCACCGCACATTCAGTCAATGCATTCCAGATCACAACACCTCGTTGTGTAAAAAAAAGTTTCCTTATCCTACCTTTTGGTTCGTTACCGAATTATTTTAAATCTCTTTCGTCTGGTTACCGACCCTTCTGGAAAATGTTTCTCCATATTGCTTTCATGATTTTGAACACCATTAATAGATCTCTCCTTAATCCTCTCCGCTTTAAGAGAAGAACCCCAGCTTCTCCAGTCTCTCCACATAGCTGAAGTCCCCCATCCCTGGTAACATTCTAGTAAATCTCCTCTCCACCCTCCCCAAGGTCTTGGCCTCCTTCATAAAGGGTGATCCCCAGAATTGGACACAATACGCCTGCTGGTGCCTAACCATTGATTTATAAAGGTCAGGCATAGCTTCCCCACTTTTGTACTCTATGCCTCTGTTGATAACGCCTAGGATCCTGTATGCTTTTTAACAGCTTTATTGGCTCGCTCTGTTACATTCAAATACTTGTGTTGGAGACCCCAGGTCTCTCTGCTGCTTCAGGCCCTCGTAAATTGCACCGTTCCCTTTACTTTTAGGTGGGAAATTCCAGAGCTTAGGGCCTAGGCAGCTGAATGCACAGCGGCCAATGCTGGGGTGATGGAAATCAGTGCTGTGCCAAAAGTCAGAATCAATATAGTGCAGAGATTTCGGAAGGTAGAAGAGCTACCAAAGTAGAAAACTTCACATTTCTCCACGTTATATTCCTTTTGCCATGTTCTTACACACTCAATTAGCCTGTCTATATACACTTGAATCCACTTTTCGGGATCACTCTCCACAAATAATCAGTGACATGTTTGGGGTTTCCTGCTTCTTTCTCTTTCCTTTTCAGGATTGCAACATTTGAATTTTGTGTTTTGTAATTAGGACAGTAAAGTACTCGCCTTAAATCGCCACCCTCATAAATTCAAATTGTTCTTTTGTACTATGAACAATACTTAACCTTGCATAATGTCTCGATCCAGACAGTCATCGAAAGTCCAGCTTAATGAGTGTGAAGAGTAGTTGACAGAATCACCGCAGCTCCACACGTGGATTATAGCGAGAGTGTCTCAGAGGGACCCATGGAATTGGGGAGCGGGGCTGGTGGAGTGACATCGGGCAAACCCGTGATTCCACTCAGAAAAGCAATGTCTGAAAAGGCCTGAGAACTGGCCACATTGAGAGTATTTGAGGAAAACAGCGAGCGCGGCACAGAGACCAACGAAATACCCTATTCAGGGGCTGCTGTGCAGAAATGGCAGCTGTGGAATCAGCTCCGGGCTGAATGGATTGGGATACAGTAATTGCACGGGGCGTGTTAGCAGTTCTGATGGTTCAGTAATGGCGAGTGAGCGCCGCCAGGTGGTAAACGTGTACGGTGCATGTCAACAGCTCTTTTTTTTAAATTTATTTGTGAAATTTGGACGTCACTGGCAAGGTTAGCATTTGTTGCCAAAGCTTTCTTCCATTTTATCATCTTATCGATGGTACACACTGCTGCCACGCCGCACCAGAAGTGGAGGTAGTGAATGGGTAATGTGGTAGATGGGTGGCGGGCAAACATTTTAGCAGGTCTGCAAAATGTTTATTTACAAATGAGTGCCCCCCGGTGGTTTACTCTACATGGTGCCTGTTACCGGTTCTGCAGCATAAGTGACAGCTAGTATGCGGCCCCTGGTATTATAATACGTATGCTGCATCTCAGCAGTTATTTCCCGATTCACTTGAACTTCTTTCAATTTAGTATCCAATATTCGCTGCTCAGGATGTGATTTCCTCAACACTGGGGGATCAAACGCTGATTGGATAATCGCTTTGCGCAGCACCTCCTTTCCATTCACAAGCTTGACCCTGAGCTTCCCGTCGCCTTTCATTTTATTTTCATTCAGTCAGCTACACTGTTCAAATGAAGCTCAGCAGATGCTCGAGGAAAAGCACTTCATATTTCGATTAGGCATTATACACCATTCCAGACTCAACGTCGAGATCAACAATTTCTGATCATAAACACTGCTCCAATTTTTTTAGACTACAGCTGTTGTTAATGTTTCTGCTATTGCCATTTACACCTCCTCTAGACGCATTTGATCTATTCTCCCATTTCCCTGGCTCTATACTTGCTTAAAATAAGTTACATCTCTAACTTTTTCTTATTTTGAAGAAAGGTCACCGGCCTGAAACATTAAATTTGTTTTCCTCGCTAGTTTCCATCATTTTCAGTTTTTACTTCAGATTTCCAAAAAAAGAAAAATGTTGCTTTTGTATTTACAGAAGTATCAGAAATGGCAAGTGTGCACCACTGGAAGTTGCATGTGCACAGTGCATGTAACTCGGATTGCTGTTTAAGTAATGCTAGTTTGCCCCATCTGTTGATCTAATGTGCACGGTGCAGTTAACAGGTCTGCATTATATGTAATGGTGAGTGTGCGCCCCTGCTGGTCTAATGTGCACGGTGCCTGTTAGCAGGTCTGCAGTCTAATTAATGGCAAGTTTGCGCACCATGCTGGTCCATGTTAACCGATCTACAGTGTAAGTGAGGATGCTTGTGTGCCTTCTGGTTCTTTAATGCAGAAAATGCGGTGCATTCAACCGTTAAAGAACTTGTTCGATATTTGGTTATTTTTTTAATCAAATGTGTATCAAGACATTAAGCTCCTGACACTGTAATAATTAAACTCAAAGAGAAAAATTATCATTTCTTACAGCCGATAATTTAGTCTACGGGAGGAAGGAATGAGCAACAGGGTTACCGAGTGATGGTGCAAACGTTATTAACTTATCTTTCATTGAACCAAAATTTGGTGATGTTTTATCTGTTCTCATTTGATATGCTGCCTTTCAAGGTTTTTGGTTAAAATGTTCTGTGTTTATGACACCAGAGCCCTGTGTGAGGGCCTGGTGAGTGTAACAGGGTCAGCACTGAATGCAGAAGGTTCTTTGACAGTCTCTCTCTCTCTGATGTGTTGGGAGTGTGGGCGGGGGAGGGTTGATTGCCAGCTGAAGGCTGTTTGTGATTCATTCAATGCAGAAAGTTCCTTCCAAACGTGTTTATGATCGACAGCTGCAAATGACTGCTTTGTCTCAGATTACATTAAGTTAATCAATCCCGGGTCATTCCGTGTCGGTTTAAAGGGATTTGTTGTCAGTCCAGGATCATTCTGTACCTGTTTGAAGTGGTTTACTGTCAGTCCTGCTCGGTCTGTGCATGATAAAAGGGGTTTCTCAGTCCGGGATCATTTTGTGTCTGCTTAAAATGGGTTTGCTCTCTGTCCCGGTACATTAGAACAAGAAGAATTATTAGCAGGAATAGTTAATACGGCCCATCGAACCCGCTCCGCCATTCAATGACATCATGGCTGAACTGCTATATCAACTTCATTCCCCCCGCCCATCCCCATAGCCCCTGATTCTATATTGCCCAAAAATCTATCGATCTCAGTCTTGACTATATTCTCCATCTGAGCATCCACAGTTCTCTGGGGTAGTGAATTCCAATGATATCCAAACCTCTGAGTCAAGAAATGTCTCCTGATCTCAGTCCTTAATAGCCGACCCATTCAACTGGGAGTAAGGCCCATAGTTCTGCACTCTCCAGTTGGGCGATGCAGCCGCTCACCAGCTACACTGTCAAATTCTCTAAGAATTTTATACCTATCCATGAGATCAGTTATATTTCATCTAAACCCAGCGATTATAGGCTCTTTCTACTCAACCCCTCCTCATAGGAGAGCCTTCTCATCTCTGGAATCAATCTAGCAAAGCATTTTTGCAGCCCCTCCAAGGCAATTATGTCCTTCCTTAGGTTGTGAAGCAAAAGCCATATTCAGAAAAATACACCATCCTATGAACAGAATTAATTTAGACATCACGTACTGGGTCTGCAAGCCTGGAAGCCTTAACAACCAAAAGCTGTAGACAGCATACAGGTTTCTGAGCTAAGAAGAGTTGTTGACACTGAGACAATGGCCTTATTGAAGTAGAAAGTTAAATGTTCCTAAAAGTCTGCAGCTTGGAAAGAACACAATAGCCATACCCAGTTTAAGTGTTATAAACCAAAACTTCGGAAAGAAATCACAAAAATTAAAGAAACATGTATCTTTGTAAAAATGCCATCAACTAAAAGGAGCACCTCACATCAAATGAAACACGGGAGGCACCAGCCATCACATTGTTTTTGTGTTGAACTTGGAACACCTAGGTGACACGAAGTCTGTGGTGCAAGCAGTTGAGGTATTCTAAATGCAAAAGATAAAACAGGAGACTTTGATAAAAATGACATCAAATAGAACCACTGCTCCATGTTATTTTAATGATAAGTTTTGAACATCTAAAGGTAAAGACACACAACTCAGCAGAAACAAGTCTGCTTGCAGCAGCTGAACTGACTAAGAATAGAAGAAGTCAACAGCAAAAGCTTACATCAGCAGAAAACTTCAAAGGATATACCACTGAAAAAAGGGTATAAATATAAAATTTTCAAATGGGAAGTTAGATTCGCTGTGAAGGGGCAAAGCTATTCTCAGGCTTCAGAGGCAGGGTCTGTAAGTTTTTAACTCTTTGAATCTCGGGTATCATAGGTATTTGATTTTGGTGGATACCTTGGAAGAAGACTAAGAGATGTAAAAATGTAACGAAGTTAAGATTTGAGAATAAGGATCTCTGATCAAAAGCATTGTAAGTTTTCTGTATTTGGAACTGTTAATGTTGCGATTGAATCACCAGCTGTAAGTCACATGTCGGTTCTTTAATAAATATACTTTTTTAGAATTGTCTCACATAGTACTTCTGTATCAAACTCGTGAACTTAAGCTTTGTTCACACTTTGGTGAGGAGTTGCAGAATTCTGGGGAAGCTTTCTGCACGCTCATAATATCTGGAAGGTTACAGTCTAGTTAAACTTATTAAATGTGCTATCTGGAGGACGGTAACATCTTCAGGTCGTTCCTTTCCTTTAGGGAGAGCCAATCTGAAGCTTTAGACCCAATTAAGCGTCTTAATGATTCAGCTACCTCTAACATTAGTTGATGGTGAGTCTCTGGGGAACTCACCTGATCTGGGGTAGCCCGAAAGAGATTGGACTAGAAGTAATCCTTTCCAGGTAAGCAAACCAACATTGTACACAGTACTCCAGGTGTGGTCTCACCAACGCCCTAATATATTTGCAGCAATACTTCCTTATTCTTATACACCAAGCCCTTTGCAATAAAGGTTAACATACCATTTCTGTTCCTAACTGATTACTGTTCCTGCGTGTTAACTTTCTGTGATTTGTGTACAAGGACCCGCAAATCCCTCTGAATAGCAACATTCATTATTCTTTCATCTTGCTAAAAAATCAACTTTTCCATTCATCCTACCAAAGTGGATAATTTCACAATACCGCATTATACTTCATCTGTCAACTTCTTGCCAAATCAATTAACTGGGATATATCCTTTAGTACCTATTTACCATCGCCTCACACCTTATTTCCCACTGAGCTCTGTATCGGCAGCAAATTTGGATATATTACACTCGGCCCCTCATTTAAGTAATTGATATATATTGTAATTAGCTGAGGGTCAAGCATTGATATTTAAGCACTCCATTCGTTACATCCTGCCATTCCAAAAACGACTCTTTCATTCCTGCCCTCTGCTTTCTGTCCATTAGCCAATCCTCAATACATGCTAATATATTACAAACAATCCCATGAGCACTCATTTTATGTAACAACCTCTTGCGTGGCAACTTATCGGATGCTTCATGAAAATTCAAATATACTACAGCCACTGGTTCCCCCTTATCTACCCTGCTAGTTGAAACCTCAAAAAACTCTAACAGATTTGTCAAACACGATTTCGCATGTCATAAAACAGTGTTGGCTCTGCCTAATCAAATTTAATTTTCCAACTGCATTGTTACCACGTCCTTAGTAATAGATCCCAGCATTTTCCCGATGCCGACCTCTAGTTTCTTGTTTTCTCTTTCCATCCTTTCTTGAACAGGAGGGTAACATTTCCTGCCTTCCAATACAGGGGCACCGTTCGAGAATCTGGGGAATTCTGGAAGATCCAAACCACACTTTTCAAACATTTGCTTCGTGTGCCAGCTGTGGCTCAGTTGGTAGCACACACATCTGAGTCAGAATGTTGTGGGTTCATAGTCCCATGCTGGAGACTTGAGGACAAAAATCTCAAGCAAGCACTCGAGCGAGTGCTGCACTGTCGGAGGTGCCGTCTTTCAAATGAGATGTTAAACTGTTGGCCCCGTCTCTTTCTCTCAGTTGAAAGGAACAGATCCCATGCCACTATTTCGACGGAGGCAAATTATCCCCAGTGTTCCCACCCAACATCACTACAACAGATGATCTAGACATTATCACATGGCAGTTTGTGGAAGCTTGCTGTGCGGAAATTGGCTGTTGCATTTCGTACACTACAGGTGACTACACTTCCAAAAGTACTTCATTTGCTTTAAAGTGCTATTGCACTATATCTGACGTCACTCCCTTTAAAACCAAAGGATGTAGGCCATCAGGTCGAGGGGATATGTCAGCTTTTAGTCCCATTAAATTCTCCATTAATTTTTCTTTATTAATATTAATTCCGATAAGTCCCTCATGCTCATTAGACCATTGGTTCTCCACAATTTCTGGTGTGTTATTTGAGCCTCCTACTGTGAAGACAGATGCAAAATATTTGCTTAGCTTCTTTGCAATTTCCTTTACCCCCATTATAACTTCTGGTCTCTCTGCCTCTGAGGAACCCACGTTCACTTGTGCTAATCGCTTCATTTTTACATATTTATAAAGTTTGTATGAAGATTAAAGTCCCCGTGTTTATTGCATTACCCTTGATATATGCTACAATAATTAGCTGATTTATACACTGTCCATCACAATGATTACAATTATCGTTCCTATTAACTAGTGTGATCTGACTTCGTTATTTCTTAACTCCACCCAGACTGGTTCTACATTCTGATTTTCTGGTCTAAGATCTTTTCTCACAACTGCCTTTCTCTCCTCCTTTTTAATGAGGACTACACGCCTACTTTTCCATTTTGCCTATCGTTTCTAAACGTCAAGCACCCTAGGAATATATTGCTCCCAGCCTTGGTCACCCTGAAACCAAGTCTCAGTAAAGGCTACTGGATCAAACGCATTTATCCCTATTTGTGCCATTAATGTATCTCTCCTGCAATGAAAGTTTTGTGCATTCAGAAATAACGCATTTAATATTAACGGCTCTACAACCTGACTTTTCTCTTTGGATTATAGATTTTCCCTTACCTGAACCCACCCTCCCCCTTATTTGGGATTGTTCTCCTTGGAGCAGCGAAGGTTAAGAGGTGATCAAAATCATGAAATTGTTTCCAGTGACAGAAGGTGTGGTAAACAGAGGGCACCGATTTAAGATGATTGATATAAGAACCAGGGGCGACATGCAGAACTATGTTTTTAAGCAGCGAGATTTTATGATGTGGAATGTGTGGAGGAAGCAGATTTAATAGCAACTTTCATAACAGAATTGGACAAAGACTTGAAGGGAAAACGTACATGACTATGGGGACAGAGCAGGGGAGTAGAACTAACTGGATAGCTGCAGAGAAGAGGCGTCACAGGCAACTCTCTCTCAGTCTCTCTCTCACTCTCCCTCTCTCGCTAGTTCTCTCTTTCTGTCTCTGTCTCACTCTTTCTCTCTCTCTCTCTTTCTCTCTCTCTGTCTCTCACTCCGTCTCTCTCTGTCTCTCTCTCTTTCTCTTTCTCTCTCTCTCTCTCTCTATTTCTCCCTGTCAATCTCTCTCCCTCTCTCAATCACTCAAGGTTTGGGGACCCCGAGTGTCTACAGGCTGTGAACTGCAGTTTAATCAATTAAAGTCCTGCAGCAACCAGCACACAGCACAGGTAAACCTGCCCATTCCTTGACAGGACATGACATCCCTCCCATTCAGGACTAAAATGCAGCCTACAAGGAGTGCGGTGGGAAACATCCTCGATGCCCAGCACGTGAGTGCAAAAGACAAGGCTGAAGCGTTTGCATCAATCTACAGCCAGAAGTGCCGAGTGGATGATCCATATCAACCTTCTCCAGAGGTCCACACCATCACATTAGCCAGTCTTCAGCCAATTCGATTCACTCCACGTGATATCAAGAAACAGCTGAGCTCACTGGATACAGCAAAGGCTATGGGCCACGACAAAATCGCGGATATCGTGCTGAAGACTTGTGCTCCAGAACCAGCCGTGCTTCTATCCAAGCTGTTCCATTACAGATACAATACCGGCATCTATCCGACAACGTGGAAAACTGCCCAGGAGTGTCCTGTCCTCAAAAAGCATGATAAATCCAACCCGGCCAATTACGAATTATCAGTCAACTCTCAATCGTCAGCAAAGTGATGGAAGTTTTCATTGACAGTGGTATCAAGCAGCACTTACACACCAAAAACCTGCTCACTGATGCCCAGATTAGGTTCCAACAAGTCCACTCGGCTCCTGACCTCATTACAGCCTTAGACCAAACATGCTCAAAGGATTTCCAACATCTGCAGTATTTTGCTATCATGCTCAAAGGAGCTGAATGCCAGAGGTGAGGTGAGAGTGATTGCCCTTGACATCAAGGCAGCATTTGACCGAGTGCGGCATGAAGGAGCCCTCGTAAAACTGATGTCAATGTTTCAGGTATCAGTGGGGAAAAGCTCCACAGCCTTACCTAGCAGAAAGGAATATGGTTGTGGAGTTGATGGTCAATCATCACAGCCCCAGGACATCGCTGCATGAGTAACTCAGGGCACTGTTGTAGGCCCTGCCATCTTCAGCTGCTTCATCAATAACCTTCCCTTCAAGATAAGGTCAGAAATGGGGATGTTCGCTGATAACTGCACAGTATTGAGCACCATTAACAACTCCTCAGATAATGAGGAAGTGCATGCCCGCATGCAACAAGACCTGGACAACGTTCAGGCTTGGGCTGATATGCTGCTGGTTACATTCGCACCACAGACGTGCCCGGCAATGACTTTCTCCTACAATTGGGTGTCAAACCACCTCCGCTTGACCTTCAAAGGTATGACCAGCGATGAAACCCCCACCATCAAGATCTTGGGGGTTATCATTCACCATAAAATGAACTGCACCAGCCACATAAATACTGTGGCAACAATGGCAGGTCAGAGGCTAGCTATTCTGCGACGAGTGTCTCATCTCCTGACACCGCAAAACCTGTCCACCATCTGCAGGTCACAAGTAAGGAGTGTGTTGGAATACTCTCCACATGACTGGATGAGTGCAGCTCCAACAACAATCAAGAAGCTCTACACCATCCAAGACAAAGCAGCCCGCTTGATTGGCACCCAATCCACCACGGTAAACATTCACTCCCTCCACCACATGCGTACCTTGGCTGCAGTGTGTATCATCTACGAGATGCACTGCAGCAACTCACCAAGGCTTCTACGGCAGCATCTCCCAAACCAGCGACCCCTTCCGCCTAGAAGGATAAGGACAGCAGGCGTATGGGAACAAAAAACTCCAAGTTCCCCTCCAAGTCACACACATAGAAACATAGAAGACAGGAGCAGGAGTTGTCTATTCGGACCCTCGAGCCTGCTCTGCCATTCAGTGAGATCATGGCTGATCATCCAAATTCAGTACCCTGTCCCTGCCTTCTCTCCATATCCCTTGATCCCTTTAGCCTTAAGAAATATATCTTACTCATTCTTGAATATATTTAATGAATTGGCCTCTAATGCCTTCTGTGGTAGAGAATTCCACAGGTTCACCACTCTCTGGGTGTAGAAATTCCTCCTCATCTCTGTCCTAAATGGCTTACCCCTTATCCTTAGACTGTGATACCTGGTTCTGGACTCCGCGTCCATCGGGAGCACCCTTCCTGCATCTAGTCATGTTAGAATTTTATACATTTCAATGAGATCCCCTCACATTCTTCTAAAGTCCAGCGAGTATATGCCCAATCGATCCAATTTCACCTCAATGTCATTCCCGTTATCCCAGGTATCAGCCTGGTGAATCTTCGCTGCACTCCCTCCATGGCAAGAACATCCTTCCTCAGATTAGGCGGCCAAAACTGCACACAATACTCAATATGTGGTCTCACCAAGGCTCAGTACAACTGTAGCAAGACATCCTTGTTCCTGTACTCGAACCCTCTCGCTACGAAGACCAACATACAATTTGCCTTCTTAAGCACCTGCTGCACCTGCATGCTTACCTGCACCGACTGGTGCACAAGGACACCCAGGTCACGTTGCACTTCCCCTTCTCCCAATCTATTGCCATTCAGATAATAATCTGCCTTCCTGTATTTGACACCAAAGTGGATATCCTCGCTATTATCCACGTTATATTGCAACTGCCATGCTTCTGCCCAATCACCCAACCAGTCCAAATCATACTGAAGTTTCTCGGCATCCTCCTCTAGTTCGCTCGTCTAGATCATTAATGTATATTGTGAATAGCTGCGGTCCTAGGACTGAAACCTGCAGTACCCCACTAGTAATTGCCTGCCACTCGGAAAAAGACCGGTTTATCCCAACACGCTGCTGTCTGACTGCCAACCAGTTCTCTATCCAAGTCAATACCTTGCCCTCAATCCCATGTGCCTTAAGTTTACACGCTAATCTCTTATGCGGGACTTATCGAAAGCCTTTTGAAAATCCAAATACACAACATCCACTGGTTCTCCCTTATCTATTTTACCAGTTACATCCTCAAAAAATTCCAGTAGATTAGTCAAACACGATTTACCTTTTGCAAATCCATGTTGACTTTGTCCGATCCTGTCACTGTTTTCCAACTGCTCTGATATTACAGCTTTTATATAGGACTCTTGCATTATCCAAACAACCGATGCCAGGCTTACCGGCCTATAATTCCCCATTTTATCTCTACCACCTTTTTTGAATTGTGAGGTAACATTAGCTACCCTCCAATCCATAGGTACTGTTCCAGAATCTATCGAATTTTGGAAGACGACCAACAATGCATCTACTATTTCTAGGACCACTTCCTTAAGTACCATAGGATGTAGATTATCAGGCCCTCGGGATTTATCGGCCTTCAATCCTGTCAATTTCCCTAACACTATTTCCCAAAAAATACTGATTTCTTTCACTTCCTCCCTCGCATTAGCCCCTATGTTCCCCGACATATCTAGGAGGTTATTTTTGTCCTCCTTTGTGAAGACAGAAACAAAGTGTGTAGTAATTGGTCTGCCATTTATTTGCTCCCCATTATAAATTCCCCTGTTTCTGACTGCAAGGGACCTGCGCTTGACTTCACCAATGTTTTTCTCTTCACATATCTATAAAAGCTTTTACAGTCAGTTTTTATGTTCACTGCAAGCTTGCTCTCAAACTCTATTTTCCCCTCTTACTTAATCCCTTTGTCCTCCTTTGCTGCAACCTAAACTGCTCCCAATCCTCAGGTTTACTGCTTATCCTGGCCAATTTATATGTCCTCCCCTTAGATCTTATGCTATCCCTAATTTCCCTTCTTAGCCACGGTTGAGTCACCTTTTTGTTTTATTTTTATGCCAAACTGTGATGAACAAATTCTGTAGTACATCCATGCGATCTTTGAATGTTTACCATGGCCTATCCACCGTCAACCCTTTGAGTGACATTGCCCAAGCAATCCTACCCAACTCGCACCTCAAACCATCATAGTTTCCTTTATTTAAATTCATGAACCTAGTCTCTGAGTCAACTACTTCACTCTCCATCTTAATGAAGAATTCTATCATATTATGAACGCTCCGACCCAAGGGGACTCGAACAGGATTGCTAATGAATCATTTCTCATTACATAATACCCAGTCCAAGATGGCCTGATCTCTGGTTGGTTCCTCGACATTTTGGTCCAGGAAACCATCCCATATACACTCTAGGACTTCCTCCTCCACAGTATTGTTACAAAATTGGGTTAGCCCAATCTATATGTAAATTAAAGTCACCCATGTTAACTGCTGTGCCCTTATTTCACGCTTCAATAATTTCCCTTTTATTGCCATCCACAACCTCCGCATTACTGTTTGGGGGTCAATATACCACTCCCACTAACGTTTTCTGCCAGTTGGTATTTCTCAGTTCCACCCATACAGATTCCACATCATCAGAGCTAATATCCTTCCTTACAATTGTTTTAATCCCCTCTTTAATCAGCAATGCTTCCCCACCTCCATTTCCTTTTTACCTATCTTTCCTGAATATTGAATACCCCTGGATGTTGAATTCCCAGCCTTGGTCACCCTGGAGCCATGTTTCCGTAATCCCAATCATATCATATTTGTTTCCCTCTATCTGCACAGCTAATTCATCCACCTTATTATGAATGCTCCTCGCCTTAAGACACAAAGCCTTCAGGCTTGTTTTTTTAACGCTCTTAGACCTTTTAGAATTGTTATTTACTCTGGCCATGTTTGATCTAAACCCTTGATTTCTTTGACTGCCACCTTTGTTTTTCTCCTTCCTGTCTTTTGCTTCTATCCTTGATTCCCTTTCCTCTGTCTCCCTGCTCAGGTTCCCATAACCCTGCCAATTTAGTTTAAACCCGCCCCCAGAGCACTAGCAAATACTCCCCCTAGGACATCGGTCCTGGTCCAGCCCAGGTGCAAACCATCCGGTTTGTACTGGTCCCACCTCCCCCAGAACCGGTTCCAATGTTGCAGGAATTTGAACCCCTCTCCCTTGCACCATTCCTCTAGCTACGTATTTAGCTGAAATATCCTTCTATTTCTACTCTGACTAGCACGTGGCACTGAAAGCAATCCTGAGATTACTGCCTTGGAGGTCCTATTTTTTTAAATTTACCTCCAACTCCCTATTTTCCGCTTTTAAGACCTCATCCCGTTTTTTACCTATATCGTTGGTGCCTATATGCACCACGACAAGTAGCTGTTCACACTCCACTTCCAAAATGTTCCGCAGCCCTTCTGAGACATCCTTGACCCTTGCAGCAGGGAGGCAACACACCATGCTCGAGTATCCTTTGCAGCTGCAGAAACGCCTATCTATTCCACTTACAATAGTATCCCCTATTAATATAGTTCTAACCCTCCTTTTCCTCCCGTGCTTTGCAGCAGAGCCACCCCTGGTGCCAGGAAGTTGGCTGCTGCTGCTTTCCTCTGATAAGCCATCCCCCCCAACAGCACTCAAAGTGGTGTATCTGTTTGAGAGGGGGATGTCCACAGGGGACCCCTGCACTACCTGTCTGCGCATAGCACTCTGCCTGTTGGTCACCCATTACCTTTCTTCCTGTCCAACCTCTACCTGCGGTGTGTCCAGCTCCGTAAACGCGCTATTCACGCCATCCCGAGCATTGCGAACGCTCCAGTATGGATTCAATCGCAGCTCCAGTGCCGCAATGCGGTCTGTCAGTAGCTGCAGCTGGATGCACTTCCTGCACATGTAGTTGTCAGGGACACAGGAAGTGTCCCTGAGTTCCTACATATCGCAGGAGGATCATACGACGTGGCCGGGCTGTCCTGCCATGATTTACCCTTTAATTAATTGAATTTGAATTAAATCAATCAATCACACTAATTACACTACAGTTAAATGGTTTATCAACAGTCGGCCTATCTGAGGAAGGACGGTCTTGCCATGGAAGGAGTGCAGCGAAGATTCACCAGGCTGATACCTGGGATCGCAGGAATGACGTATGAGGAGAGATTGTGTCGATTGGGCTTATACTCACTGGAGTTTAGAAGATTGAGAGGGGATCTCATTGCAACCTATAAAATTCTGTCAGGCCTGGACAGACTAGATGCAGGAAGGATGTTTCCAATGGCCGGGGAGTCCAGAATCAGGGGTCCTAGTCAAAGATAAGTGGTAAGCCATTTAGGACTGAAATGAGGAGGAATTTCTTCACCCAGAGAGTGGTGAACCTGTGGAATTCTTTGCCACAGAGGGCGGTGGACGCCAGTTCATTAAATATATTCAAGAAGGAGTTGGATATATTTCTTAAGGCTAAAGGGATCAAGGGATATGGGGAGAAGGCAGGGACAGGGTACTGAATTTGGATGATCAGCCATGATCTCATTGAATGGTGGAGCAGGCTCGAAGGGCCGAATGGCCTACTCCTGCTCCTATCTTCTGTAATTCTATATTTCTATGTTTCCCCTGATAAGCCATCCCCCTCAACAATATCCAAAGCGGTATATCTGTTTGAGAGGGGGATGACCACAGTGTACTCCTGCACTACCTGCCTGCACCTACTACTCTGCCTGGTGGTCACCCACTCCCTTTCTGCCTGTGCAACCTATACCTGTGGTGTGATCAACTGATTAAACGTGCTATCCACGACATTCTCAGCATCGCGAATGCTCCAGTATGTATCCATTTGCAGCTACAGCGCCGCAATGCAGCCTGCCAGTAGCTGCTGCTGGATACCCTTCCTGCACATTTGGTCGTCCTGCCATCACTTCCCCTTTAATTAATTTGAATTAAATTAAATCAAATCAATACCACCAATTACACTATAATTAAATGATATACTCAAGGGTCCTTGTTTACCAACAGTCCCCGCTACACCACAGAGAGCTTAGAAACTATAAACCACAGTTTACTTTTGGAAAAAAGGAGAAAGAGAGAAATACTCACCAACCAATCACTTACCTGCTTTCTGGTGACGTCACACTTTGATTAATTTTGAATTCTCTCTCTCCGGCTCTGATATTGTAGAGCCTACCTGCTGCCACCCCTTAAATTGCCACCACTCCAACAAGGTCTGCCACCGCTCTGGGGCCTGCCTGCTGCTGCTGCCTCGGTTTTAAGTTAGCTCCGCTACTGCCGCTGCTTCACCCAGGTCCACCGCCACTGTGGTCACAATCCTGACTTAGAAATATATCACCGATCCTTCAACATTGCTGGGTCAAAATCCTGGAACTCCCTACCGAACAACACTGTGAGGCTGCCTTCACCACTCAGAAGGCAACGTTTCGAGAGGGCGCTCGCCACCACCTTCTCAAGTGCATTTAGGGATGGGCAATAAATGCTGGCCTTGCCAGCGACTCCCACATCCCAGAAATGAATTAAAAAAAAGAAGATTAAGAAGGATGAAACAAGAACTGAGACTTTATAAATATCAGGAAAGAAAGAACAGGCTGGTGTTCCTTTCTATGGGAAAGTGCAGGCTGAGGGATGATTAGATAGATATCTTAAAATTATGGAGGCGTTTGATATTTCAACAGAATGAGCAGATCCGCGTCGGGCAGGGTTCAAATCATCATGCCTAAATCCCACTGGACTCCGAGATCAATGCCACAACCAATCAGATATCGCAGCTGAAAATATATATCTTTTACAAAAGATGCAGATGCAGAGTGATCAATCATAGAATCATAGCATTGTTAGAGCACAGAAGGAGGCGATTCCGCCCTTCGAGCCCATGGCAGCTCTCTGCAAGAGCTCTTCAGCCAGCCCCACTCTCCCGCCCTTTCCCCGTAGCCCGGCAATTTTTGTTCCTTCAGTTACTTATCAAAATCTCTTTTGAAAGCCACGATTGAATCTGCCTCCACCACCATTTCAGGCAGTGTTTTCCAGATCCTAACCACTCACTGCATAAAAATGTTTGTCCTCATGTCGCCTTTGGTTCTTCTGCCAATCTCCTAAAATCTCTGTCCACTGGTATTTGACACTTCTGCTAATGGCAACAAATGCTCTGGATCAACTCTCTCCAGATTCCTCATGATTTTGAAATGGTTCAGGACTGGCACGATCCGTATAAACAGCACACCCCTTTTAAACAGACACAGAATGATCCGGGACTGAAAGTACACCCCTTTTAAACAGACACAGAATGATCCGTAACTGACAGAACATCCCTTTTAAACAGACACAGAATGATTCGGGACTGAGAGCACATCCCTTTTAGACAGACACAAAATGTTCCGGGACTGATTGCACAAACCTTTTAAACAGACACAGAATGATCCAGAAATTACTGAATTCCCGTTTTAAACAGGCACAGAATGATGAGGGACTGACAGCACATTCTATTAAACAGACACAGAATAATTTGGGACTGACAGCTCATCCCTTGTAAACAGATACAGAATGCCCTAAGACTGACAGCACACACCTTTTAAACAGACACAGAATAATTCACCTTTTACTGTGACCAGGAAGTCGTTTGCATCTTTCAATCCGAAAAAAACTATTAGCTGGGATCTTCCTGCATTTGATGAATCACCAACAGCCTTCAGTTCTCAATCAAGAGACAGACCTGCTAACATGCACTGTGCACATTAACCCACCAGGGCGCACACTCGACATTACTAACTCTGCCGACCTGCTAACATGCAGCATGCACATTCAACCTCCAGGTGGAGCACACACTTTTAAAGTATAATTATATAATTGCCGATTTTTGTTAAACAACTTTATTATATGCCCCTAAGACCCTGGTCTAGCAAACGACTTTCGATCTCAAATATATAATTATTAATTGATCTAACGTCAACTGCCTTTTGTGGGAGTGAGTTTCACAATTTGACCTCCCTTTGTATTAAGAAATGTTTCGTAATTTCTAACCTGGCTGGCCTGGCTCCGATTTTAAATTTTAGTCCCCTTGACGTTTGTCACCACACTATAGAAAGGATGTGATTGCATGTACTGCAGCAATTCATTTCAAAATTCTATAATTCAGAATCTGCCCACATGGCAGACTGGTAAGACAGGCCCATGGGATCCAAGAGAAAGTGCCTAGCAGGATCCAAAATTGGTTCATTAGCAAGCAGCAAAAGGTAATGGTTGATGGGTGTTTTTGTGACTGGAAGGTTGTTCCTGTTGGGTTCAGCAGGGCTCAGTACTCGCCCACTTGCTTTTTCTGGTATACTTCGGTGACTTTGACTTCAGTGTAGGCGGCATGATTAAGACGTTTGCAGATGTTATAAAAAATGGCCATGTGGTTGATAGTGAGGAAAAAAGTAGTAGACTGCAGTATGATATCAAAAAACTGGTCAGGTGGGCAAACAAGTGGCGCATGGGATTCATTCCGTAGAATTGCGAGGTAATGCATTCGGAGAGGGCGAATAGGCAAAGGAATACACAATAAATGTTAGGACCTTGAGAGGTGAAGAAGAACAGAGGGACATTGGAGTGCATGTCAACTGATCCATGAAGGTAACAGAACAGGTAGGCAATGTGGTTAAGAAGGCAAAAACAGAAGACTGCGGATGCTGGAATCGGAAATAAAAACGGAAAATGCTGTTTAATATTCAGCAGGTCATTATTTCAGATTGCCTGCGGAATATTTCCAGAATTTCTGTTATTATTATTCGATAAGTCGTAGGGAATACTTTCCTTTATTTGCCAATGCATAGAATACAAGAACAGGGAGGTTATGCTTGAAGTGTATGAAACGTGATTTGGGCCACAGCTAAAGTACTGCGCACAATTTTGGTCACCACAATACAGGAATGATGTGATTGCACCAGAGAGGGTACAGTGGAGGTTTACAAGTATGTTGCCACGACTGGAGAATGTTCGCTATGAGGAAAGATTAGATAGGGTGGGATTGTTTTCTTGGAACAATGCAGGCTGAGGGGAGACAAAATTGAGGCATATAAATTTAAGAGGGGACAAGACAGAGTGGATAGGAAGGAGCTGGTTTCCTTCACAGAGAAGTCAATGATCAGTGGGCATAGATTTAAAGTAGCTAGTAAATGGATTAGAGAAGAGTTAAGGAGCACCTTTCGCCCACAGAGTGGTGGGGTCTAGAACTCACTACCCATCACATTAGAAGAAAGTACTTGGAGATGTATTTGCAGTGCTGCAACCTTCCGGGTAACGAACCCAGAGCTGGAAAGTGGGATAAGGCAAAACAGCTGTTTTTGGTCTGGCAAAGACAAGATGGGCCGAATTGCCTCCTTCTATGTTGTAAACTTCTGTAATTCTATTATTCTATGAACTCAACTCTTCCCCTTCAATATTGCAGGGAATATAAGCCCCGTTTATGTAATCTCTTCTCATAGATTAACCCTTGGAGCCCTGATGAATCTACACTGCACTCCCTCCAAGGTCAATATATCCTTTCTGTGGAGCAGTGCACAGAACTGTACACACTGACCTAAACAGGCCTATGTATAGCTGTCAGAAAACATCCTTCCATTTGAATTGTGCAGGGCAATTGTCTGATATTTTGCACCGGTCTTTCCACTATTGAAGCATTGCTATTGTGCAGCTGTGATTCCTGAGTGGTTAAGGGGTTGGACTTGAAATCCAATGGCCTTTCCATTCTCGCAGCGATTCTGCTGCAAACTTTTCATTTTATTTCATCGGCTCCCTGTAGGAATCACTTGACCCGAAACTGATCAGAATTCCTTCCACTGCACTTTAGTACACTGATTAATGGAAAGCTGTTTTTCCAATGGAAAGCACTCATAATTTATCGGCATCAAGTTGGTACTGTGGATTTGTTGGAAAATATTTGCAAAGAACCGTGAGAAATATACACACAGAACAGCACGAAAAATAATCCATTTAATGAAGAGCCCTGCAATGTTTGGAAGGAAATGAGAGGAAACACAATTTAGTTTTATAAAGCTGAACAAGAATTAA